>NW_022681464.1:50264026-50699013 GCF_009764315.1 Trachypithecus francoisi | reverse complement strand
TGTGTGTGTGTAGTTTTGGGGTTTGTCCTGCGTATTGTAATGAGCAATAAACATGCATACGTGTGTGTGTGTGTCTGGGTGTGTGTGTGTGTGCGTGTGTGTGTGGTGTGTGTGGTTTTAGGGGTTGTTCTGGGTATTATAATGAGCTTCTTCACTATAACAGTCTCGTTTGGGTTAATAGAAAATTAACTCCAACTCATAGGAAAACATGGCTCCTTTATAGCTCTACTTCCCCCCAACCCTTGCCATTATTTTCACATTAATTTTATACCTTACACACCCAGTAACACGGTTTTGTAATTTTTGCCTTATGAAGTTGGTTTTTGAATCAAATAGGAGATAAAAAGTTACCAAGAAAAAATATTTTATTGTCTTTGATTTTTAGCTGTGTAATTTTCTTTATGGGCACTCTTTGCTCCCTCACGTGGATTGGAGTTGCTTTGTACGGTCTGTTCATCTCAGCCTAAGGGACTGTCTTTTGTGTTTCTTATAAAGCAGGTTCGTTGTTGGTTTGGTCTTGAAATGTCTTAAACTCACCTGAATTTTTGAGGTCAGTTTTGCATCAGATGGTATTCTTAGTTAGCCCTCTTTCTTTCAGCACTTTGAAGATGCCTCCTACTGTCTTCTGGCCTTCATGGTTTCTGATTGGAAATCAGCTGCTTATCTTACTGGCTTGACACCTTAGGCAATTTAAAATTCCATAATAATGCTGAAGCTTGTGTAACATATCTCGAGGGTTAGCACTCTTTAAATTATTTTTTCTTGCATAAGTATTTGCATTTATGAATTTATCAAGCACCATCTTTAGAATTATACCTTAAATGCTTATTGATTTGTTATTATTTATAATACAATTTCTATAATCACTTTACATATTATTTATGATTGGCATGCTGATTGTGAACAATCACAGCTGGATCATTACATATTTTCCCATCCCCCAGAAGTGTTACCAACACGCATCCTGTTATTATTACTTCTGAGACAATGAACTATTTCCTTACTTTGTAAAGGAAGCAAGTTGATGTTACTTGTCTTGACAGGAGTCTGGTGTGTCCCATGGGTATTTTGGTAGCAGGATTCTAATTGCATCAAGATACTGACTCATTATCAACTCACAGAGTCAAAATGGGGACAAAGGAAATAGATAAAAGAGAGTGTACAGTTCGTCTCCTATGAGTTGTTAAGAACAGCAAACTCTTGTAACAAAAATTATACATTTTGGAAATTGTAGCATTAAAAGTATGCTTGTCTAAGAAGCTTTAAGTCAGTCAGTAAATATACAGCTATTACTGGTATTATTTCCTCCCCTGAGTACCCAGCCCTCAGAAGTTAGCACAGTACACTTGAAAGGGATAGCGTGACTGTCAGTGGAGACTGCAATGTGTTTCTGTTCTTCAGGCAAGGAGCATGACGGCAGGCCAGGAATACGCAGAATCCATACAGGTCACCCTGTGATTGTGGTCATAGGTGCACACTGGAGATTAAATTGTGCAGCTTTCTGCAAGGGGCAAAAGCTCCTGCCTCTAAGTAGGAAAAAGTCCCTAATAAACTACTCACTTGGTCTTTGTATACTCATAACCAATGGAAGGTAAGTTCTATGGAAAATCTATAAACATGAGAAGGACCTGATGTAGTCATTAATATTCGGGGACTCCACACGTGTTAAGAGTGGGAGATGAGTGGATTGTGCTCAAGATAAGAATGAGATTAGTTATCATGAGGGGTTGATACAGCAAGAATAGAAGCATTTTGCAGAGTTGTGTTTTTCTCTTTTAGACTTTGCTAAGCATTCTATTCCTGTAAGTGGGGCAGTGACAACGATTTATAAAATTAAGAATTCATCTATCTGGCCAGGCACGCTGGCTCACGCCTGTAATCCTAACACTTTGGGAGGCTGAGGTGGAGGATCACTTGAGCTCGGGAGTTGAGGACCAATCTGGGTAACATAGTGAGACCTCATCTCTCTCTCTATGTATATATCTACATAGATCTATATAGATCTACATATAGAGATGTATTTCATCTATCTAGAACTCACATCTACGGATGGATGTTCTTTTTTTCTCCTCTTGTTGGCCTGAGGTGTGGTTACTGTAGCACATGGTTTTGGAGCATGCTAGTTTTACCAGGGCTACTGTTATGCATTACTTTGAGCTGGGTGGCTTAACACATCTAAATTTAAATTGACTCTCTCACCGTTCCAGAACTAGAAGTCTGACGACCAGGCGTGAGCAGGGTCGTGCTCTCTTTGAGGGCTCCAGGGGAGGAGCTTCCTGCATCTTGCCACTTCTGGTGGCTTCTGACTTTCTGTGGCTGTGTCTGCATCGCTCCAGCCTCTGTCTCCGTGTTCACATGGACTTCTCCTCTTCTCCATGTGTGTCTCTCACAAGGACACTTGCAATTGAACTTTAGGTAATCCAAGATAATCTCATTTTGAGACACTTAATTTAATTATACCGGCAAAGACTTTCTTCCCAAGTAACGTTGCATTCATAGGTTTTGGGAGTTAGGATGTGAACATAGCTTTTTAACTTGATAGCATCCCATAAGTGATATTTCTTGGCTATGAAATAAATGAGAGACAAAAGGCCTAGTGAAGACTCGCACGAGGCCAGCCAGGCCAACATTATGTGCCACTCAATAGTAGATAATGATAAGGCCAGGGGACTTTCCTTGTCTCCATGACAACCAGAGCTGGAGACTTCCCAGAGACCCCACAGGACAGGACTTTCCAGACTCCCAGAGCAACCTGGCCCAGGGATTGTTAGTTTTCTGTGAAAAACAAGACTTTAAACCCTGGTTGCAGCTGGGCATGGTGGTTCACGCCTGTAATCTCAGCACTTTGGGAGGCTGAGACAGGTGAGGTCAGGAGTTTGAGACCAGCCTGGTTAATATGGTGAAATGCTGTCTCTACTGCAAATATGAAAATGAGCTGGATGTGGTGGTGGCACCTGTAATCTCAGCCACCTGGGAGGCTGAGGCATGAGAATCCGTTGAAGCCAGGAGGTGGAGGTTGCAGTGAGCTGAGATTGTATCACTGCAATCCAGCCTGGGCGACAAAGTGAGACTTTGTCTCAAACAGACAAACAAAACCCCCTAAAAACCTGCTTGCCCTGGAAACAAGACCACTGAAGCACAGATGCAGCTTCCATAAACCGTAAAGCAAAGCTTATCCTTACAAAACCATCTTAAACTCCCTTTATGAAAGAAACACCTGGTAACTGGCCCAGACTGTAAACAGGTGAGAGAGAAAAATATGAATCCCTTAAGCTCTGAGAATGGTCTCAGAGCCAAGAGCCTCCTGCTCAGTGGTCGTCTGATCCCTGACTGTGCCTGGCTCATGCCACCAGCCTGTTCTCACTCCACTTGTAAGAACATGCCAAATAAACTGGCTGAGTATCAGTGTTTAAGACACATGTTTGAGGAGAATCAGACTAAAGGGAAGAAGTTGCCCCTGGGGAATCTGCTTGGTTAACTAGGACCACTCAAGACCCCCAAACACAAAACTCAGTACACTCCCCATCCTTCAACCCACTGAATAGACCAACCCCTTGACTACTGACCAAGGCAGAAGATGCATTTAGGCCAGCGTTTTATGAGATCTCAAAGAGGAACTCCAAAGCCAAGGGCCAGGGAGAAAAGCAGCCTCGAGGATGGCAGGATGGTCACCGTTTCAAGAACTGGCTCCTTTCATTACCAGTGGAATCTTTGGAAAGACAAAATTCCAGATCAGAACCATCATGAACTGGCAAAAGAGAGCAATAGAAGAAAAGTTGCAACTCATAGGTAATCGGGTTTTAATTGCTCATATCCAAGCAATCAATGTCTTATCTCATAAAATGTTCTAGTTTATTAGATTTAGATATGCATTGAAAAAAAAATTCCAAGAAGTAATTGCTTCTGGAGACCAATTGCCTTAGGATGTCTCCAACTAAAGTTAATCCAAATGAACAGTGAGCTGTAGTATCAGAAGCAGAGAGACAAGTTTGTCATGTAGGGTACATCCAGTCTTTGTGGACTTCTGTAATACTCAGACATATTATAAACCACCTAAACAGTATTCCTGGCCAGAAGAGCCATTGTCTCTTTTAAATTTGTACCTGGACTAACTAGATAGTGCATTTCGATGCATGTCTAAAATAGAGACAGAAACAAATTTGAAAACATTTGCTGGAGACAACCGTGGCATCCATGGGGAACAGCATAACTCTTCAAAGAAAGACACTTTTCCTCTTTTACAGGCATTCCGTGTTGAAATGTTCTATGAAATAGGCCAGTTCAATTTCGGGAATCGTTTGGTCTCATTCAGTTACTTGGTGAAAATTTAAAACTCTACAAGGATTAACTCATAAATCTGGCTATTCACATTGCCAGACCAAAGATAATGTTCGCATAATAATCCTGTGACCCTAGGACAATTCTGAATGCTGGTCCAGTAGAAATTATTTGTAAAATATCCAAGGGCTTTTGTGAGTTATCTAACTTAGTTACCGAGGGTGCCATGAAATCTGGTGCATATATAATTCATAATTTATGTGAGAAATAGATTAACTTTGCTCAGCATTTATTGGATCTTTCAATATAATAAAATATTGTGGTTCTTCTATAATCTATCATTTTGCTGAGTCGTATCAGGGACTTGTTCCAAGAAAATTGCTGGAAGTGGGAGAGGCAAATGGCAATTAAACCATTATTGCAGTTGGCTTTTGCATGGTGTAGCAGAAACTAAACTTAATGTGCTCCAAACAAAATTTATTTCTCTCATTCCTACCTCCCAACCTGCTTCCCCCACTATGGCCTGATTTAGACAGGAGACATCAAAATGCAGGTCAGGTAGCCATGCCAGAACCTCAAATGGAAGCTCAAAAATTTTGCCTTTTTTCTCTTTAACCTCAGATTTAAAAATTTTAAAAACTAGTAAGTTTTAAGTTTTAGAGCAGTTTTAGGTTTACAGGAAAAAAATAAAATGCAAGCTCAAACATTTTGCCTTTTTTCTCTTTAGCCTCACATTTAAAAATGTTAAAAACTAGTAAGTTTTAATTGTGAGAGACATTTTAGGTTCCCAGGAAAATGGTACACACGTACAGAGAATTCCCGTGTGCTGTCTCTCCTTCCTCCCACAATCTCTCCTATTATCATCTTACACTGGTGTGTACGTTGATTACCACTGATGAACCATTATTGATGCATTATTATTAACTAAAGTCCATCGTGTACATTAGGGCTCTGTGTCGTGCAGTTCTATGAGCTTTGACAAGCATACAGCGTCATACATACACCACTACAATCAGAACACAAGATGAGATCTCAAAAACTTCTAAGTGCATACAACATTAACTACAGGCACTATGCTGCACCGCGGATCCCTGGAGCTTATCGTCACACATACCGGAAACATTTCACCCTGTGAACAAACCCTGCCTCCTCCCCCAGCCCCGGCAGCCACCACTCTCCCCTCTGCTTCCTGAGTCTGACTGTCTTCGGTAGCTCCTGCAAGTTCAACAGGACAATATTTGGTTGGACCTGGAGGATGCTGTGCCAAGTGAAAGACAGCAGGCACAGAAGGAGAGTCATTCATTCTTTGTGATTATATCTTTACAAGAAGTCATGGGATAACACAGGCATGGAAGAGCTGTTTTTCTGAGTGAATACATAATATTAATAAAAGCAAACATTTTATACAGTGAGAGCAGCCAGCTGGCGGCGCCGGCTCTGGTGGGCACTGGGGGTGGGCAGCCGTTTCCCCTGCAGGACACAGGATGCATTCCCACAGTTGTCAGCTGTCAGATGCCTCCCATGTCCCTGCTGTGGAGAGCTGCCTGGCCCTCAAGCTCATGGCCTTCCTGGGGCAGCCTCCACTCCCGACAGGGTGTGAAAAACCCAGCCCCTCAGTGTCATTCAGAGCAACTCAACACCATCCCAGCTCCCCGTGTCGGGGAATGGTCCCTCTGGAGGCTGTGTCTCGGCCCCGCTTTTACCTTCTCTCTATGGATCCCAAGAGAGCTCCCTTCATGTAAATAAGCCCTGACATGCTGCTCTTCACCTTAAAGTCAGCTTAGAATGGAGTCTAACCTGTGACACAGGCTTCCACGACTTTACAGGAGAATCGGGAGAAAATCAGATTTTTCTGCAAAAAAAAATACAAAACAAAATTGTTCCAATTGATAGGATGACTTGGTTGCCCTGTGGGGAGTGGGATGGGGGACAAGGGAAATTACATGAATAAAGCGAGGGTCTCTCAGGTGCGCTTGGTAGAAGGAGGAGACAGCAAAGGTACACCCAGGCTTCACAAAACCCTGTGCGATAAGCACTAGCATCACCGCTTCATGGTGAGTCAACTGGGCCCAGTCAGACTAGAGAACCTTCTACAGTCATTTCGCCTGTGAGCTGTAGACTCACAAAGAGCAGGCCCTGTTACAAGACATGATCTCCCGGCTTAATCAGTAGTAAAGGTGTTGTTTATGTGATTTCAGCCGTGTGATCCTCAGAACTTCAAGTTAGGGCAAAGGAGGTCAAGACAGAGTGATTGTATTCTTATTTTTGTGATTTTAGAGACAGGGTCTGGCTCTGTCGCCCAGACTGGAGTGCAGGGTGTGATCATAGCACACTGCAGCCTCTTACTCCTGGACTCAAGAGATCCTCCTACCTCAGCCTCCAGAGTAGCTGGGACTACAGGCACACAACACCATGACTATTAAAAAAATGTGTAGAGATGTGGTCTTGCTATGTTGCCCAGGCTGGTCTTTAACTCCTAAGCTCAAGCAATCTGCCCACCTTGGCCTCCCAAAGTGTCGGGGTGGACTGCAAGTCACCAGGAGCTCTGCCCTCAGCAGGACAGGAGAGCTTCTTGGGCAGGACTTAAGTGGCCTCTTTAGAGCACACCCACATCTCTACAGAGAGAGCCAATGCAGACCCTGAGGAAGCTGCGGGAAGCTGATGGCAATCAGGGCATCGCTACGGGGGGAAAACCTTTAGGCTGGCTTCCAAGAGGGCTGCCGGAGTGGCGGTCATTCTCTTCTTAAATTCACCCTTGTCTACGTTCTGAGTTTGTTAATACACAAGAAAGCATATCCATTTCTCAGGGGTAGACACAACTTAACCAAGAGTGTAATACTCATGTGTAAAACCGAACTTTGCAATAAGCCCACACCATCCACCAGTCTTTCAGTGCCTGCAGTCTGAATGGAAAGCCACTCTGCTCACGATGAGAAGCCATTTCAACATATGAAAGCAAAGGATTTATCCAACATAAAAAGTCGCTTACACAAATGCATTATTGAGCATTGCCACGGAGGTTGTGGGAAAGTCAGAGACGTCATCTCGAGTTTTTCACCGGTACAACCCCAGCTGGACTCGCTCTTCCCCACACCTTAGACCTTCATGGTCGACAGCTCCACGAAACTTCTAAATCTCTGACTCTGTTTCCCTTTTCTGGGACCTCTTGGCATCTCCCCCTCTCCTTTTCAGAATACCGTAGTTCTGTCCTAGCTCTTGCAAATGGCAGTCCCTTCACCAATTAATATTTCATAGTGTATAAAACACACTATTTCCTTAAGTTGGGGTTCAGCCACTATAACCAGACATCACATGTTGCAATGCTTTCAGCCTTGCAGGCTCTAGATTCTAGAATATTAACACTCATGGGGTAAATTCTCGAGGTCCTTAGCCACAGTAAGAATGGCTTCACCAAAGGCATTGGAATACAAAAAAAAATTTTAGCTTAGGCTTCCTCAGCTCTGAACATATACTTCCATGTCCGTGGCCCCGTGAGCCTCTGGCCTCCCCGTCCAGGACTCAGTGCTGGCCGCCTCTTTCTGGGTGAATGCGGCATTTCCTAGTGTGCAGTGGATCAACTTGGGGGGAATTATGGCAGTCTTGGGAGACGTGTGTTTTAAGATGATTTGTCCATCTTTTCTCTCAGGTGTTGATTCCACAATTTCACTTTTACAAGGTGATGGCATTTTCCTTCTCAAGTTCTGGTGAGGCTTCACATGGTAACCACCTAACTGCAATGCCTTTGAGCCAGTAACAATCAAGACCAGCAAGAGCAAGCTGGTTTAAGAAAAAAATCAGTGTAATCCTTGATTACAGCCTGTCTGCGTAGAGGCAGATTTATAAAATGTGGAAAGCGTGATCTTAATCAGAATTGACAGTACCAGCCAGCCTTCCTTTTGCCATGGTTCCTGTATTTATTTAGAGGGGGTTGGTGCACAGACCCATTCTGAGACCCTGATGACAGCGGAGGACTCTCTCCTGGGAAAAAAGCACAACCTCCCTCTGCTCCCTCCACATGGGCACACACAGACATAGAGACTTGCACACATACACACAGAGATACATACCTACAGTGCACACTCATGCATCCACAGGCACTCACACACAGAGACACACACATACACAGAGACACACAGACATACACGCATACAGAGGTGCATACCAACACACACAGACACACAGAGACACACAGACATACATACAGAGGTACATACCAATATCACACACACACACATCCAAAGGCACTCTCACACACAGTCACATGTATACAAATACATACATACAATACACACGTGTCCACAGAGACACACATACCTACAGTGCACACTCATGCATCTACAGGCACTCACAGACACATAGACACACAAACATACACACATACAGAGATACACACATACCAACATCACACACAAACACATCCACAGGCACTCTAACACACACACAGACACATACATACAAATACACACAGAGACACATATATACATACAACACACGTATCCACAGACACAGGCACTCTAACACACACACAGACACATATATACAAATACACACAGAGACACATATATACATGCAACACACGTATCCACAGACACACACAGGCACTCTCACACACTCATATACACACACACCCCCATAAACACAAAGATGCACGCATACCTACAACCCACACTCACAGGTATCCACGGGCACACACAGCACACATATATACATGGAGACACACACGTATACCATGCATGCTCACACATATCCACCAGCACTCACACAAACACTCTCACACATTACTGCAGGTACCTTCAGTTGGCTCACAAACCCTTTTGGTCTGTCCAGGAATCACTGTTCAGACCCCTGCTGGGAATGAGTGCAGGTGACCTGAAAAGTGATGCCCATGGCACCTGCTCAGTGACCTAGGGTCACCCATCCCAGAAGCACCGAGTGCTCACCACCTAGGAGGCAGCATGAAAGGTATAAGCAGGGCTGCCTAGGGCACTGACAGTGGGATTTACTCCTACGAGTGTGTATATATATATTTAAAGTGAAGGTCGTAACTCTGGCAAGCATGGGAGTTATGTACCTTTTGAAACTCTTTTAGTTTCGCGAGTTTATGATGTATAAATGGTACACGACAGAAACAATGTGGTCACATTCAGTCTCAATTATAGATGTTTCACTTTTTAGTGTATTTTTAGAATTTGAGGACTAGGAAACAGATGGACAGATTTTAAAGCTTTCTGGAGGAGATGATTGAGTTATCAGAACATAACTAGTAAATTAGTAATGGGAACATTCTCCATGACATGAGCTAAACCTATTTTTGTTTGATTTTAATTGCAGTTCTAAGGGGCCCACCCCTTCCATTTCTTATGAATGTCTTGACAGTTGCTGGCTCTGGTGCTGTTCAGCTGCAGTGGGGGGCGGGTGGAAGTGGTGATAAAGCCCCTCACACAGGCCGGGCGCGGTGGCTCACACCTGTAATCCCAGCACTTTGGGAAGCCGAGGCGGGTGGATCATGAGGTCAGGAGTTCAAGACCAGCCTGGCCAAGATGGTGAAATCCCATCTCTACTAAAAATACAAAAATTAGCTGGGCGCGGTGAGCAGGCACCTGTAATCCCAGCTACTCAGGAGACTGAGGCAGGAGAATTGCTTGAACCCAGGAGGCGGAGTTGCAGTGAGCTGAGATCGCGCCACTGCACTCCAGCCTGGGTAACAGAGCAAGACTCCTTCTCAAACAAAACAAAACAAACAAAAACACCCCTCACATATGCGGCTTCCCCCTCCCAGTATCTGGTCGGGCTTGATGCTTTATCCATGAATAATTCAGACTCAATGTGCATTATGTATTAGTTGATATTGATGTAATGACTCCTGTGCTTATTGCCTGAAGTGCATGATCTCTTTCATGAGTAAAAATAGCTCTTCCCTATTCCACTCCCGCGATGGGAAACAGGTGCCCCTCCTACCCTCGGATAGTTGGCCGTTGGCCTCTCACCTGCACGCAGCCCTCTCAGGCCCTCACGGCCCAACCTGCAGTAAATGTTGGCAAAGACTGTAAATGTGTTTTCTCCAGTGAGATTTTGTTATATAATCGCTTCATTACTTTGGTGCACGAACTCTAAACCACTTGTAATCAACTATGTGCTGTGAACAGTGCGTGATGCTGTTTCCTTTCAGTCATTAACAGACATGTGAGATATTATCATGCTGTATATAGAACCCTGGAGAATTTGAATTAATTCTCTTGCATTTTTCTTCCCACCATGAGACTTAGAGCATCATCTCTTAAGTGGTTGTTTTCTGTTTTCAGATGTGTGTCTGAACAATTATTTTTTCAATTTCTCTAGAGACCAAAACAAGGTTTTGAAGACCCTACAGAGGGGATGATATCAGTACCTGCAACCCTTGCTGCAATTCCACAAGGAATCGGGCACTAGGAATTCTTTTCCAGTCTTACCACGTTCCCACAATTCTCATTTTGCAGAAGTTTTCACAATGCAAGGAAAATTAACACGGCCCATTAGTTAGAGCATAGGGTGTGCACTGCAGAGATGGCGATGGTTTGCAGTGCGGCCTCGTAACACGTGATGAGGTGTTGGAGCTCAGAAGTTGCTGCTCCTTAGAACAGGAGTCAGAGTCATGGTGTTTGAGAGCTCACTGTGAAGTGAGGAACGGGTTATTTGTGAAGGTGGACTTTATGGATCAGAATGTGATCTGTCTAGGTGCGCGTTCCCTGTACACTTGAGAAGATAGGAAGGACATGTATTCTGCTGTGGCTGGATGGCATATTCTATATGGCGTATTCTGGATGGCAGAATATCTATATGGATATTCCCGATGGCATATTCTGCTGTTGCAGGATGGCATATTCTATAAATGTCAGTTACATCAAGTCGATTGACTGATAGTTTGGGTCATCTGTGTCTTTACTGATTTTGTTCCATGTAATACTGGAAGTCCCAGCCAGAGCAATTCGGCAAGAGAAAGACATCAAGGGTATCCAAATTGGAGAGGAAGAAGTCAAGTTAGCCTTGTTGACAGACCACATGGTCTTACATTTAGAAGAACTTAAAGATTCCACCCAAATAAAACCCATTAGAGCTGATAAGCATATGACACAAAACCAGAATCAATAAACTTCTAGGCCACCAAATGAGCTATTCAACCCCTGCTGCAGCTCCGATGCGAAAGGGCACAGAGGCAGACGCTCCCTGCATGACTGCAAGAGAAGGAAGGTGGGACACTGAAATAAACGACTTTCCATACCCCCATCAAACAGCTGAGCTTGCAAAGCAAACCTTCACCCCAAATCTGAAGAAACAGGAGAATCCAACTCAGTGTGGCACCAGCGGTTTGCTTCTCTGGAGTAGAAGTCCCTGAATGGTGCGTGGTAGGACCTCGTGCTGGGCCGGTGGCTTTGACAAAGGTCTCAGGCTGGAGAGTGGATGAGCGGAGAGCAAGTGGCTCCTCCTGACTATGCCATGGGTGGCCTTGGGCTCACATTCAGGGGCTCACCTTGCAGAAACCCCACCAGGTTCTCACATCAAGGACCTGGAGAAAAGCCCCTTATGACTGTGAGAGAGGGAGGGGAGATACCCTTCTAGGTATCACAGACCTACCCTCCAAGGGAGACTGTCCATCAGGACACGCAGAAACAGCACCCCCCTGGAGAAAGGCCCCCCTCAGCCTGCCCTGGCCTTGCTGGAGGTGGGGCTTTTTGAGAAAAGAACAAGGAGGCTGAAGACAGGGAAGACAGCAGGTGGGGAGGCTGGGACCCTGGGGGAGGGGTGGGAACATTGTGAAGGCCACGCCCCAAGCCCTGGGGCCCTGTATTGGGCCTTGGTTGCATTCCTATAAAGAAATACCCGGCCAGGTGCTGTGGCTCACGCCTGTAATCCCAGCACTTTGGGAGGCCGAGGCGGGCAGATTACGAGGTCAGGAGATCGAGACCATCCTGGCTAACAGGGTGAAACCCCGTCTCTACTAAAAATACAAAAAATTAGCCGGGTGTGGTGGCGGCGCCTGTAGTCCCAGCTACTCGGGAGGCTGAGGCGGGAGAATGGCGTGAACCCGGGAGGCGGAGCTTGCAGTGAGCTGAGATCCGGCCACTGCACTCCAGCCTGGGCGACAGAGCCAGACTCCGTCTCAATAAATAAATAAATAAATAAAAATAAAAGAAATACCTGACACTGGGTGATTTCTAGAGGAAAGAAGTTCGACTGGCTCGTGGTTCTGCAGGCCGTACGAGAAGCCTGGTGCTGGCAGATCTACATTAGCGAGTTCTCAGGAAGCTGGTGGAAGGCAATGCGGAGCCAGCAAGTCACAGGACGAGACCCCGAGCAGGAAAGAGAGGCGGGGAGGGGCCACACTCTGCAACCACCAGATCTCTGGAGAGCTCCCTGTTGGGAAGACAGCCCCAAGCCAGGAAGGATCTGACCTCGTGACCCCAGTGCCTCCCTCCGGGCCCCGCCTCCAGCACTGGGGATCACAATTTAACACGAGATTTTGGTGGGACAAATATCCAAACCATATCAGGACCTAAGAGGTGGAGACTTCATCGGAAAAGGACAGACCCCTTCTGCCCACCGCAGCCCCCACTTTACGGTGGCCCCAGCGTGTTCAGTCTAACAGCAGTAGAGTCCGGCTGAAGGCGCTGCCGCTGGCACCTCTCCAAACAAGAAAAGGGTAACCCGTTACCTTGAGGGTCGCCAGTGTTTCCGAGGTGGAGGTCCTGCCTCCCAGACCACCCTGCAGAGCAGAGGTTGCAGCTGGCCCTGGGGACACCCACAAGCGTGAGGAATAAGCCGGCATGTGGCATGCGACAGACATGGGGGCATCTTTAATATTTTGTCTAATAATGTATAGAAAGTCCGTTACTACTGACACTCCTGCAGAAAAGGAGAAACTTATTACTGTGACTTACACACATGTTGGGTAAAAAATTATCCACTGAATCATTTTTATAAGTTGATTTTGAGAGCACCGAGTGTCTTGGAAAGAGAACACTGGCAGAGAAGAACCTGCTATACTGAAAAGCAATGAAAAAATCTGTTTCCAATGTTCTTACACTTCGTTTCTACATTGATTCGTACACGGTTTCTTTCAGGTCAGAAACTTCTGTGTGTCATTTTGAAATAAAGGTTTACATTCCATGACGTTTTCGTATTTTAATAAATATCAGTGATGTGCAAGAACTGAGTATGGATAATTCAAACACATTTCACTTTTACTTTTTATGGAAATATTATGTATTGCCAAAAACATAAATATTGTAAATTTATAGCTCAAGGATTTTTTTTTTTTTTTTAAACAGAACATGCCTGTGTAATCAGAACCCAGAAAAAGGAAAAGAGCATTCTTCACCACACAGAAGTCCTGGTAACAGTCTTTCTAGTTATTTGCTTACTGCAAGGGTAACACTATCCAAGCTGCGCTGATTAGGGTTTCGTATTTCCTAGAAATGGATTCATAGGCTACATGCTCTTTTGTGTCTGGATTCTTTCATGCAACAGTATTTCTGTGAGTTTAATCTATGTTGTTATAGGTACCCTTAGTTTTCTTTCCTCTTTTTTAATGCTGTGTAGTTTTTGTTTGTTTGTTTGTTGTTTGTTTGTTTGTTTTGAGATGGAGCCTTGCTCTGTCCCCCAGGCTGGAGTGTGAGAGTGCAGTGGCACGATCTCGGCTCACTGCAACTTCCGCCTCCCAGGTTCAAGGAACTCTCTGCCTCAGCCTCCTGAGTAGCTGAAATTACAGGCACCCATCAGGACGCCCAGCTAATTTTTGTAGTTTTAGTAGAGATGGGGTTTCACCATCTTGGCCAGGCTGGTCTTGAACTCCTGATCTTGTGATCCACCCGCCTCGGCCCCCAAAGTGCTGGCATTACAGGCGTGAGGCTGTGTAGTATTTTACTTTGTGCTAATTATAATTTACTTATTTTACTGGTGATGGACATTTAGGTAGTTCCAGTTCTATTTTTTGAGTTACTGCAAAAGAGTACTGTTGTGAACATTTTTGTACATGACTTTTGGTGAGCATATGTAGGCATCTTCACTGGTTATATGCCTCAGCATCTAATGTTGGTCACAGGCCATTCAGATATTCAACTTTAGCATATGCAGGCAAACAGTTCTGCAAAGAACTTGCATCAGTTTAAACTCTTCCCAGCAGTGCATGAGAGTTCCAGTTTCTCCATATGCCTGCCGACACTTGAAGTTATTTGTTTTTTTTATTTTGGCCATTCTTATGAGTGCATAATGGTGTCACTCTATGGATTTAATTTACATTTTCTTTTTAAAAATTCTGGTTGACAAATAATCATGCTATATATTTATTGGGTACACTATGTGTTTTGATGTGCGTATCCACTGTAGAAAACGTGAACAAGCCAATTAACATACCTATCACCTCACCTACTTATCATTGTTTGTGAGTAGCATGTTTAGAAGCTACTCTTGTAGCC
Organism: Trachypithecus francoisi; assembly: GCF_009764315.1. Classification (NCBI taxonomy): domain Eukaryota; kingdom Metazoa; phylum Chordata; class Mammalia; order Primates; family Cercopithecidae; genus Trachypithecus; species Trachypithecus francoisi. Next base: position 50,684,284 of record NW_022681464.1, on the reverse strand, counting down.
ATTTTGTAATATGCAATACATTTTTATCAACTGTGGTCAGCACGCTGTGCAATAGATTACAGAAACTATTCCTCCTTGTCTAAGAGAATCTTGGTACCCTTTGGCTAACCATCCCCCTTCCCCTGCCCTGAAGATGGATAAAGCTGCTCATCTTTTAATATTTCATTCACCATTTGTCATCTTTTTTGAAGTCAGTTCAGCTTTTAAAAATTCATTTTTCTCATAGCTGTCTATTTTTTCCTCATTCAGTTAAGGGGTATCTCATGTATTTACGATACAAATCCTTTTCTGGAAATGTGTGTTGCAAACATATTCTCCTATTCTTGGTTACTTTTCCAGTCACTTTTTCATTTGTTGTTTTGCTGGCAATGTTGTCTAAATTCTCACCACTATCACTCTTTTCAAGTTACTGCAGCTTTATAATAAGTCTTGATATCCCTTTTATAAGATTGAGCAAGATTTATTCCGAGGTATACGCACAAGAGTGGGAGTGTTTGACATAAGGCATATTCATATATACTTTCTCCAATAATCATACGGTTCTTCAGAATATCTATAGGGATTGTTGCATTATCAACATTTTACTCCTAGAATGAGACTTTAATCTTATTAGTACTATTTCTTCTAGGCAATGGGTAATCTGGCACTGCAAATACTTAAAAAAAATTAAAGACCAACACATAAAGATTGTGTACCACTAGTATGGATTGATGAGTGTTTCATACCATCTGTCTCATCTTGATTCTCTCAGACACTGACAATTTGATCCTCTCTGTTTCCCAGAACAGGAGAAGCATTGTACCTGTAGTCATTGATAGGAGTGGGGCTTAAGATGGTGCTTTTCTGTTTTAAAACAAGTAGCAGGAGTACCCCCCCAGGAGGCCAACTACACTTTCATTCATTTATTTCTTAAAGTAGCAAGTATTTGTTAAACATCTGCTGTTGCCAATACATCAATGAACAAAAGAAGTAACATCTCTGCCCTCCATGGAGCTCACTTTGTAGTAGTTGGAGACAAGCAAGAAAAATGAATATTAATTAATTACACATTTTGAAGCAGGAGCTAACAAATTTGATGAAAGGCAGGATACAGAAGATGAGGAAAAGAGGATTCAGCAATAAGGCTCTGGTGATTGGTCTGCTGATGCAGCTGCCATTGACTGATATGAGGAAAAACACGTTTGGATTTCAAGTGTTTATGTAGAGATGCCTACTAGACAGCAAACGAAACACTCTGAGTAGATACACGGATGTGTGAGACCGGAGTCCAGGAGCGGGGTCTGGGGAGGAGACGGGCCTTTGTGAGCCACCATGCTGTAGATCTGTTCAGAGCCATGGACCACATGCTGTCAACAAAGGAGTGAGGGTATTGAGAGAAGATGAGAAATTCAGAACATGTGCTCTAGGGCACTGTAAACTTTCCAATATGGAGAGATAAAGAAAAACCAGCAAAAATAATTGAGAATCAGAAATGAGTGAGGTAAGAGAAAATCAAGGAGACTGTTGCATCCTGGAAACCAAATAGAAAAGTGTTTCCGAAGGAGGATGTGAGCGGCTCCACAAAAGCCACCGAGATAACAATACGCAGGATGTATCAATGGGTTGAGAGGATGACTTGTAAACTCCAGTGCAATTCGGAGGACATGGGAAGAGAACTGGAGAACGTGAGTTAGAAAACTCTCAGGAGTGACACTTCTTGAGGAAAAGTATAGAATAAATGGTTGACATCTGCAAGGGGTTATAGAATCAAAAGGATTTTTGAGAAGGTGGAAAAAGATAAACGACATTTGTGTGCTCGTGCACACAACCCAGAAGAAAGGGAAAACAGGCGATGCACAGGGGAAGGCAGAGTTTCAGGAAGAAAGTCCTTGTGTTCTAACGCCCACGTGAAGGAGTTGAATTTAAAGGGGTGCATGACTGCGTCCTAAAGAATGAAGAGAGAGAAAGCGAGGATAAGGTAACAGCTGCAGATGAGTCCATTGGACAGCAGGAGATTGAAGATGTTTTCTAGTGTGTGAACCTTTTTTTTTTTTTTTTTGTGATGGAGTCTCACTCCTGTTGCCCAGGTTGGAGTGCAGTGGTGCAATCTCGGCTCACTGCAACCTCTGCCTCCCAGGTTCAAGCGATTCTCTTGACTCAGCCTCCTGAGTAGCTGGGATTACAGGCACACACCATCATGCCTGGCTTATTTTTATACTTTTAGTAGAGACTGGGTTTCGTCAGTCTTCTTAATCAAATACCAGGTACAGGAACCAGCAGAGAGTGACAATGAGGAAAGCCATGTTGGAAGCAGAATCTATAGATAGATAGGCTTCAAATGGGGGCGATTTTGCTCCCCCTGGGACATTGGGCAGTGTCTGGAGACATCTGTGGTTGTCACAATTTGGGGAAGAAAAAAGTGATACTGGCCTTGGGTGAGCAGAGGCCAGAGATGTATCTCAATATCCCACAGTGCACAGGGCAGCCCACACAGCAGGGCCCCTGGGACAAAGTGCCAACAAGGCCGAGGTGGGGACACACTGTGAAAGGGTGATGGAATGTTGTGTGTTGCCACAGAATGCTGAGGGCACATCTGAAATCGGTGATCAGAGATTGAAGTGAGTTCCCTTAACCCGGCGACATGCTTTTCTCCGGATTTGTTTAGCAATGTGCACATTGTGTAGAGCGATAGAGTTGGGGCCTGGACAGCAGTAAGGAGGGAAAAAGGCCACGGGTGGAGTTGAGCATCTGAGCGAGGGAATGACAAGCATGGCAAGTCAGCTGGGGATGGAGAGAAGTGAGGATGGTGGAGGGATGGGGCAGTGCAAAGGTTTTAGGATAAACTGCAGGGCTCAGGGGGCCGAATCACTGAGGAAGTTGGGGCACTGGACTTACTGAGGTGTGGAGTTTTACTGGGATTTACTTTTTAGCAACTCCATCGTCATGGGAACCAGTGGTTGAGTGAGCCTAGGGGAAAGGCTATCAAAAGAGAATCAATCAAAGATGCCAGGATTTTGAAAGGATTATGGACATTGATGTGAAAGTCACAGATTGTGGCAGAAATGGTTGGGGAGTGGCAGTGACAGGAACTCATTCTAGGATTGTCAGGGGCCTGGCCTGGGAGCAGCAGACAATTAGCATGAGAAAGAGGGGAGGTGGGTACAACAGTTAACCCTGAGGGTTTTTAGAACAGAGAAAAGCTTTAACGTCTAGAAGTGGAACCAGGGGGCTCTGAGGACCCCTACTCCTCCTACTGACTTGAGAACACCAGGGTAGGGGGAGAGGAAGAGTGAGGACCCTTACTGCATCCACCCCTGGAGAGGGCAATGAAGCAGCTCCCTGGGGGAAGACCCTGCTTCACTTAAGAAAGCGCAGGACATTTCGAGAGAAATGTCATGAGGCAGGAAATTGCTGTGCATGATGGGATCTGCAGAGGGCACAGTGGATGGGCCCAGGAGCCAGGAACGTTGGGCAGAGGGATGAGAAAGGGAGGTGCTTGGGACGGTTTGGGGAGGTATGTCTGGGGAATGAGGAACTGGGACTCCAGAGCTTCTTGTAGAGTTCTACTCTAGAGTCCTCCTCTAACAGGACTACGCAGTAAAATACGATGATTCCAGAGGGACTCAAGGCAGGTAGTGCTGGTGAGGCACTGAGGGAGGTGGGCAACTAGAAGAGGGGATCTTTCCTGGAATATTCGGAGGTCTGGGGTTACTCACTTCCTTATTCCTGCCGTTGGTGTGGAAGCAGGTGGATGATGGCCCCGTCCCGAGCATCCAGCGCTCAGCTGCATAGACCTGGGGTTTCTCCCTTAGTTAATGGGCCGTTTTCATTGAGGTTTCTGAATCTCTGCAAAGCAGAGGTGCATGAACATTTGGTGTTCTAACTCTAACACCAGAATACAAGGGAGAAAGTGAATCTCTCTATTAGAGGCATTGTAAACGTGGGCAAGAAATGCCACATTTGACTTGAGTCTGCTGACATTTATTCCGGATGTAAGTGTTCCTAGCAAGCTCAAAACAGGCCGATGAATCTTGCACCTGCTTCATGAACCTGAGAGGGGCATCAGAATGATCTAACAAAACAACTGCACGATGAGAAATAGTTTCTTCATAGTGACTGAAAATGGAGGATGTCCTGTCCCTTGGTCCAGGTGGGCTCAGCTGGGACAGCAGTTGGCTGGGCACCAGGAGCACGTTCCACACTCTTGGCTGTCCGTTTCTAACAAGAAGTCTGAACCTAGGAGTCATTGATTTGTGGCTTTCCAGTTAGACTGCCTAAGTTCAGAATGTTTAATCCAGATGCATCAGACTTTTTTTTTTTTTTGATACAGCGTCTTGCTCTGTTACTCAGGCTAGAGTGTAGTGATGCAGTGGCTCACTGCAGCCTTGACCTCCTGGGCTTAAGCAATCCTTCTGCCTCAGCCTCCCTTACGCAATCCTTCTGCCTCAGCCTCCTGAGTAGCTGGGACCACAAGTGTGAGCCACAACATCTGGCTTTCAAAAAAAATTTTTTGTAGAGATGAGGGTCTCATTCTGTTGCCCAAGCTGGTCTGGAACCTGGGTTTAAGCAGTCCTTCCACCTCAGCCTCCCAAAGTGCTGGGATTATAGGCCTGAGTCACTGCACCCAGCCAGACATAAATTTCTTATCTGGGTTTGATGGCCTTAGCAGCTCTAAATAAAAATAAAATAGTAAATATTGGTTTGTTGTTCTTTCTAGGGAGCCAATATCTTCATGTAATGCTCCGAGTGCTGTGAGATGCTCCCTGAAATTATATTTGTCATATGCTCAACAGAGACTGGATGCACCCAGTTCTAATTTCTTTTACATTTTTTTTTTTTGAGACAGAGTCTTGCTCTGTTGCCCAAGCTAGAGTGCAATGGCATGATCTTGGCTCACTGCAACCTCTGCCTCCCAGGTTCAAGCGAGTCTTCTGCCTCAGCCTCCCAAGTAACTGGGACTACAGGTGCCTGCCACCATGCCTGGCTAATTTTTGTAGTTTTAGTAGAGATGGGGTTTCACCATATTGGCCAGGCTGGTCTCAAACTCCTGACCTCATGATCCGTCTGCCTTGGCCTCCCAAAGTGCTGGGATTACAGGCATGAGCCACCGCACTCGGCCTCTTTTACATTTTTAAAAGCTAAAAATATAATATGCATTCTGAAAAGTTGATACATCATAAAGTGTAGACCTCAATGAAATTTATGAGCTGAACACAACCATGCAACCAACATCCAGATCAAGACCTTGGAACACCCTCAAGCCCCTTCCAGACACAGCCACCCCCGTGTGTGGCCATATCTTAATTTCCAAGAGCTTCCTGCCCGTTTTTGTACTTTATGTAATTCAAGTTATACAACTTGCGCTTTGTCTATGGCCTCTTCTCTTGAGCACAGCATCACCTTCATGAGATGCATCCGCATCATCGCTTGCAGTTGTGGGCTGCTCGTTCTCATTGCTGCAGAGTTTTATTCCATTGTGTCAGTATGCAACACTGGTTTTTTCATGATCTTAAAGCAGCTTCACCTAACAATGTGTGGCATTATGTGGAAACCTCACATACTGTTCTCATGTGTGATTTTCCATAGACACAGATTCATCTAGATCTTCTCACTAGTCACATTCTCGCGGACTGCTAAAAGTTAGCAGGAGTTGCTGACGTTTCATGGGGCACAATGAAAAATCGGCAAATCGGCTCTGCTTCCCTATATCTGTTTGGGAGTGTGCATATCATATGTTTGCAATGGTGAATTCCTGTTTTGCAAAGCATTGTTACTGTGGCCTCAATCAGTCTTAAGGGGTGTTAGCAAAAGACTAGAAATTGCAAGCTTCCTTGGTAATCTCAAAAGTGAACAAAGTAATTATCTAAAGATCTTTGCAAAAAAAATTTAGTTATTTAATTTTATGACTAAAGGACCACCTAACATATAATCCAAAAATATATCAATTAAATTCCACTACACAAAACCACAAAGATTAACAAAAATGTGCTAGCTTCGAGTTCTCCGTTCAAACTCTGCCTTAACCTTTTATATTCTAGGGAGTTCCTGAAGATAAAGCTATTTGGATTAATTTACCTGGGATTTTCTTATGTTCATGGCAGGGCAGATAGTATATATTTTCAGCTTTGTGGATGCTGAGAAACAAGATCCTCCAAACTTGGAGCAAATGTTCTCCATCAAAGATGAATAGCTTTGTTCTGTTGTGTTTACATTTTACATAGCTTGGGGACGATACCAAAGAGGCAGAAGATGGAATTTGCTCCATGGCTCCACTTCACTGAGCCTGCTGGAGGATGATGGTTACAAGGATTCCTTCCCTCTGGGGCTCAGCATGAGATGAAGTGGCCGGAGGCATATGAGTCCTGCACTAATAAAGGCGGATTCTGTCAAGCCTTACCTGGATGGTGTGTGTGACTATCCCCATAGAAAGGAGCAGGCTGTCTCATGAAGCCTCCATTCTAGCCTTTTGTGATCACTTGTGATCTTAGAGGGGTCCTCTACAACCCCGAGTCCCAAATAGGTGACCACAGAGTGGGCTCACACTTATTTCTCCACTGTTCCTGTGTTCTTTCAGAGGGCTGACCATCAAACCTACTTAGAAATAAGACCTTGAATGTAAGTGTATGTTGTTTATTATCTACATCCTTTGTATGGCAGAATGTCAGTTATAGGATAAACAACAGAGGGTAGGCTTTGTACCAAGTCATGGTGACAATAGTATAAAGCAAGGCTGGGTGTGGTGGCTCATGCCTGTAATCCCAGCACTTTGGGAGGCTGAGGAGGGCAGATCACGAGGTCAAGAGTTCGAGACCAGCCTGGCCAACATGGCAGAACTCCATGTCTACTAAAAATACAAAAACTAGCCGGGCGTGGGTCATGTGCCTATAGTCCCAGATACTCAGGAGACTGAGGCAAGAGAGTCACTTGAACTTGGGAGGCTAAGATTGCAGTGAGCCGAGATTGCGCCACTGCACTCCAGCCTGGGTGACAAAGTAAGATTCTGTCTAAAAAAAAAAAAAAAAATTAATAGAAAGCAAGTGCTGAGTGTCAAGTGACGTAACTTTGGAGATAGCCATGATCCTGATTTCTCAGGTCCTTTGTTGTTCCCAGGGTTACAATATGAACCATTGATTTCATCATTACTAATAAATATAGTTTTATAGTCATGTTCATAAATTCTAGACTATTAGAGATTCTAGAACATTTGGTACATGGTATTCACTTAGAAATATTTCTTGAAAGCAGTTTAATAATAGTCATTACTTGAATTTGTAACTTTTTTTTTTTTATTATACTTTAAGTTCTAGGGTACATGTGCATAACGTTTATATCATGTATAACTCCCCAATGCAATCCCTCCCTCCTCCCCCCTCCCCCTGATAGGCCCCAGTGTGTGATGTTCCCCTTCCCGAGTCCAAGTGATCTCATTGTTCAGTTCCCACCTATAAGTCAGAACATGCGGTGTTTGGTTTTCTCTTCTTGTGATAGTTTGCTAAGAATGATGGTTTCCAGCTGCATCCATGTCCCTACAAAGGACGCAAACTCATCCTTTTTTATGGCTGCATAGTATTCCATGGTGTATATGTGCCACCTTTTCTTAATCCAGTCTGTCACAGATGGACATTTGGGTTGATTCCAGGTCTTTGCTATAACTTTTAATCTTCAAAAAATAAGAAATGTAATGCTGAAAGAAAGAGTCCCTGTGGAAAGTAAGCCAGGAGATCCTAGTGCTGCTTTGAATTGAGTTTGCAGAAAAGTGTCTAGATGATACATTTCTGTCTTATAATAATTTGTAATGACTCATAATTGGTGCCATTTACTTGACTTTTTACCAGGCTAGGTTTTTGATAATGGCCATTATTCAGCTCATAAAACATGCTCTATGACTGACTTCTTTGTTGGATGCTGAGTAATATTTTATATAACACCTGAATTTCTTTTTTAGTATGATTGACTTTAGCAATGAATATATTGTAATGCTTTGGATAACTCATAAGTTTCTCAATTTCGTGTTATTCTATATTTTTATTTTCTATATTTAAGTGACTCAATTCTTAATGTTATAGTTTATCACTTTGAATGGTTCGATCTTTTGGTGAATTGTTTGTATCCTCTCGTATTGTTCAGAGGCTGAAGATGATCCCGGAAGGAGGCAGCACCAGCAGGAACCAGGCGTCATCCACTCAGAGTCATTCCCCAGGCACCCTGCCTCCTCCTTTCTCTTTGTCCTTGTTATGTGAAATGTGTTTCACTCGCAACCTTATTTTTATTCGAGAAGTATCAGCCTAGTTTCTATCATTAAATGCATGACATTGGTGTCGGTTCACCATGTGTGATGCTCTACTCTGTCTGCTGCTCCGCGTGATCTTTTTGAATGATCAGAGACATGCTTAATGCTGCTTTCATACTCTATATGAACATTCAGTGAACCTCTGTTAAATTAATAAATGTCGAGTGATGTTACCACACCCTATCTGGGTGATGCTTCCAATCAAGGGTGCTTGCCCATATTATTAGGTTGGACAATCACTGTGCAGTAGTAATTGTGGTTTTTGCCATTATTTATTCATCCTTAATGTATTTATGTAAATTCCCTCAATTATTTTATACCTTTAAAAGTATTAAAACCACATAATTAAAATGCCCCACAAAATTTGCATCATTGTTAAATTTCTGCTATGATTCTGTTTGCCTAATGTATATGGCTGCATATGCATTTATTATTATTACATATTTACTATTAGTTGTACCATTTATCATTTGGTAGAAATTTAGCTTATTGACATCCTTATTCAATTCTTGAAAGGTAAGTTGTTTTGTAAAAAATGTTAAGAAGAAGAAAAGCTGTATATAAGTTAGGTATAGGCATTGATGCATCCTTCTTTTACACACACACAAATGAACACACATACAAACACACATACATAAAACTTGGTTTTATGTATATTATCCTTTTAAACATTTTTTTAATGCTTAATTTTTCTCAGAACTGGTACTCAGGAAGGGTGTGGTAACATCACTCGACATTTATTAATTTAACAGAGGTTCACTGAATGTCCGTATAGAGTATGAAAGCAGCACACCGGGCGCAGTTGCTCACACCTGTCATCCCAGCATTTTGGGAGGCTGAGGCGGGTGGATCACTGGAGCCCAGGAGTTCGAGACCAGCCTGGCCAACATAGTGAAACCCCGTATCTACCCAAAATACAAAACTTAGCCAGTCCTATAAGTTCATCTCAAAATAACTAAATAGATACAAATTAATATTTTTCATAATTTATTTGCTAAAGTTTTCTAAAGAATATTTTACACAATAAAACTTGTAATTTATAAGGCCCCCTTTCCGTGTCAATTATTAGTTGAAGTTGTATAGAGATGAATGACAGCTATTTGCTATGTAAAACACATGCACACACAAATCTGTGTGTTTGAGTTTTATTATTCTGTACTCTACTGTCTATGTGGGGTTAACATTGATCACTTTTTTTCTGTCAAAATAACTTTTTCTACCCATTTCTTTGCCCCTTTAAATCTGCTGTTTCCACTGGCTATGAACTGAGAGTGTTATGCAGGAGAGCCAGTTCTGTGTCATAAGGGATAAGTTTTTTCTATTAAATTATGTATCTAACATTTATGGATTATTACCTCTGCCCTCTGCCAGACAATGGCATACATATATATGCTATTCATGTTTCCTGCATTCCCTGAACTATAATGTAATGTATTATATTATTATAGGATATATACACACACACACAAATTTCAATGATATAAAATAGAAAGTTTCAAATGCTGTAGAGAAGTATACACAGCAATACATTTGTGAGTGATTATAAATTATCTATTTCTGAGGATCCACTTTCATTATTGGGTTGTGTTTCTTTTAAATTTATTTTTAAATGTATACACAATAGCATTTTCACTGTTCAGGTCTATAAGTTTTGACAAATGCATAGTCATGCAAATGCCATCACAATCAAAATACAGAAGAGTTTGATCACCGTTGAAAAAGTTCCCTCCTGGTGGCCCTTTGAAGTCAAACGTTTAATCCCTGGAAATCCCTGATTTGCTTTCCTTCATTCTGTTTTTTAATCTCCAAGAAAGTCATAAAAATGGAGTCATAACATGTAGGTAACATGTAGCCTTTAGAATATGGCTTCTTTCATAGGGTCATGCATTTGAGATTCATGCATGTTATGTGTCTACCAATGACCGTTCCCCCTTTTAAATTGATGGGTGATACTCTCTACTTTATGTTGGTACTGGTTTCTTAATCCTTTTCCCAGTTGAGAGACGTTGAAGATGTTCCCAGGGTTTGTGAATTGTGAGAAATCTGCTATAAACATTCACCGTTAGGGGTGGGTGTGTGTGTGTGTGTGTGAACACAGATTTTTCAGTGTTCAAGTCTACTTTTGAACGAATATCTAGAAATAGGATTGCTGTGTTCATGGTGAATATATGTTTAACTTTGTGAGGAACTGACCAGTGTGTTCCAGATGGGCTGTGCCCTTTCACAGCCCTCCCAGTGATGCATGAGAGTTCTATTTACTGTGCAATCTGGTTAGTATTGGATACTGTCTGGATTTTGAAAAAATTTTAGCCATCCCCGTAAACATGTTTTTTTTCATTATAGCTTTAATTTATATTTTCTTAATGACTAATGATTTTCAGACTATTTTATATGTTTATTGTCATTTGCATCTTTGATGAAATGTCTACATCCTTGGAAAACTCACTTATTCATTAAGAAAGTAAATGTCGGCCGGGTGTGATGGCTCACGCCTGTAATCTCAGCACTTTGGGAGGCCGAGGAGGGTGGATCACTTGAGGTCAGGAGTCTGAGACCAGCCTGGCCAACATGGTGAAACCCTGTCTCTAGAAAAATACAAAAATTAGCTGGGTGTGGTGGTGGACGCCCGTAATCCCAGCTATTCGGGAGGCTGAGACAGGAGAATCGCTTGAACCCGGGAAGTGGAGATTGCAGTGCGCAGTGAATGCACCACTGCACTCCAGCCTGGGTGACAGAGCGAGACTCTGTCTCAAAAAAATAAAATAAATAAATGTTATGGGATTTTCAATACAGACAATCATGCCATCTGTGAATATAGACAGTTTTCTTTCTTTAAGATTTTTGCTCCTTTATTCCTTTGCCTTGCCTTATGGCAACTTGTTCGGACATCTAGTACAATGTCGAATGCAAATGTTATGTGTGAATGTCTTTCTCCTGTTCTTCATTTTAGACCATCCATTAAGTATGAGATTAGAATTTTTTGTAGATGCCTTTTGTTAGGTTAAGGAAGTTACCTTTATTCCTCCTAGTTTGCTTAAGTTTTAGAAATTATGATGAATGAATAATAAATTTTACCAAATACTTTTTTCATGTGTGGAGATGATTCTGTAGCCTTGTCTACTGTAATCTTTTTAAATGGCGAGTTACACTTCCTGATGTTCAAATGTTGAACTCGATACGCATTTTTGGAAGAAATCTCACTTGATGTGATGTACTCACCTTCTTATACATTGCTGTGTTTAATATTTGGTGGAGCATGTTTATATTCATGAGGGCTATTAGTTATAGGTTTCTTTTTATATAATTTTTTCCTGATTTGGGGTTAGGGCACTTCTGGCCTCATAAAAGAGTTGGAGTATTTTTTTTTTTAAGAGCCTGTGTAAAATTGGTATTCTTTCTTTCTGAAATATTTGGTAGAATTTGCCAGTGAAAGTATCTGGCCTTGAGGTTTCCTTGTCTAAAGGTTTTGCATTATAAGTTCAATTTCTTTAACAGGTCTAGGATGATTTAGATTATCGACTTCTTTTTCAGTGAGTTTTGGCATGGTGTGTCTTACTTTTCAGAAAACTTTTATTTTAGATTCAGGGGTACACAAGCGGGTTTGTTATAAAGGTAAACTTGTGTCACAGGGGTTTTTGTTCACTTTTATGACTGCGTAGTATTCCGTGGTGTATATGTACCATATTTTCTTTATCCATTCTACTACTGATGGGCATTTACGTTAAATCCATGTCTTTGCTATTACTGCAATGAACATACATGCGCTTGTATTTTTATGACAGAACAATTCGTATTCCTTTGGGTACATACCCAGTAATGGGATTGCTGGATTGAATAGTAGTTCTGTTTTTAGCTATTTGAGGAATTCCTACAATGCTTTCCACAATGGTTGAACTAATTTGCAATTAATTTATAACTAATTTACAATGAATTTACTAACTGTAAATTAGTTCAACCCACCAATAGTGGATAAATGTTCTCTTTTTGGTGCAACATTGCCAGCATCTGTTATTTTTGGACTGTTTAGTAATAGCCGTTCTTAATCGTGTGAGATGGTATCTCATTGTGGTTTTGATTTGCATTTCTCTAACGATCAGTGATGCTGAACTTCTTTTCATGTGCTTGTTGGCTGCTTTATGTCTTCATTTGAAAAGTGTTTGTTCATGTCCTTTGCCCACTTTTTAATGGGTTGTTAGTTTTTTTCTTGTAAATTTAAGTTCCTTATAGATGCTGAATATTAAAGCTTTGTCAGATACATAGTTTGTAAATATCTTCTCTCATTCTGTAGGTTTTTTTGTCACTCTGTTCATATTTTCTTATGCTGCAAAGAAGCTCTTAAGTTTAATTAGATCCCCTCTGTGAATTTGTGTTTTTATTGCAATTTCTTTTGGCGTCTTCATCATGAAATCTTTGCCAGTTCCTGTGTCCAGATTGATATTGCTTAGGTTGTTTTCCAGGATTTTTATAGTTTTGTGTTTTACATTTGAGTATTTAATCCATTTTTAGTTGATTTTTATATATGGTATGAGGAAGAGGTCACGTTTCAATCTTCTGCATGTGGCCATTGATCGTTTTTGTCAGTTTTATTGAAGATCAGATGATTGTACGTATACAGTCTTATTTCTGGACCCTCTACTCTGTTCCATTGGTCTATGTGTCTGTTTTTGTACTAGGACCATGGTATTCTGGTTATTGTGGCACTGTAGTGTAGTTTGAAGTCGGGTATCATGACACCTCCTGCCTTGTGCTTTTTGCTTGGATTACCCTGGCTATTTGGGTTCTTTTTTTGGTTCCATATGAATTTTAAAATAGTTTTTATCTAACAAAAAATTAGCTGGTCATGGTGGTACATGCCTGTAATCCAAGCTACTTGGGAGGCTGAGGTAGGAGAATCACTTGAACCTGGGAGGTGAAGGTTACAGTGAGTCGAGGTCACGCCACCATACCCGCAGCAACGAGAGCGAAACTCTGTCTCAAAAAAAAATACGTGTGTGTGTATATATATGTATAGTTCTTTTCTAGTTCTGTGAGGAATGTCATTAGTAGTTTGATAGGAATACCATTGAATCTGTAAATTGCTTTGGGCAGTATGGCCAGTTGAATCATATTGATTCTTCCTATCCATGAACATGAAATATCTTTCCATTTGTTTGTGTCATCTTTGATTTCTTTGAGCAATGTTTTGTAATTCTCATTGTAGAGACCGTTCACCTCCTTGGTTCACTGTATTCCTAGGAATTTTATTATTTTTGTGACTATGTGTCTTTTAATGTATTGTTCTAGTTTATCTAAGTTGTGAAATTTATGCAATCCATAATTTCTTTTGCAATCCATTTTATGTCTGTAGTGTTTGTAGAGATATTCTTTACTCATTTTTGATATTGTTAATTGACATCTCCCTTCTTTTTTGGTAATTTTAGCTAGAGGTTTATCATTTTTCTGATCTTAAATATTTTTAATGCTAAATACTAGTTGTACATATTTTAGGGGTATATGTGATATTTTTATGTACTCATATAATGTATAATAATAAAATCAAGGTAATTGGGATATCCATCACCTTAAACATTTATCTTTTCATCATGCTGGGAACATTTGAATGATTCTCTACCAGCTCTCTTGAAATACAAAATGGATTCTTGTTTACTATAGTCACTCTACTGATTTATTGAACACAAAAGCTTATTTCTTTTAACTATTTTCTTGTACCCACCAATCAACCTCTCTTTGTCTCCCCCCACCACCCTTCCCAGCCTCTGGTAACCACCGTTCTATTCTTTATGTTCCTGAGTTTCACTTTCTTAGCTTCCACATATGAGACAGAAAGTGCAATATTTGTCTTTCTGTGCTTGGCTTATTTCACCTAACATAATGGCCTCCAGCTCCATCTGTGTAGCTGCAAATAACAAGATTTCATTCTTTGTATGGCAGAATAGTATTCTATTTTGTATATCTGTCACATTTTCTGTATCCATTTATCCATGGATGGGCACTTAGGCTGACTCCACATCTTGGGTATTGTGAATAGTGCTTTAACAAACATGGGAGGGCAGATATCTCTTCAATATGTGGATTTTCTTTCTTTTGGATATATTCCAAGTAATGGAGCTGCTGGATCATATAGTAGTTTTATTTTTAGGATTTTGAAGAATCTCCACACTGTTTTCCCTAATGGCTGTGCTAATTTACATTCCCAGCAATAGTGTACGAGGGTTCCCCTTTCTCCAAATCCTCATCAGCATCCATTACTCCTTGTCTTTGTAACAAAAACCATTTTCACTGAGTTGAGATAATATCTGCCATTGCTCAGCTCCTTCTCGAACATCAGTAATTCTTAGATTTGGCCTTTTCAGTTATTTTTTTTATGTGTTGTAGGTGTTCTTCATTCCTTTATATTCTTTTCTCTTTTATCCTCTCGGACTGTGTATTTTTCAATGGCCTATCTTTGAACTAACTGATACTTTCCTCTGCTTGATCTGTTCTAACATTGAGAGCCTGTAATGAGATTTTCAGTTGAACAAATATATTTCTCAGTTTTGGAATTTGTGCTTGATTTTTATAAATTATTTCAATCTCTGCTGAAGTGAGGTAGCTTGATACCTCCAACTTTGTTCTTTTTGCTTAGGATTGTCTTGGCTATAAGGGCTCTTGTTGGGTTCCACATGAAATTTAAAGTAGTTCTTTCTAATTCTGTGAAGAAAGTCAATGGTAGCTTGATGGGGATAGCATTGAATCTATGAATTGCTTTGGGCAGTATGGCCATTTTCACGATATTGATTCTTCCTATCCATGAGCATGGAATGTTTTTCCATTTGTTTGTGTCCTCTCTTATTTCCTTGAGCAGTGGTTTGTAGTTCTCAAAGAGGTCCTTCACATCCCTTGTAAGTTGTACTCCTAGATATTTTATTCTTTTTGTAGCAATTGTGAATGGGAGTTCATTCATGATTTGGCTATTTTTGATGTATAGGAATGCTTGTGATTTTTGCACATTGATTTTGTATCCTGAGACTTTGCTGAAGTTGCTGATCAGCTTAAAAAGATTTGAGGTTGAGATGGTGGGGTTTTGTAAATATATAATCACATCATCTGCAAACAGAGACAATTTGACTTCCTCTCTTTCTATTCGAATACACTTTGTTTCTTTCTCTTGCCTGACTGCCCTGGCCAGAACTTCCAATACGATGTTGAACAGGAGTGGTGAGAGAGGGCATCTTTGTCTTGTGCCTGTTTTCAAAGGGAATGCTTCGAGCTTTTGCCCATGCAGCATGATACTGGCTGTGGGTTTGTCATAAATAGCTTTTGTTATTTTGAGATATGTTCCATCAATACCTAGTTTATGGAGAGTTTTTTGCATGAAGCGGCGTTGAATTTTATCAAAGGCCTTTTCTGCATCTATTGAGATAATCATGTAGTTTTTGTCACTGGTTCTGTGTATGTGATGGATTACGTTTATTTGCATATGTTGAACCAGTCTTGCATCCCAGGGATGAAGCTGACTTGATCGTGGTGGATAAGCTTTTTGATGTGCTGCTTAGATTCGGTTTGCCAGTATTTTGTGGAGGATTTTTGCATCGATGTTCATCAGGGATATTGGCCTGAAATTTTCTCTTTTTGTTGTGCCTGTGCCAGGTTTTGCTATCAGATAATGCTGGCTTCATAAAATGAGTTACGGAGGAGTCCCTCTTTTTCTATTGATTGGAATAGTTTCAGAAGGAATGGTACCAGCTCCTCTTTGTACCTCGGGTAGAATTCAGCTGTGAATCATCTGGTCCTGGGTTTTTTTTGGTTGGTAAGCTATTAATTACTGCCTCAATTTCAGAACTTGTTATTGGTCTATTCAGGTATTCAACTTCTTCCTGGTTTAGTCTTGGAAGGGTGTATGTGTCCAGGAATTTATCAATTTCTTCTAGATTTTCTAGTTTATTTGCCTAGAGGTGTTTATAGTATTCTCTGATAGTAGTTGACATTTCTGTGGGATCAGTGGTGATATCCCCTTTATCAGTTTTTATTGTGTCTATTTGATTCTTCTCTTGTTTCTTCTGTATTAGTCTGGCTGGTGGTCTATCTATTTTGTTAATCTTTTCAAAAAACCAACTCCTCAATTCATGGATTTTTTGAAGGGCTTTTTTGTGTCTCCTTTAGTTCTGCTCTGATCTTAGTTATTTCTTGTCTTCTGCTAGCTTTTGAATTTGTTTGCTCTTGCTTCTCTAGTTCTTTTAATTGTGATGTTAGGGTGTCAATTTTAGGTTTTTCCTCCTTTCTCCTGTGGGAACTTAGTGCTATAAATTTCCCTGTCAACACTGCTTTAGCTGTGTCCCAGAGATTCTGGTACGTTGTGTCTTTGTTCTCACTGGTTTCAAAGAACTTATTTATTTCTGTCTTAATTTCATTATTTACCCAGTAGTTATTCAGGAGCAGGTTGTTCAGTTTTCATGTAGTTGTGCAGTTCTGAGTGAGTTTCTTAATCCGGAGTTTTAATTTGATTGCACTGTGGTCTGAGAGAATGTTTGTTATGATTTCCATTCTTTTGCATTTGCTGAGGCGTGTTTTACTTCCAATTATGTGGTCAATTGTAGAATAACTGTGCTGTGGTGCTGAGAAGAATGTATATTCTGTTGATGTGGGTGGAGAGTGCTGTAGATGTCCATTAGGTCTGCTTTGTCTAGAGCTGAGTTCAAGTCCTGAATATCCTTGTTAATTTTCTGTCTCATTGATCTGTCTAATAGTGACAGTGGGGTGTTAAAGTCTCCTACGATTATTGTATGGGAGTCTAGGTCTCTCTGTAGGTCTTTAAGAACTTGCTTTATGAACATGGTATGTAGACCAATGGAACAGAACAGAGGCCTCAGAAATAATGCCACATATCTGCAACCATCTGATCTTTGACAAACCTGACAAAAACAAGCAATGGGAAAAGGATTTCCTGCTTAATAAATGGTGTTGGGAAAACTGGCTAGCCATATGTGCAAAACTGAAACTGGCCCTCTTCCTTATACCTTATACAAAAATTAACTCAAGATGGATTAAAGACTTCAATGTAAGTCCTAAAACCATAAAAACCCTAGAAGAAAACCAAGACAATACCATTCAGGTCATAGGCAGGGGCAAAGACTTCATGACTAAAATGCCAAAAGCAATGGCAACAAAAGCCAAAATGGACACATGGGATCTAATTAAACTAAAGAGCTTCTGCACAGCAAAAGAAACTACCACCAGAGTGAATAGACAACCTACAGAATGGGAGAATATTTTTGCAATCGATTCATGTGACAAAGGGCTAATACCCAGAATCTACAAGGAACTTAAACAAATTTACAAGAAAAAACCAAGCCAATCAAAAAGTGGACAAAGGATATGAATAGACCTCAAAAGAAGATATTTATGCAGCCAACAAACATGAAAAAAAGCTCCTCATCACTGGTCATTAGAGAAATGCAAATCAAAACCACAGTGAGATACCAACTCATGCCAGTTAGAATGGCGATCATTAAAAAGTCAGGAAACAACAGATGCTGGAGAGGATGTGGAGAAATAGAATGCTTTTACACTGTTGGTGGGAGTGTAAATTAGTTCAACCATTGTGGAAGACAGTGTGGTAATTCCTCAAAGATCGAGAACCAGAAATACCGTTTGACCCCCTAATCCCATTACTGGGTATATACCCAAAGGTTTAGAAATCATTCTATAAAGACACAAGCACACATATGTTTACTGGAGTACTATTTGCAATAGCAAAGACTTGGAACCAACCCAAATGCCCATCAATGATAGACTGGATAAAGAAAATGTGGCACATATACACCATGGAACAGCATGCAGCCATAAAAAAGAATGAGTTAATGTCCTTTGCAGGGACATGGATGAAGCTGGAACCCATCATTCTCAGCAAATTAACACAGGAACAGAAAACCAAACATTGCATGTTCTATCTCGTAAGTGGGAGTTGAACAATGAGAACACATGGACACAGGGAGGGGAACATCACACACCGGGGCCTTTTGGTGGTTGGGGGGCTAGGAGAGGGATACTATTAGGAGAAATATCTAATGTAGGTGACGGGTTGATGGTTGCAGCAAACCACAGTGGCACCTGTGTACCTATGCAACAAACCTGCATGTTCTGCACATCTATCACAGAACTTAAAGTATAAAAAAAGTGAAAAAAATTTCAATCTCTTTGTTGTTTTTATCTAATACATTTCTGAGTTGCTTTTCCATGTTATTTTGAAGATCACTGAGTTTTCTTAAAACTGCTATTTTGAATTATTGATCAGAGAGCTCATCTACTCCCGTCTAGTTAGGGTCAGTCACTGGCAACTTAATCTGTCTGTTTGGGGAGGTCCTGGTTTCCTGTTTGCTATTGTTTCCTGTGGATGTACATCTGGTTTTGCGGTGAAAAATTAGCTCTTTATTTGTTTTCTCTGCCTGGCTTGTTTTGATTTTTATTGGGTATGTTTGTTCAGAGATTTCTTTGTGATATACCTGTCTTTTTTGCTAGGTCACTGCCTCTTCTTGGTCTTTTTAAAGAATCAGCTTTTGGTTTCATCAATTTTTTTCCATTGTTTTTCTGTTTCAAATTTTATTGATTTTGGTTCTTATCTTTATTATTTAATCCTTCTGCTTACTGTGGGTCTATTTCTTTTTTCCTTTAAAAAAAAGAAAATCTACTTAAACTTTGAGAAGTGTATTTACTTTTCCACATCAACAATTATGGATTATCATGTCATAATTATAAATGGCTAAGTCTTATACTTCCTCAGGAAAATATTGCACTATTCAGTGCTACGGATCCTATAGAGAATTTCAATCTTTGGTCATAGTGTTAATAGCTCTTGGCTTCACAGCCCCATGAGCCCTCATTGAAATGTCCTTTATTTTTTCTAGTTTCTTAAAGTGGAAACTATATGATTGAGTTTAGACCTTTTAATTTTCTAATTAAATGTTTAATGCTTAAGTTTCCCTGTAAGCACTATTTTAGCAAGGATTTTTCATGTGTTATATCACCATTTCATTCAGTTTAAAAAATATTTTTCAAAAATTTCTGTCAATCTGTTGTTTGGCCCCTTGGTTATTTGAAAGTGTGCTTTTGATTTCCAGGTACTTGGAGATTTAAAAATGTGTCATCTGGGTTTTTTTTAACTTTTAGTTCTAATAGTTTTTCCTTCATGTAGTTTGGAGCTCTGTTAGGTGTATGCTCATTTAAGACTCTTATGTTTTCTTGATTACTTTATCCTTTTTCTGTATAAAATAACTTATTTACATAATTTATATATATACATATATATATATATATAAAACACAACTGCTTTCTTTAGAACAAGAAAATTTATAAATGACATGATTTTTTTTTTTTGTCAAAGACTTCTTCAAGCAAAAGAGAGTACACATGGGCACTTTTGTTTCAAATAACATGATGGTGAACAATAGATATTAATATTTTTGTCATGCCTCAACCATTTACCAACAATTAGGCGTCAAATGCTCAGGTTGATCACTTGCTAAAACATAAGTGTTTAGGAGAAAAAGTCGAGAAAAGATGAAAACCATTAATCAGCCTGTCTCTGTAGACTCTACCTCTGCGGACAGCGCACAGCTGCAGTCCATTAGGGGAAAGAGCGGGGCCGTTGCAGACGCGAATGACTCTGTCTGACAGCTTTGGGGAGAGCCGTGGATCTCCTAACGCGGAGGTTGAGATCTGAGAACGGACAGACTGCCTGCTCAGGTGGGTCCCTGACCCCTGAGTAGCCTAGCTGGGAGACATCCCCCACTAGGGGCAGTCTGACACCCCACACCTCACAGGGTGGAGTCACCCCTGAGAGGAAACTTCCAAAGAAAGAATCAGACAGGTACACTCGCTGTTCAGCAATATTCTATCTTCGGCAACCTCTGCTGCTGACACCGGAAAACAGGGTCTGGAGTGGACCTCAAGCAATCTCCAACAGACCAACAGACAGTCCTTTTGACTGTCAGACGGAAAACTATCAAACAGGAAGGACACCTATACCAAAACCCCATCAGTACGTCACCATCATCAAAGACCAGAGACAGATAAAACCACAAAGATGGGGAAGCAGGGCAGAAAAGCTGGAAATTCAAAAAATAAGAGCGCATCTCCCCCTGCAAAGGAGCGCAGCCCATCGCCAGCAACGGATCAAAGCTGGTCAGAGAATGGCTTTGACGATGAGAGAAGAAGGCTTCAGTCCATCAAACCTCTCAGAGCTAAAGGAGGAATTACGTACCCAGCGCAAATAAACTAAAAATCTTGAAAAAAAGTGGAAGAATTGACAGCTAGACTAATTAATGCAGAGAAGATCATAAACGAAATGACAGAGATGAAAACCATGACACGAGAAATACGTGACAAATGCACAAGCTTCAGTAACCGACTCGATCAACTGGAAGAAAGAGTATCAGCGATTGAGGATCAAATGAATGAAATGAAGCAAGAAGAGAAACCAAAAGAAAAAAGAAGAAAAAGAAATGAACAAAGCCTGCAAGAAGTATGGGATTATGTAAAAAGACCAAATCTACGTCTGATTGGGGTGCCTGAAAGTGAGGGGGAAAATGGAACCAAGTTGGAAAACACTCTTCAGGATATCATCCAGGAGAACTTCCCCAACCTAGTAGGGCAGGCCAACATTCAAATTCAGGAAATACAGAGAACGCCACAAAGATACTCCTCCAGAAGAGCAACTCCAAGACACATAATTGCCAGATTCACCAAAGTTGAAATGAAGGAAAAAATCTTAAGGGCAGCCAGAGAGAAAGGTCGGTTACCCACAAAGGGAAGCCCATCAGACTAACAGCAGACCTCTCGGCAGAAACTCTACAAGCCAGAAGAGAGTGGGGGCCAATATTCAACGTTCTTAAAGAAAAGAATTTTCAACCCAGAATTTCATATCCAGCCAAACTAAGCTTCATCAGTGAAGGAGAAATAAAATCCTTTACAGATAAGCAAATGCTTAGAGATTTTGTCACCACCAGGCCTGCCTTACAAGAGACCCTGAAGGAAGCCCTAAACATGGAAAGGAACAACCGGTACCAGCCATTGCAAAAACATGCCAAAATGTAAAGAAAACCATTAATCATATCTTCTTTAAGATTTATGAAATAAATTCTTTGCAACATCTTCTTTACATGAATCAGGCCTAACATAGTTCTTGTCACCATGTAAGGTAAATACACTGATTAACTTTCTCTTTTCCAAAATTAGGTTTAAGGATATAATTGTAGGATAATTTAGCTGGCTGACTTGATTCTCTAATACAGTGAGTCCCTGTATTCTTTATATAGCAAGAAATTCTATCTTCCATAAAACTTGCTTATCATATATTAAAAAGAGACAGTTGTTAAAGTTAAAAATTATTATTACACAAGGATAAATAATAGTTTAATCATGGCGATCTAACTCCCAAACTAACGTTAAGAGAATGAAATCTTTTCAGAATATGAGTTTTAAAAACTTACAAAAACAGGGTATTAAAATAGCAATGTGATTTACTACCATGATTTCTCTGACATATTAATCACGAAATAAATGCCTACTTGTAGACAGTTTCCACTCAGAATTATATAGCCTCCTCTCTGACAAAATAAGCCATAAATTTCACTAAAAGACAATGAGAAAGAAGTGCTCTAATAGCAGTAGTTTCAATAAATTAGCATTACTGTTATACCTGCTGAGACATAATTCTCTTCTATTAAGGAATTTAAAAACTGGCCACCATTTTTTCAATATACAAACTTAATTATCTAGACTCTAAAATATCTTCCCAATTGAAATACTGATCATTACATAATACAATGAACACAGTTCTAACTTTTAGGCACAACTCATGACTTCAGTGACAAATAACTCATACATACAGACATCAGCACCTTAGGGTAAGAAAATTTGGGGTCTAATATAGCAGTCAAACTGAAAGGCCAATCCAGCAACAGTCCTTCATTCAAGTACTGCCTATGGCTTCTTTCACACTGAAATTGCAGAGCTGAGTAGCTGCCAGACAGACCCTCTGGCCTGCAAACCCAAAATAGTTTGCAGAAAGTTTCCAACTCCTGAGATAATATATTATCAATCCAAGAGGCTTTTCAAATAAAATCAGAGTAAATTTGCCGTTTGAGGAGTCTAATGGGAACCACTACAGATCTGCTTGAGTAGGTCATAGAATTACACGTGTCAATCATCAAATCTTGAAATTAAAACCTTAAATTCATATTGATGATAATCACTAACTTTATTTTTATTTATTTTTATTATTATACTTTAAATTCTAGGGTGCATGTGCACAATGGGCAGGTTTGTTACATATGTATACATGTGCCATGTTGGTGTGCTGCACCCATTAACTCGTCATGTACATTAGGTATTTCTTCTAATGCTATCCCTACCGCCTACCCCCACCCCATGTCAGGCCCCGCTGTGTGATGTTCCCCACCCTGTGTCCAAGTGTTCTCATTGTTCAATTCCCACCTATGACTGAGAACATGCGGAAAGTCTTATTTTCTATTTTTAACATCATGATTGTGTTCCATGCTTAAAGATCTGTTTCTTGAGAATTTAATGGTAAAAAAACTATGAAGAAATTGGCTTTTTAAAAACTAATATATGTCTGTGTGTGTACAAAGGAGATTGCGTTTTGTATGAAAATTTGTCTCATAAAGTTGAGTTTCCCCTACCCTCATGAAAATCCTGAGAATATCCCAGAAATAAGAAAAACAGAAAAATTCACAATACAAAGTCAATATACTAAATTGAAGGAAAAAAGATTTTCCAAACATACCCTTTTATAACTGAAACATATCCTTTTATAACTAAAAGCCAAACATTTTTAGTTATATCATTTTAAATATTTTTAAGTATCATTTTAAATATATTTAAAATTAAAGAGAAAAAGGAGACAAACATAAAATTGTTAATGCCTTCTTTATAATCTGAGGGGTGAAAATAGCTAAAACTGAATATCCTTTTAAATAAAAAATGTAAAAATAAATAAAGTCTTAACTATATGTTCTAAGAAATGCCTTGTTAGGTGATCTTGTGTGGAACAACGCTGAGTGTACTTACAAACACTGAGATGTACAGACTGCTGCACACCCTACAGACCGAGGCTATGTGGCATAGCCTATCTCTCCTTCGCTCCTTGGCTACAAACCTCTATAGTGTGTTACTGTGTTGAATACTGTAGGCAGCTGTAACGCAATAGTGAGTATCTGTGGATCTAAACAGGTCTAAACATGAAAGAGCAACGCACTATGTTATGATGGCTATAATGTCACTAGATGATAGGAATTTTTTATCTCCATTTTAATTGTATGGGACCACTGTCATATATGTGGTCTGTCATTGACTTAAACATCTTGTGAAAAATGACTGTACTTAGAAGCAACTGAAAAGGCTTCATCCTTCATCTTCCTCTAAAAATAAAAATAAAAAAATATTCACAAAAGAAGTTTCTAAACGTTAAATATACAATCAACCCCCAAATCTGTCTGCAATGCAGTTCATACAGAGACATATATCCACAACATTCCCAAATGTCCATGTGTGCTTAGCACAGGAAGAGTCAAATTGTAAATAAGAGTTGTTATTTCTGTCTGAAAAAGCAGTCTTAATTGCTTGATATTTGCAAAATGGTAAATCAATCAGAATGAAAGGAACCTCAGGAATGTTTTCCACTGATTACGAAAGCTTCAAATCAAGCTCATTAAATATTCAAAATCAACCTAAAGAAAAATAGACATCCCTGTTTTGCTCTAAATACTGTTTTGTTGATGTAATTGACTCTGGAAATCCTAGACTTAATTTAAAAAAGAAAAAGATAAAAGATTGTTTTATTCTGTTTCATCCACTTCAATGAAGACATCATTGAAGAAATATTCAGAGACCGTGGTTGGCTTCCTTTCAGGGGCCTGCTTATTGCCACTTTTGTGTCCTCCTTTCAGTAAGGGCTGATCACAAAAAACCTGAGTTGATGAGCTGCTAATATTCTCAGATTGAGTATTAATAACACTTGGAGATGCAAGCGGATCAGAGGACTCTTGCTTCTTTTTCTGGCTTTCATTGGATGGATTGGATCTTTTCAGATTCTGTCTTAATGCAGGTATAAGAGGCTTTAGGCATTTCTTACTATAGACCCGAGTAGGTCCATCAGATTCCAAACTATTCTTCGAACACATGAAAGATAAAACATCCCAGGGGTCTTCTGCCAGGTCTGGATAGTGGGGCTTTTGAAGATGATGTTCTGCTGTCCATTTGCTCAGACTTAGGAGCAGCGTCACTTCTTTCTTCCTTACCAGACACAATCATTTCATTCTGAGGTAACTGAGGCACATTCTTGTCTATGCGTGTATCAGGAGATCTAGATCCTGTACTCCAAAAAGTTGGTTCAACTTGCTCTTTTTGAGGTTCTGGAGTTGTCAATGTGCTTCCTGAGGTCGGAAAAATATCTTGTCCCTTGCGAGACTGCCCTGTTTCCTCAAAAACATTTGTTAATTCCTTTGAGTGCACCTCAGAGGTCTATGCTTGACAATCATCTCTTAAAGTGAGTGAACAGTTTTTGGCAGGAGGAACGTGGTCATTTTCATCAAGCCTGCAATGAAATCTCTTCCTAGATACAAGATCCAAATTATCAGGAAGCTTTTTAGAATCACCTCTTTCAAAAACAGATAAACCCATGTCATCTTGACCAACTGAAGTTGCTGGGAAACAAATACTCATGCCACCCCTTTCTTCAGTATTCACGGATTTGACCAATACGGGAGCTGGCAGTGAAGGGTTTGGCATTAACTGTGCGGTGGCTTCAGTTATTTCTTCTACTCTCCATTAGTTTAATGGAAAAAGGAGATTGGTTGGGATTTCCACCGGAGTTAAAATAAATGCTTGTTCATCTTCTCCATCTTGAGGTACATTAGCAACTGGATTCACTGTTAGGTCTTGAGGACTGATTATATTTTCTTGTTGGACTTCTGGAATACTTATTGGTGTTTACCCTGGCACAGGAAGTGTAAGCACATTGTCTCCTTTAGAGTCCTTTATCTGGGGCTTTTCAAAAGAATTTTCACCATGACCCCTCTCCAAACCAAGTGTGCAGGGCCGTGTCTCAGAGGAAGCAATTGGAGCAACTGACAACACGTGAGCCTCTTGAGAGCTCTCTTCTTGATTTTCATTTCTCTCAGTTAGGTTTACTTCTTGAGAAATCCTGGTCCCTTGGATACCACATATGCATGCCGATTTGCTCTGTTCTTTATTCTCTGCTGTTGTAACTGGTCTGAGGTTTTTATCTTCCAGTTCTGTTGCTTTGGAAGCGTTTTTCTCTGTTTCTCTTTGAGTTTCCAGTTCTTCCCCTTTAGTTACACAGAAACTGGAAACTTCCTGATAATCATCAAACCTGTTGGTCCCTAAAATCTTCTCAAGATTTGGTTTAGGCTTGGCAAATCTACGTCTTATTCTCAAATTACTGGTCACTTTAGAAGTTGTATTCCTGGTTGGTGTAGCATTCTTCTTTACTTTCTCCATTAAACTAATTTCTTCTCAGGAACTTTGTTCTTCCAATACAATCTTGTTTTCTTCAAATGATGAGGGAGATGTAGTAATGACAGGTGAAGAGAGCTCCTGACATTCATGAACAATTTTGTGATTTATATTATCTAGGCTAAAAGGAATATGGCTTTTATTCTTTGAATGAACATGAGGGAGTATACATACTCCTACATCACCCCGTTCAGTACTGATTTCTGACTGCAATACTAGATCTCCCATTGTAAGTAAAGTTATTGCAGCTTCGGTGCTTCCATCATCGGTACCTGGTTCATCTTGGATATGTTCACCTGTGTGTGTGTGTGTGTGTGTGTGTGTGTGTGTGTGTGTATGTGTGTTTTATCCCTGGTAACTTTTTTGTTCTAAACTTGATTTGTTTTTATATTAATAGAGACACTCTAGTTTTCTTTTGCATTGTGGGTATTTGTCCTTTCATTTATTTTTAATATACCTATGCCGTTATAGTTAAAGTAAATTTTCTTAAGGCAGAATACAGAATCTTGTTTTTTTTTTTTAAAGTCAACCCAGCAATTTCTGTCTTTTAGTGTCTTTAGATCTCTTAATTTAATTATTGAAACATGTTTAGACCTACTGTTTTATTATTTTACTTGTATTCTTTTTTATTTTTCTGACCTCCTCTCCTTGCTTTCTTTTTCATTATTTGAACCTTTACATTATATGTATTTTCCTATTGGTTCTTTTTCTCTGAGGATCTCTGACTAATGCATTTTTTTCCTTTTTCAGTATCAGTTTTGCTTTCAAAGCCTTTGCTCTGTTGTTTAGAAATACTTTCAGAGTTTTAGCCACTGTCCTTGGCACACAGTGCTGTTGACTGGTCCTACCTGCAGGGTGAAGCAAGGAGAGAAAATAAACAGAAAAAAAAAGGATTTTTATCCTCTTCCATCTTTGTACAACTGGGACTTTCTTTTATGGCTCTTCTCTTTAATGGGTGGGTTTTCTCTTCCGATTTGTATGTAGCGCAACTCTGTAACTGAGGCAGCCCTTAGGGCAGGCCTGGAGAGAGAGACAGAGAGGGAGAGAGAGAGGACAAATAATTTCTCCCATTCTCTGGAAGCTCAGAGAAGCCTATTGTTCCAGTTCTCTGTTGATAAGGACAGTCTCTTCTTAAGATTTTGTTGTCCATTTGTATTGTTCAGTGACCTGCCTTAGCCAGCCTATGCTTGGGTCAAAGCTGGAGATAAAAGAAAAACACAAAACAAAACAGAAAAAAAAAAAAAAAAACAAGAAATGCACTGTGGTCTGCTTGCTGTTATTTTCGATAGATCAGTATTTGTATTTTGTTTGTGGTTTTTAGTTGCACTTTGTGGTATCCATAGTTTGCAGTGAGTTACTCCATTTTGGGTAGAGTTAGAAACTTGAAACCTTTATTTTAAAAAAATTATTTAGCAATTTGGGATTATTTCACAACTCAAAAGCAATGAATAATTGAAATTATTTCTGAATCTTTAATGACACCTTACTTCTAAGGAAAATCCATGAAATGTGTTAAGTATAGAATTAGGAAATTTCATTTTCAGCTTTTATGACATCACCAGTGTAATAATTGTCCAAAACAGAAACAACATCATATTTCTTACATTTGAAAATTGTTTTCTCTGACTACAATAAAACGATAGGTAAATCATTGTGAATACAAGTAATTAATGCCTTTAGAGAGATGAACAAGGAACAACTACTTGGTTGGAAAGATCTTCTTGAGTGTATGGCTACTGTTAGCACAGAGGCTGAAGATGTTTAGTTTACATGTATTATTTTCCTTCTAATAAATGTCACAAAACAATATTAAGTAGCATAATCTACTAGTGCAGTATGGAACATATATCTTGTGGAAATACATTGCCCAAAAGAGGCATTGTACGGTGCATAAAATAAAATAAAACATAATAAAAGAGAAACAACTAATGATTTTGGATCTGAATTATAGTGTTTTCCATCTTTAAGGCTACTATAGAATTTTATGATGAGAATTTTCAGACCATTATATATATATTTTCATGAATATTTATAATAAATAGTAGGCTAAAAGCCCTTTTACATACAGTGGGTTAAATTAGGTTTATTGTTGTATATTCCAGAAATAAGGTAATAAAATGAGTTCATTCCAGACCCCCTAGGAAATCAATGATATAGCGCCTTACCTCATGATCAAACCTGGCAACAAAGAGCCTAGCCCCAAAACACAGAAGGAGATTCTTTTAACGAGCAATAAGGCTTACCTTTAAAAAAAAAAAACGTAATTTCAACTTTTATTGTAGATATAGGGGGTTGTGTAGGTTTGTTACATGGGTATATTACATGATGCTAAGGTTTAGGGTACAAATGATCCTGTCACCCAGGCAGTCAGTACAGTCCCCAAGAAGTAGTTTTTAAGCCCATCCCCTACTCCTTTCCTCCCTCCTCTAGAAGTCCGCAGTGTCTGCTGTTCTCAGCTTTATGTCCCTGTGTGCTCCATGTTTATCTCCCACTTATAAGTGAGAACATGTGGTATTTGGTTTTCTGTCCTGCATTCATTATTTTAGGATTATGGCCTCCACCTACATCCATGTTGCTGTAAAGAACATGATTTCATTCTTTTCAAGGCTGTGTAGTATTCCATGATGTATAGGTACCATATTTTCTTGTTCAATCCACCATTGATGGGCACCTAGGCTGATTCTATATCTTTGTTATTGTAAATCATTCTGTGACGAACATGGAGAGTCTTGTCTTTTTGGCAAAATGATTTATTTTCTTTTGGATATATACCCAGTAATGGGATTTCTGGCTTGAATAGTAGCTCTGTTTTTAGTTATTTGATAAATCTCCAAACTGCTTTCCACAGTGGCTGAACTAACTTACATTCCCCCAGCAGTGTGTAAGCATTCCCTCTTCTCTGCAGCCTTGCCAGCATCCATTACTATTTGACTTTTTATAATAGCCATTCTGTCTGGTGTGAGATGATATCTCATGGTGGTTTTGATTTGCATTTCTCTGAGCATTAGTGACGATGAACATTTTTTCATATGTTTGTTGGCTGCTTGTATTTCTTCTTTTGAGAAGTGTCTGTTTATGATCTTTTCTTACTTTAGACTCACATGTTGTTAACCTGCCCTGTGTAACAAGCAAACTGTGAAATGCTTTCAGGTGCTCAATATATATAAGTGTATGAAGGTACCGAAAGCAACATTATAAATGTAATGATTTAACTCACTGAAAACTAAAAGTCATGTATTCAGTGTCAGTTCTAATTTTGATAAAAATGTGTTTAAAGAATAAAAAAAATTACTATTTTTCAAATGAGGGTGTCAATTTTAGATTAAATGATGTATAATAGCATATCATATATTAATGGAAGGTATGATTTAATATAAAATAAAGCTTAGTTCATGAAAATCAAGGTTTTTTTTTTTTTAATAGTAAACCATGTTCAAATAGAATTTATTTTGTAAATGTAAGAATGTCGAGGCCGGGCGCAGTGGCTCACGCCTGTAATCCCAGCACTTCGGGAGGCTGAGACGGGCAGATCACGAGGTCAGGAGATCAAGACCATCCTGGCTAACATGGTGAAACCCCATCTCTACTAAAACAAAACAACAAAACAGTTAGCCAGGCATGGTGGCGGGTGCCTGTAGTCCCAGCTACTCGGGAGGCTGAGGCAGGAGAATGGTGTAAACCCGGGAGGCGGAGGTTGCAGTGAGTAGAGATAGCATGACAGCACTTCAGCCTGGGAGACACAGTGAGACTCTGTCTCAAAAAAAAAAGTCTTAAAGTTAGGATTTATCTTATATTACTCATTATTGTCTTTGGAGAAAAAATATCATCACATAAACCCTGACCAGGCATTTAAAAAAATCAGTCATTAAAAAAAATCTATCCTTGATGAATAAATCCGCAATAGAAAGATCCATTTTTTTTTTAAAGGAGAATGTAAACACATCTCAAAGCCTAACTTGCTAGCTTTTAAATATGGTAATAACCCAACCTTGCACAGTTCTTGAAGAGTATGGGCTAGGTACCAGGTAGATATCAGAATAGAAATATGAATAAGATCTCATGTCTGCTTTTGAGAAGCTTCTCCTGCAGATTCTTACAGTCCCAGTTCTGCTGTGGTTTGTGAATGGGGTAGCAGGATCACAGAAGAAGGAATCATCTCTGCTGACTTTTAGAGAGGATGATGCATAATGAAGGTATTTGTTTTTTAATTATCATAGTACCGAATGTCATTTTTTTTGTTTGCAAAAATAAATTACTAAAGACTTGTAAACCGGGTCAATTGCCGTGGCTCATACGTGTAATCCCAGATGTGAGCCACTGTGACTGGGAGGCCGAGGCAGGAGGATTGTTTGAGTCAGGAGTTTGAGTCTAGCCCAGGCAATATGGCAATATAGTGAGACCTTGTCTCTATAAAAAAAAAAAAAAATAGCTGGATGTGTAATGCATGCCTGTGGTCTCAGCTACTTGGGAGGCTGAGGCAGGACGATTGCTTGAGTCAGGAGTTTGAGTCTAGCCCGGGCAATATAGCAAGACCTTGTCTCTATAAAATATACACACACACAAAAAAAAATATAGCCGGATGTGTAATGCATGCCTGTGGTCTCAGCTACTTGGGAGGCTGAGGTGGGAGGTTCACTTGAGCCCAGGAGGTTGAGGATGCAGTGAGCTGAGATTGCACCACTACACTCCAGCCTGGGCAACAGAGCAAGACCCTCTCTCAAGAGCCAGACCAAATCAAATGAAAACAAATAAAAACACTTGAAACCTAGCAGAGCCAACAAATATATAGCATCTTCTATAGATTTTTAGCTTCCAGTACTAATAAGGACATCCTGGAAGGGTGATCCTCCATGTTCTCTACATAATGGTTTCAATGTGCTCACTGGTTTGAGTCTTTACTGAGTAGGTTCTCATTTGGGCCTGCGTGACCTCTCCTGATTTTGAATTGTAATAATAAAATAATTGTGTTATATTTTCCATTGTGAAGTTCCCCATGTGTTTGAATATAGAAAGCGTTATTGGAGATTTCCACTTGTGACCAAGGAAACTCAATTAGGTTTTACCTTTAATTTTTTATGTCGTTGTGGTTGGTGTAATGAAAAGGTTGTCCAAGCCTTTGAAACAGAAGTGCTCGTCTTTGCTGTTTCTGTGTTTGTGGAATCCTTGCTCTGCCTATGTCTAAGGAACATTGCCATTTTGTGGATCAGAGCACGTAAAAAGCCAAATAAATGAGAAAAACTATTTGAATGTCATGTTTCTCCCCAAGCAGTAACATTAACATGTTTATACAATAAGCACTTTTACCAAATTTGCTTATTGAGCACCTCCTGCAGGGATGACACTGTGATGGTCTTGGATGCCCCAGGATCCCTCACAGCTTTTCTGGTGGATGTATGAACCTGGCAGGGCTAGGGAATCCATTCCCAGGGGGACGTCCTTGAACAAGGGCAAACGGAGCCTGCAGGTTAGCACTCCCCTTCCAGGGGCTCAGATGGGGCAGTGACTTGCATGCTCATGGCTCTGCATGGTGCCCTGGTCCATGAAACGCTGGTTCTTGCAGAAGAGACCAGCTCCATCACACACTCTTGCACTCTTGTTCTGCCTCTGCTGTTTTGCTCTCCCTCCTCCCTCAGGTCTGCAGTCCCCTGAATCCATGCTGTTCATTCTGCCCAGGCCCCAGCACCCCTCCCTGCCTCTGTGGACCAGTTGCTGCCACAGCCCACACATGGACTGACCACAAAGCTGCAGATCTCCAGTTAGAGAGGGATCCCCAGAGAGCATTTCCTCTGAGCAGTGCCTCTGTTTCATGGACTCCTAACACCCCACGTGTCTCCTTTGTAGAACTCATCACAGTTCTGGAAACGGGCTCCTGCTTCCTGCTCTATCCACGGCACAAGCACTCCGTCTTTCCCATAACAGAGTAGAGACAATCAATAATTACTGCCCAATGCATGGACAGAGGGGCTTTCAATTTGATTCCGTCCCTTCACTCATGCCCACCGTAGAATCATCCTCCATATCACAGCAACTCATCCATGTAAAACTCAGCCCTGCCCATGGGGCTCCCTTGCTGTCTCTCCTCAGGACGTCTCTGTTGGCTGTAAAGGCCTCTCCCGGAGAAGCCTCCCACCTGTCAGTGTCTCCTCCCCGCCGTGCCCCCACGTACCTCTGCATGCACAGGTGTCTTCATCCTTCTACCTTGGCTCCTCCATCTCAGTCTCTGGATGACCTGTGGTAGCTTTTACTTTCATGGTTACCCGCAATCACTTGGCCAGTAATCGCCTCTTTGCACCTTTAGTGTGGAGATACACGTCCCTAACATCTTAAAAATATTCCATAGGTTTTTGGGGAACAGATGGTATTTAGTTACAGGATAAGTTCTTTAGCGGTGATTTGTGAGATTTTGGTGTGCCCATCTCCCAAGCAGTATACACTGAACCCAATTTGTAGTCTTTTATCTCTCCCTTCCCACCCTTTCCCCGTGAGTCCCTAAAGCCCATTGTGTCCTTCTTCCGGCTCTGATCGCTGACTGTATTACCTGGCACTTACTAGTTTTTGTGTTAGTTTCCATAATAGACTCCGAGCTCTCCAAGGTGAATTCTTTGTTTCTTTTCCACACCTGCCTCCATCGTCTAGCGTGACAGCAGGAGCTCTCCGGAGGCATCTTCTAGGTCAAGGTCTAATTTAGGTAAAGAGTGAACTGGACAGAATTAGAGTGTGGCCTCTGGAACAATAGTGCCAGGTCCTGGGTTATCAGCAAAGCTGGTGCTTGGCTGATTGCAGTGAGCTGGGGGAATTTTTCCAGCAACAGAAGGATCGTTTTTCCCAGATGGTAATTCTATTGCTCATCAGGGTCAAACATGTGATTCTGATTCCACGTGTGCAGAAGGCGGTGCTGTGCACCTCTGGTGATATGTGGAAATCTAGCACGCGCTCAGTGGTGATTGCTGAGATTGGGTTCAGGGACCATCCTGGAGCACCTGAATGCTTGGTACATCTGCCATTTAAAAATGACAGGATTTCCCACCAGGACATTGTGACACGTGTCTGCCTTTTTCACTCATTGGCATGGGACTGGGCATGACTCGTTATTTTCAATGAGACAAAATAGGTTGGAAAACAGGAATGAGGTGTTCTGTGTCTAGGTGGCTCTCGGGGAACTATTGCCATGGATGAAGCCTCTGGCATAGGACGTTCACCCTGCTGGA
This sequence comes from Trachypithecus francoisi, assembly GCF_009764315.1. Taxonomy (NCBI): domain Eukaryota; kingdom Metazoa; phylum Chordata; class Mammalia; order Primates; family Cercopithecidae; genus Trachypithecus; species Trachypithecus francoisi. The sequence goes on along the minus strand of NW_022681464.1, from coordinate 50,651,275 downwards.
TAAACCTTATATTTGGTGGACACTGGCACAAGCAGGCAGTGAGGTGTCCAAAAGAAAGTGACCAGGCATAGCATAGGCTAAACAAAGGATGGTGGCCCGGAATCCAATGGGCAGCGCTCACAGCTGCGAACGAGGAGCACCCTGCACAGTATAGCCATCGCGGGCATGGAGGGCTGTGGTCAGGGGCTTTGCAGGGGAGGGCACGCTGGGCTCCGCGTGGAAAGGTGCAGGGCGCAGGGAGCCCCTGTTTCGGGCCGAGGTTTCTGCTGGCTGCTGGAGCTGAGATTAAACACAGTGACAGTCACTTTCCACAGCTCTGGGAAGGCAAAACCCTGTCTCTACTAAAAATACAAAAACTAGCTAGAGGTGGTGGCAGGTGCCTGTAATCCCAGCTACTTGGGAAGCTGAGGCGGGAGGATCGCTCGAACCCGGAAGGCGGAGGTTGCAGTAAGATCCGAGATCACACCACTGTACTCCAGCCTGGGCGACAGAGCCAGACTCTGTCTCAAAAATAAAAGAAGATTTCGATGGCTCTATTTTTTTTATGGGAAAGAGATTCTGAAGATAAATAAGAGGTGACCCTGTTTCTGATGGGAAGTCGCTGGGGAAATGGTTGCCTGTGGGTTCTTGTTGCTGAATATGCTGGGCAGGTAGCAGAGGGGAGAGGCTGCGACTAGGGATGTGAGGAGAACAGACCCGAGAAGCAAAGTGAAAACCCAGCCAGAGTCAGTGCAGTACCCTCAGATCAGTAATGCGACATGGAGGAGCCCGTGTTAAAACTCTGCGTGTGTCCACAAAACCCAAACTGCTTCCTGAGAGGGAGAGAGAAGCAATAGTGTTTTTTCCCAAAGGGTTTGAGTCTGGATTATCCCATTAAAGATGACCTTGTTTTCTTTAACATGGTGCTATTTCCCTCCTCACTGAGGATTCACTGCCCTCTTCCCAAGTTCTACAAACCTGAAAGGAATCATCACCCAGTTCCCCATAAACACTTAGATGATCTCATTCTCCTGCTTCTCTTCCAATGCTTCCTTCTGCAGCACCTGTTCTTCCGGCCGGCCTTTCCTACTCGTAGGTTCTCATGTGGCTTCAGTATTTCTGTTATCTTACAGTTCATGTGATCTTATGAAAATGTTCCTTTTTAATTAAAAAAATTTTTTTTTATTTCAATAGATTTTTGGGGAACAGGTTGTATGTGGTTACACGAGTCAGTTCCTTCGTGGTGATTTCAGAGATTTTGGTGCACCCATCCCCTAAGCAGTGTACACTGTACCCGATATGTAGCCTTCTGCTCCTTGCTACCCTTTCCCCTGAGTCCCCAAAGTCCACCGTATCATTCTTATGCCTTTACAACCTCATCTCTTAGCTCCCACTTATGAGTGAGAACATATGATGTTTGGTTTTCTGTTCCTGAGTTACTTCACTTAGAATAATGGTCTCCAGTCTTTTTTAAAAAAATTTCCCCCTTCACAATGAAAGAAGACTGCTGAGATCCTCTAGTGTTCCTTCAGAGTTCTGAAAACTCTTCCCTGAGTTTGCAGATTCCTAGCAGAACAAGGTCAGTTTGCGATACTGTTGTCTAGGTTTCATATTTTAGTCTTCTACTCTCAATATACCACCCAGGAGCTCACGGGAAGGTCATGGCTCAGACTGGGAAGAAAGTGCCCAGACTGGATTGGTGGAGACACCAAGAGAAAGGGGGAATTCTGAAATCCAGTGCTTCTACATTTCCCAAATGTGCACAATTTCTTCCTGAGTCTGAATAGGTAAGGCTAAACAACAGCAGTGGAAGAAAGACAGGGCTGTCCACCCTTCAGACTCAGCTCTCCCCATCAGCAGCTTGGCCCGTGCTGCTGCGAGGTGTGAGCACCCATCTGAGGGCCCGGCTGGCTTCACGGCATTAATGCACTGTCTTTTGTGTGTGTGCGTGTCATTGCAGCATTCCTCCAGCCTTGGTTATGACCCTGTGTTACAATTTGTGGGCAACGGTTCTAGTCCTGGTTTGCATTTTTAAAGCCTTGGTCTAATGAGTAGCTTCACTCACTTTAACGACAAATTACCTTGTGGAATAGCGGATACATCAGCTCTGTTTCTTTCCATTTGATGTAGTCAGATTTCTGCTTATTGAAAAATATTGTGAATTTGAGTAAGGAGGTAGAACAAAGTCGTGAGGGCAAACTAGGGACTAGATCTGAATTAATTTTGAAATGTACTTTCTTCATAAACTGTTTCTGATTTATTTGAAAGACACTCATGATTTCAGGTATATTTAATAATGGAGTCATTAGGACAATATATATCCTAATAAGGATACTCATTCTCTAAATTTTCAGCAATGAAAATGCAGACTAATAGACAATATGTTTGTTTTTTAGAGTGAAATCAAATTATGTAAAATGTACCAAACCATTGGGTAGAACTTCTGACTTGAACTATCATGGAAATTTTGGATCTCTATTACAAAATCAAGAATTTTCAATAACACAGATGAGAAGAATAAAGTTCAGATTTTTTTTCTGTCACTAGGGATATTGATAATAAAAGTGTCTTTCAAACTCAACTGTAAAAATTTTCAAAGAGCTTTTCTCTGCACAGCACATTTGATTTTCAAAGAAGCTTAAAATATTATCAACATTGATAATTGTATTTTCTTAAGAAAGGCAGGGCTGGGCGTGGTGGCTCACGCCTGTAATCCCAGCACTTTGGGAAGCCAAGGTGGGCAGATCACGAGGTCAGGAGATGGAGACCATCCTGGCTAACACGGTGAAACCCCATCTCTACTAAAAACACAAAAAATTAGCTGGGTGTGGTGGCGCACACCTGTAGTCCTATCTTCTCAGGAGACTGAGGCAGCAGAGTCCCTTGAACCTGGGAGGAGGAGGTTGCAGTGAGCCAAGATTGTGCCACTGCACTCCAGCCTGGGTGACAGAGCCAGACTCTCTTTTTTTTAAAAAAGGGCAGGGCATGAACGGTGATGGTGACTCCGTATAGGAGACTGTAGGTCTTTTTGTGTGTTTCTAACAATCTCCTCTTTCTTCTGCTCAAGCCTGAGCCACAGTGTCTCAAGATTGTGACCTCTAAAACTCCAGTTGGAAAAAACAAATCAAACCAAGCCAAAACAGAAACCTGACCCTATTACCCATTTTAGTTTTTCTCTGTGGATAAAATAATGCTAAACACAACATATTAATAAACACTAAAATTCTTGGAATGATTTCTTTAAACCAGATATTATGTAAGTGCTCCTTATAGATTATTTCAAATAATCCTGAAATGAACGCTTTGAAGTGCGAGTTATATGACAGCTATATGTTTTTTTTCTTTTTTTTTTTTTGAGACGGAGTCTTGCTCTGTCGCCCAGGCTGGAGTGCAGTGGCCGGATCTCAGCTCACTGCAAGCTCCGCCTCCCGGGTTCACGCCATTCTCCTGCCTCAGCCTCCCGAGTAGCTGGGACTACAGGCGCCCGCCACCTCGCCCGGCTAGTTTTTTTTTTTTTGTATTTTTTAGTAGAGACGGGGTTTCACCGGGTTAGCCAGGATGGTCTCGATCTCCTGACCTCGTGATCCGCCCATCTCGGCCTCCCAAAGTGCTGGGATTACAGGCTTGAGCCACTGCGCCCAGCCAACAGCTATATCTTTTATAGAACACCCAGAAAAATTATGGTAAACTGGAAAGATCAAACAATTTCATCCTTGACTCCACCATGCCTTAAATGCCAGGTCTGGCAGCCAGTTCTCAGCACTGCCCTCAGCAAGTAAGATGCCCAGAGCCAGAGAGGGGATGAAGAAAGCAGGCTTTTTGTGTCATTGTTTTTAAAGTACTGAATATACATAAATACTTAGAGACTGTGAGGATGGAAGAAAACAACTGCATGGGACCACACGCAGTTTAAGGCAATTCCTGTTCACTTTGAAGTCCTCTGGCGTTTTCTCCCCATTCCTACATAACCGAAACCCTCAATCATCTTTCTTTGCCTTTTCTTTGAGTCATACATGCATATTCTTTTGAACTCAAGACGAGACCAAGCTAGTTATGAACCTAACTGGAGTTTGATTCGTTTTCTGTGTAGGATGCATCCTGTGAGCACCCTGCAATGCTTATTTGTTTTACCCTTTCTGTACCTGCCCTCCCCATCTTTTCGCATGACGCAGTTTTGCTGCTGTGAATTTTCCGTGCCTCCTTCCCAGAGCCCATCAGCAAGAATTCTGTGTTTGGCACCTGAAAGTAGAATTTCTGAGCCACAGGCTGTAAATATCTGCAACCTTGCTACATTAACCCAGTTAATGACATTAACCCAATTAATGTTCATCCTGATTTTACACGTTTACATTCCCACCAGGGATGAACTCTGGGTGTCCAGATTTTAAGGTTGCTTTCATGCCTGTTAACCCAACATCCATTCTGCAGCCCATGGATCAAGGAATAATTTTGACTTTTGAGTGTTACTATTTAAGAAACATAGGAAACGTGGTATATATAACCATAGAGTACTACTCAGCCACAAAAGGAATAAAATTCTGTCATTTTCCGCATCATGGATGAAACTGGTGGGCACTATATTAAATGAAATAAGCTAGAAAAGAAAGTTAAAACACTCACTGCAAGTGCTCTCTCCTATGTGGAAGCTAAAAAATGTTTATCTTATAGAAGTAAAAAGTAGAACAGAGGAAGCTAGAGGCTGGGAAGGGCAGGAAGAACAGAGGGATAGGGAGAAATTTGCTGAAGGATACAAGGTTACAACTTGATAGGAAGAATAAGTTCTAGGGTCTCATACTACTGTAGGATGACTACAGTCAACAGTAACATAAAGTTTCAAAGGACTATAAGGGGGATATTAAACTTTTCCAACATGAAGAACTGATACGTGTCTCAGATGATAGATATGCAGTCACCCCGATCTGATACCATATATTATATGGATCAAAACATCATTGTGTACTCCATCAATATGTAAAATTATTATTTCTTAATAAATAAATACACAAATGCATAAAAAACTTTAAAAAGGAATACACCCACAAAAAAGAAAGAAATTTCATTAGACTGCCATAAATAGTGATTCATCTGATGGGTCTGGGCAAGGTAAATTGGAAACCAGGAAAGGATACATCATTTTAGATGCCAGTAGGAACATTTGTGAGTCATGGGAGGGGATCAAAATATCAACATTCATAGGAGTTTTTTAAAAGTTTATTTGAGTTCTCCTGGATGACTTTGCAGGGTTCAAGCCTTCAGTGGAGGAAGTGATTGCAGGTGTGGAAATCATGAGAGAACTGGAAGGAGAAGTGGGGCCTGAAGAGGGGGCTGAATTGCTGCAATCTCATGATAAATTTGAAAGGATGAGAAATCGCTTCTTGCAGATGAGCTAAGAAAGTGGTTTCTTAAGTGGAATCTACTTCTGGTGAAGATGCTGTGAACAATGTTGAAATGACAACAAAAGGTTTAGAATATTAGGTAAACTTAGTTGGTAAAGTGGGGGAGAACTTTGAGAGATGGACTCCAATTTTGAAAGGAGTTCTACTGTGGGTAAAATGCTATCAAACAGCATTGCTTGCCATGAGGAAATCTTTCACAAAAGGAACAGTCAATTAATGCAGCAAACTTCATTGTCACCTTATTTTAATAAAATTCCATAGCTACCCCATCCTTCAGCAGCTATCCCTTGATCAGTCAGCAGCCATCAACGCTGAAGCATCTCCACCACAAAGAGATTATGGCTCACTGAAAGCCCAGATGAATGCCAGCATTTTTTAGCAATGCAATATTTAATGAGGGTACGTACATTGTTTTTTAGACACAGTGCTGTTGCATGCTTTATAGGCTACAGTATAGCATAAATACAACTTTTAAATACATTGGGAAACAAAAGCATTGTGTGACTGGCTTTGTTGTGATATTTGTAGGGTCTGGAACTGAACCCACAATATCTCCGAGGTCGGCCTGCATGCCGTTCTTGTGTTCAGATGTACTTGTGTGTCTTTCAGATTTTTATCAACTTACTATTTATTTGTTTTTGCTTCACCTTTCCTGTTAAGAGGACTCCAAGGCATTTTCTTATCTGCTTAGTTGCTATTCTTGCTAGTAGTATCTTTTCTTCCTTTGCACCTTCTAGCTGGTTTCTGTGGCTCTAGTTGGTGATGTTTTAACCATTGCAGAGGGACTACTGATTTCTGCACTTCATTTTGTCCTGTGACCTTACTGACTTTTTATCCTTTGCAGTAGTTTTTCAGTGGATTCTGTTGAATTGTATATGTATAAATATAATCTGCAAAAAAAGTTAAATATATTTTACTCCTTTTTATTAGATTTTGGACATCCGATTTCTTTTATGTCTAGTTGCTTTAGCAAACATTTGCAGTGGATACTAATAGTGATAGCAGCGATTCTTGTCTTTTTCCTGAGTAAAAGTATTTTCTTTGATTCACAGTAAGTAGAATCCAGTACTTTCTTTGATATTTAATTTTTAAAATCAAGGATAGACGTGTTTTGTCAAAAGAGTTTTCAATAGGCATTGAGATGGTCATATAACTTTTTGTTCTTAGACCTACTAATATGGATTATAGAACAGATTTCCTAATGCCCCTTTGCATCTCTGGAATACACTCTCTCTGGTCATGACATGTTTTTCTGCAGTGTGCCATTGGATTCTGTTTGCTAACCTGACAGAAAGTCCCCATGGGCAGCTATATGGTCAGAGGCACATGGGGGTGCAGCAATGCGTCATCTGTCTCTGAGGACCCAACCAGACTCAGACCCCTGAAGAGTCCCTAATTTTTAGAAGATTCGTTGTTACGTTGCTTTCTGATATCTGCCAGATCTCCCCCTTGAGGCATCCCCTACCTCCCCTACCCTGCGGACCTTGTGCCCGTCTAAGCTGATGCTGCCTTCGGCGGGTCCTTGTCGGGGTGGCTCTCTCCTGACTGTGCTTGCTCTTGACAATGTCTGAAATCCCCGCACCCCTTTCTCACCTGTTAGAACACCTTGGACTCCCTCGAGGATCTATGAAAACGTTCTTGGTCTTTGTTGTTTTTGGCAGCCCTTCCATGAATCGAGAGTTCACAGATTTCTTTTATTTCGTGATAATTGGGTTGGTGGGCAATTTTTTCCTGTCTTTCTTCTTGTAGCTTGTATGGTTAGAGGAGAAATGAGTGGATTCAGAATGACGTGTTCTGCATGTTTCTAGTGGAAACCATGACTGAGAAAGCACTTTCGGGGGGTGAGCTCTGTGCCCCGTGCCCCTGTTCAGGGGCTGGAGGAGGCTCCTGCTCCCTCCCTCAAGGATGCTCTTCGAGTGTGGGGAGCCCCCAGGGGAAAGGCCAGGGGCTTCCTCCTTCCCCACAGGTCAGAGAGGGGTTCGAGAGACACAAATGGAGCTTGGTAGGCACCCCTTTGGGCAATGGGACGCGGGTTGACTGGGTTTGCCTCCTTTTGGGTGAGATAGATACACACACACACACACACACACACACACACCTGCCTCACATGCACAGCTGTCTTCTGGAACTGGGTTTGCCTCCTTTTGGGTGAGATACACACACACACACACACACACACACACACACACACCTGCCTCACATGCACAGCTGTCTTCTGGATTAAAATTCTTATATCACTTGCCACTTGCTCTTTTGCATTAGCCTCCAAATTACCGAATCCAATCTCCTCAGCTCCCTGACGCTTTTCTGGACTCCTGTCTCCTAGGTCGTGCCGACCTATGAAATCCATTCATTCTATTACTCTGATTTTTAAAAAGAAGCAACTCTGCACATCCGTGACTCAAATATCTACTTTCTGTAATTTGAAAGGGGTTTGGATTTTTCCCTGGCTTTGTAAGTATGTAAGTTGTGTTTTTCTTTCAGATGGCTGAGAATTGAGTTCACATCATTCCCATAGTTTATCATTCCCACAGATTTTACGGTCCAGCGTAGACAGCATGCATGCCGGAGAGATGATGGAGTGTGGTCTAAATGTGAAAGGCCATGCTCAAGCAGTTCCCTGCCAGAGCTGTAACTCACCCCTCCAGCTCTTTATTCCTAGCTGTCCTTGTGATGAAAACCATTTTCAAGCCAATCTGTCATTACCCACATGTCACTCAATAGAGCGCAGTGCGCTGTCCTCATCGCAGGCCTCACTGGAGTGGAGGCAACTGTTTCACCTTCTCCTCACTATTCAGTGCAGCCACTTAATCTGTCCAGTCTTCGTGTTAGGATAATAATGACTCCAGCTGTGCCATGAGTAGAACTTAAGGAAAATAGGGATGGACAAGAGAAGATGGTATTTCTTTTTTTTTTTCTTTTCCTTTTTTTTTTTTTTTGGCAGCACAAAGAGGTAATTATATGTAATTTGAAGTAAAATTTCCATTCACTGTTACTTGCCCAAACTCACGACATGGTCCTCCCAGCAATATGACAAGAAGGGCCACAAAATACTCGTTTGGGAAACTGCATTGTTTCTCACAAGATCAACATACTTCTATTCATTTTTCCAGAAAATTTACTGATTTCTTGTTTTGTAGAGGCTGGGTTACTCACTTCCTTAATGCAGTTATTCACACATCCTAGTTTAATTTCAGTTTGCATTCAGTATGATAAGGGAGCCTCCATATTACAAGTCACTCACATTCCCTGTTATAAAAAGAATGAGCACATTCATGTCTCCTGAGTGCCAAAGCCGCCCCAGACATCAATTTTGATTAGTCAGAGAAAGTGTACAGAAATCCTGAATATATGATCATAAACAGCCATTGTTTCTAGGAATTTACATGTTGACCTTTTAGATAATAAATCTTTTATTCATGTGACATTTTGAAACTTTTTGGAAATATGGATAAACATTATTTACATAATAAGGTATACATTTGTATTAAAACCTGTAATTCATATGTGTAATAATTTGGGAAGAAAGTTGAATTTAAATCTTCACAACAACAACAGCAAAACGCTATTCAGTAACTTTGAATTAATACTTTGCTGTGACAGCTGGAAAACGGGAATTGTGCATCCATTTGCTGGTATGAGGCTTGTTCACCTTATGATTTGATGTTTTTACAAGGGCCCTAAGAGGTTCTCTAGCACAAGACTCTAGTTGAGTGGGAATGTTGCATCCAGCGTTGTTGGAAGCTCATCCATTCTCTGATTGAACACTTCCAGCAGTGCGGAACTCACTGCTTTCCACGTAGCTTATTCTACTGGATGGTTCTGAGGTTTAGAAGGGTATTACTTAAACTGACCCTGACCTAATTTACAAGAAAAAAAAAACCCCATCAAAAAGTGGGTGAAGGATATGAACAGACACTTCTCAAAAGAAGACATTTATGCAGCCAACAGACACATGAAAAAATTCTCATCATCACTGGCCATCAGAGAAATGAAAAATCAAAACCACAATGAGATATCATCTCACACCAGTTGGAATGGCGATTATTAAAAAGTCAGGAAACAACAGGTGCTGGAGAGGATGTGGAGAAATAGGAACACTTTTACACTGTTGGTGGGACTGTAAACTAGTTCACCCATTGTGGAAGACAGTGTGGCGATTCCTCAAGGATCTAGAACTAGAAATACCATTTGACTCAGCCATCCCATTACTGGGTATATACCCAAAGGATTATAAATCATGCTGCTATAAAGACACATGCACATGTATGTTTATTGCAGCACTATTCACAAGAGCAAAGACTTGGAACTGACCCAGATGTCCATCAATGATGGACTGGATTAAGAAAATGTGGCACATATACACAATGGAATACTATGCAGCCATAAAAAAGGATGAGTTCATGTCCTTTATAGGGACATGGATGAAGCTGGAAACCATCACACTCAGCAAACTATTGCAAGGGCAAAAAGCCAAACACTGCATGCTCTCCCTCATAGGTGGGAATGGAGCAGTGAGAACACTTGGACACAGGAAGGGGAACATCACACACTGGGGCCTGCTGTGGGGTGGGGGGAGGGGGGGGATAGCATTAGGAGATATACCTAATGTAAATGACGAGTTAATGGGTGCAGCACACCAACATGGCACATGAATACGTATGTAACAAACCTACACGTTGTGCACGTGTACCCTAGAACTTAAAGCAAAATAAATAAATAAAACTTCCTTTGACTTAGCAATAAAAATGAGATGGAACTAGAAAAAAAAAGAAAAAACAAAAACAGAAAAACTGACCCTGACCTGAAACCTGGGCTCCTGAAGCCTTGGCCCATCCTTCCTTGTTATCTCATTTGCTACCTCACAGCATTTCCAAACCTGTGTCTGTCAGTCAGCACTTCAGACAGTTGAGGTGAGCTCCTTCTCCTTGGCTCCTCATCTTCCCTCTCAAGGCTAAATGATACCCTCTGCTTCTCCACTGGTTCCTTATGTGACTGACTTTTCAGATACTTTCTGTGACGGGCTACCAAATTTTAAGTTTGAAATGCAGAATTAGATTGAAACACAACCTTTCAGATATGTTCAGACAATGTTGTTTTCCCCATGTGCCTTCATTAAAATGAACACCAGTTTTCACTTAATGCCACACAATAGTCATCTAGAATATTCCCAGGCTAACTTCTCTAAGTGCTTGTACCATTTGTTTGAGTTTAAATATTTTTGAATATACATATATCTAACTCTGAAAAAAATTATTTTATGGGGTTTGAATTATGTTTTCCACCTACTAAACTCTTCCTAAATTAACCAATATTTCAGCATTTCTGCCAGATTTTTCTTACCCACGGATTTGATACATTTAAGCTCATGACAAGGCACAGATACTGGGTTGAAGTGTGTTCCCCAGAAAGATATGTCCAAGTCCTGAGCCTGGTATCTGTGGGTGTGACCTCATGTGGAAGTGATGTTTTAAGATGAGGTCGTGCTGGATTAGGGTTGCCTCTAGTGCAGTATGACTGGTGTCCTCCTCTGAGGAAGACTTGGAGATGCAGACGCAGAGAGGACAGCCCTGTGATGACAGAGACAGAGACTGGAGGGAGGCAGCCACAGGCCAAGGATCGCTGGGAGCCACCTGGAGCTGGAGGGGAAGGAAGTATCCTCCTCTAGAGCCTTTAGAGGGAGAGAGGCCCTGCCCATACCTGGATTTCAGACTTACATACTCCAGAACTGTGAGCAAATACATTTCTGTTCTCTTATGCAATCCAGTTTGTGGTTATTTTGTTACATCAGCCACAAGAAGCTAATATAAGAGAAGAAATTTTTTTAAAAACTGGCAATTAAGAGGTCATCCAGGAGACACAGTCATTGTGCAGCAATCCCTGATTCGTGAGGATGCTGGGGGGTGATGGTAACATTGTGGATGGAGAGAAGCCGCTGACCTTTAGGGTGTAAGGAAAGCATCGGTGGACTTGGGCCCTGGGTGCGTGTTGGGACAGAAGAAGGGGATGAGGTTTCCCCCTGAGGCTGCGTGTCTCTCGTCTCTCAGAAGCCACTCACGATGGAGCCACAGGAGGCTCACACAGGGCAGGCAGCAGACCCTGGACAAACAGTGCTTCCGTGTGGGCTGGCGGCAAGGGGAGCCTTTGAGGAGAGTTTGCTCCCTTGCTCCGTGGATTGCGAGAAGCCTATTCATGGGGTGGGATTCACATGGAGAGCCTGATGTTCAGTGTGGGGACAGGTGAGGAGGATCTGGTGCTTTGCAAGCCTGCGGGGATTCTGGCTGGTCAGTTCCGGAAGGTGATGGGCACCTCTTGTCATGATGTCTTTGGGGCATGTGTTGAAGTTTATGCAATTGTACCATGCAATGTGCATCATTCTCTTTTTTATGTTTTCAGATGTGACTAAGTTAACTTCCTTCCCCAGGTCTTGGGCTCATTCTCTTGGACAACAGGGGCTCCCTGGAAAGGTTGTAGTGATGAAATACGGTATATGGGCCAAAATATCAAATATGTGCATAATCAGAATTTCTGAAAAGAATATCCAAGCAATGGAATGGAAGAGCAATGGAAGAGAACAAATATATTTTACGAAAATTTGTGTGGACTAAAAGAGTTGACATTATGTCAAAAAGGCACACTGAGTACCTAGAAAAATCAGCACAAAATTAACAGTCCTAACATATAACCTCATAAAACTATTGACTTTAAATGAAAAGAAAACAGCAATGATCCACTGGCCAAGTACAGATAAACAAATGTAAAGTAGGCATGTAATGCTCACCTTCAGCCTTTGTGCCATTGTTTCTCCAGTGATTTTGGGTGTCTGAAGTGAGTTATCAGAAAGAATCTTCAGGAACGTTCCATGGGAACACAATTCTCTGAGTTCTTGCCTGTTGATACTCCTTTCTTCTTGAAAGACAATTCAGCTGTACGTGAAAGTGTCTTATATTTTCTTTTCTTGGGCATTTTTTTTTTTTTTTGAAGTGGAGTTTTGCTCTTGTTGCCCAGGCTGTAGCGCAATGGTGTAATCTTGGCTCACTGCCACCTCTGCCTCCCGGGTTCAAGAGATTCTCCTTGCTCAGCCTCCTGAGTGACTGGGATTATAGGCATGTACCACCACGCCCAGCTAATTTTTGTATTTTTAGTAGAGACAAGGTTTCACCATGTTGGGCAGGCTGGTCTCGAACTCCTGAATTCATGTGATCCGCCTGCCTTGGCCTCCCAAAGTGCTGGGATTACAGGCGTGAGCCACCGTGCCTGGCCTTGAGTATCTTAAATATGTAACTCCACTGTCTTTGACATGAAGCATCACTGTTGAAAGTCTGGTGTCAACATGATGATTTTCTTTCCTATATAAGTCACTTCATATTGTTGGTGTTAGTATTGTTCTTGTGGAACTTTTGTAGGCATATTGTGGAATAAAGAGTGTGCACTAATTTGTTGGTTAATGATCTTGACAAAAATGTATCAGTCTTTTCCAGATAGTTACCCCTACTTCTGACATTTGATATGATGATTATTTAGATACAGTGTGGTCATGAATTTATAAAATATATTTAAATAACTACTATCTGATTGAAAAAAAAATTTTGTGGAAGCATTTTACTAAGAATTTCTTTTTTGGAAGTGTTTCATTTATATAATTTAAAATATACCTTCTCTGTGGGATACTAATTCAAACAGCACTTAGGAATACATTTTTAAAATGAAACAAAATAAAACAATTTTTTAAATCAAAGCATTGCAAGAATGCAATTTTAAATGACTAAACCTCACATTTTTACATGAAAAAAATGTGCTGTGAAGGAGGTTGTCTTTCCTCAAATTAAAGAAATATTTTATTGGAAAAGACATTTTCTTTCAAAAGTCAGTGTAGAATTCTTTTTGATAACTACACATATCAAAGTAAAGATAATCTATGGAGTCATTTTCATGATATCTAATGGTTTCCTGGATAAAATACTAGATGTCACAAGTACACATTTGATTCATGGTATTACCAACCAAAATGTAGACATTACAGTGTCCACCTAGTAAGTAAAATGTGTATTTTTCTTCCTTTATAATTAATGTGCTGAGCTGCAGAATGACCTCCCCATAGTATTGGAAATGAGGACTTATTTTCATGGCCGAGGGGCAATATAACACAGGAACTGACAGTCCTTGACAAGAGCCAGAAGCCCTGGATTTGAATCAAGGTTTTTTCAATTAGCAGGTTATTTTTCAATAAACAAGTTATTTATTTTTTCTGTGCTTCACTTTTCTCATCAGCAAAATGGGAATAATAATGGTACATAGGTCATAGGATCATTATGTTAACATATGACAGTATTTAGAATGGTGGCTAGTGCAAAGTAAACCCTATGTAAATATTTTCTTTGCTAATTGTGATGGCTATAGTGGTGATGATGTTGTTGATGATGACGATAATGGTGATGATGGCAATAGGGATGATGACAGTGATGGTAAGAATCATGGTAATGGTGATGGTGATGATGGTGATGGTGGTGATGGTGGTGATGATGATAAGAATCATGGTAATGGTGGTGATGATAATGATAATGATGATGGTGATGGTGATGAGGATAAGAATGATGATGGTAATGATGATGATGATGACTATGTCTCCTTTCAGGATTTTATCTATTTCTAGGTAGTGCCTACTCAAATTGCTACTGTAGGTTTCACAGTACCTCATGCCAACAAACTAAAAAGTTTATTTATTTATTTATCTTTGGTTAGAAAGGCTTTTGGTGTGTATTAACTGAATTTGTCTAATTAAAGTTCAAATGTATTTTCTTAAAGTAAAATAAGGATATTAGAATGTAAAGATCCCTTATTTTCCTCAATTAAAATTGAAAATAAATATCAAGCCTTATTTTAGTAAATTAGATATCTTTGTTCACAAACTTTATCATGACTTCAACAAACTGTCTATGAAATGCTTGGACCTTCTGATTTGTCCTACACTATCTTTTTTTTTTTTTTTTTTGAGACGGAGTCTTGCTCTTTCGCCCGGGCTGGAGTGCAGTGGCCGGATCTCAGCTCACTGCAAGCTCCGCCTCCCGGGTTTTACAGGCTTGAGCCACCGCGCCCGGCCTGTCCTACACTATCTTTTTAAAAATAACTGGTTAGTCATTTCATTTTAGGATAAAAATTCATCATATAAGGTGCCTTCTTATACAAAATTATTTTTTCTGAGACTGAGTTTCGCTCTTGTTCCCCAGGCTGGAGAGCAATGGCACAATTTTGGCTGACTGCAACCTCTGCCTCCCAGGTTCAAGCAATTCTCCTGCCTCAGCCTCCCGAATAGCTGGGATTACAGGCACTCACTACCATGCCCAGCTAATTTTTGTATTTTTAGTAGAGAAGGGGTTTCACTATGTTGGCCAGGCTGGTCTCCAGCTCCTGACCTCAAGTGATCTGCCCACCTCGGCCTCCCAAAGTGCTAGGATTATAGGCATGAGCCACCACGCCAAGCCCAAAATTATTTTTTTATAATCTTCTTTACCAAAAATAAATCTTTATATATCTAACGCTTTTACCTCCGTCTCTTCTACTTACTCTTTTTATACCTTGTTTTATAAATAACTTTTAAATAATCTCCAAATTGCATAAAATTATCATTTATGTTTCCAATAAGAATACAACTTACAGAATTTTATATTCGTTAGCATTCTTATTCTTAGTAACCTAAAGTTTTAATGAAAACCTAGGAAGCGGCCGGGCGCGGTGCCTCAAGCCTGTAATCCTAGCACTTTGGGAGGCCGAGACGGGCGGATCGCGAGGTCAGGAGATCGAGACCATCCTGGCTAACACGGTGAAACCCCGTCTCTACTAAAAACTACAAAAAAATATAGCCGGGCGAGGTGGCGGGCGCCTGTAGTCCCAGCTACTTGGGAGGCTGAGGCAGGAGAATGGCGTGAGTCCGGGAGGCGGAGCTTGCAGTGAGCTGAGATCCGGCCACAGCACTCCAGCCTGGGTGACAGAGCGAGACTCCGTCTCAAAAAAAAAAAAAAAAAAATTAGAAAACCTAGGAAGCAAGAAATCCTGAACTGTTTTTCACATGTCAGCATTTTATAGATGAAGTAATTCTGTAATTTTTAGAAACATGTGTTTTTTCATATCATAATCCCTACTTAACCGGGAATAACCCATACATCTAATGAGCTTTTACTAATTATTTAATTCAAAATAATTTAAATATATTAAATTACTCAAAATGTTTACCTACAAGCATTTATCCTATTTATTTATTTATTTATTTATTTATTTTTTTTTTTTGAGACGGAGTCTTGCTCTGTCGCCGGGGCTGGAGTGAGTGCAGTGGCCGGATCTCAGCTCACTGCAAGCTCCGCCTCCCGGGTTCCCGCCATTCTCCTGCCTCAGCCTCCCGAGTAGCTGGGACTACAGACGCCCGCCACCTCGCCCGGCTAGTTTTTTGTATTTTTTAGTAGAGACGGGGTTTCACAGTGTTCGCCAGGATGGTCTCGATCTCCTGACCTCGTGATCCGCCCGCCTCGGCCTCCCAAAGTGCTGGGATTACAGGCTTGAGCCACCGCGCCCGGCCTATCCTATTTATATGTAATTAGTTCTTTCATTTTTTTAACAGTTTATATTATATCATTTCTGAAAAAGATATTAGACAAAGCTACTCATTATTTCAAGTTAATTTTTTTATTAACCATTTTTATAGCCAGTGGAATATCAGGTGTTCATCGAAGGAAGAAACTTAAAGTTAAATACATGGGTATTTTTACCACTAACCTAGAAGATTTAGCTGTTTTTATTGAATCAACAACATTAAATTAGTCTTATTTGTCAAAAAAAATCACTTAAAGATTATGTTTGAATGGGATTATTTTATTACAACCTTTGTGCCAAGCCGCGACATCTTAAAATATCCAACAGAGGTAAATATAAAATAATTAGTGGACCCAGGCAAAAATGCTAACAATTTTGAAGACATTCAAAATTTTTTTGATTTTTTTTTTTTTTTTTTTTTTGAGATGGAGTTTCGCTCTTGTTGCCCAGGCTGGAGTGCAGTGGCATGATCTCAACTCACCACAACCTCCGCCTCCCAGATTCAAGTGATTCTCCTGCCTCAGCCTCCCAAGTAGCTGGGATTACAGGTGTGCACCACCACTCCCAGCTAATTTTATATGTTTAGTAGAGACAGGGTTTCTCCATGTTGGTCAGGCTGGTCTCGAACTCCCGACCTCAGGGGATCTGCTCACCTCGGCCTCCTAAAGTGCTGAGATTACAGGTGTGAGCCACTGCGCCTAGCCTTGATTTTTACCAATAATTTCAAAACAATTTTTATTTATCAAAGAGTACTAAATTTGTGCAAACTTGAAGAGCATGTGGACTTAATTTATGAGCATTCATTACTTATAAACCATTTGGTAGTATGCTAGACATACCGTACAGCATAATACAAACGCACACACAAATGCACAGACACACAAATATCCAATAGCTTTTACTGTGGAATTTTAGCCATGTAAGGTTAAAGTATCTATATTGATAATAGTTAAATTTAAAACTAATTGGTCTCTGCATAAAGCTTGTGGTGGACAAGATTATGAAGACGAAGTGTAGTTTTAGCATGTTTCTTGCTTTTCTTTTTTTATTCCATGTTCAGACGCTCTCACGTCAACACTGCAGTGTCCCCTGTGAGGAGGCCTGGAGCCGGGCTCACTCCTTCCGGGCTTCTTTCTCTGCTAATGTGGAAATGGGCCTAATGATTCAAGAATGCACATCTGTAGACAAATGAGGAACTTTTTTTGGAAATGCCTTAAACTCACAGAGACATATTTCCAGTAGAATGCTAACCAGCACAGCAGCCCAGCAGGGTAGGCAAGATTGCTGGTACACTTAAGTCAAATGATATGCTAATATAAAACGATTGAGATATGTTTTATTTTAATCAGACTTTATGTAATTAAGTCTACTTCTGGTATGTGTATATCAATGCATGGCTGCACTTTCAGAATATTGCTACTTTTACATAGTAAGTTCTGTTATGGTTACAGCAGAAATGTGATGTTTCCTTTCTATATTTTCTTACTTTTCACATGTATACTTTTTTTTAGACAAAAGCGTCTGACATGCCATTGCAGATATTATACACTGAATACGTAAACTAGAACAGCAGGTGGGAACACAGCCCTGAAAAGATTCCTGCTCTGAAAAATGTTGCTTTCTCTTTAGATTGCTATCACCCCAGGAAACCACTTGTCTTGATGTGTATTCAAAATAATTGCAAATGTGTAAACCCTTTAATCAGTGTATAAGGAATAGAAAAGTGTGCTTGTCGAAAACGTAAGTTTATTAGCTGTAGCTGGCTTCATCTCCTGGCTGACATCTGAAAAACAAACTTGAAGTTGAATGGAAGTTCTAAGTGTCTCTGCATATGAGGTCTTTACAAAAGAAATATTCAGAGGATCACATCTTCCTTTTTTTTGGTATAGACATCATGGTGGCATATATCTTAGATCTTTTACATTCTCAGCTTTTCTTAGCTGGCTGGTCTATAAAATGAAGAAGTTGATGTTAAAATCTTGAATAGCTACCATTTTTAATATCCTATCTTTGGTCCTGTATTTAAGGCCCTGTATTGCAGGCATATCCAAGAACAGAAGGGTGTGGGAGACTTTCTGCAATAAGCTTATAGTGTATTCAGGAAGTGAGGCATAAACTTGGGAAACATTAAGGAGTCCCATAAAAGCGTATGCAGTGATGACAAAGACTTTGTCTATGAAATTCAAGCTGTGATTTCAAACAGACACTGAAAATGTACTGCACTTGTCTCTCAATGACCCAAGGAACATCCTTTCCTAGTGTCACCTGGCAGAGAACCCAGGGGTCCTGCTGGATGATGAAGAACCAGGCTGATGCAGGCAGATTGGAAACCCAGAAGATTCCCAGACCTGGAGTGGAAACTCTCTAGATGTCTGATCAAAAGGGCAGTACCACCTGTAATCCCAGGACTTTGAGAGGCTGAGGTGGGCAGATCACTTGAGGTCAAGAGTTCAAGACCAGCCTGGCCAACAGGGTGAAACCCTGTCTCTACTAAAAATACAAAAAATAGCCAGGCGTGTAATGTCTGCAATCCCTTAGGAGGTTCATGTAAGGTTAAAGTATTTATGTTGATAATAGTTAAATTTAAAAATAATTGGTCTTGTGTAGAGCTTGCTGCAGACCAGGTTATGATGAAGACCAAGTGTAGTTTTAACCACCCATGTTTCTTGCTTTTTGTTTCTGATTCCACGTTCAGATGCCCTCATATCAACACTGCAGGGTTCCCTGTGAGGAGGCCTGGAGGCAGGCTCCCTCCTTCTCGGCTTCTTTCTCTGCTAATATGTCTTCAACTCGAAGCCATTACTACATGGGTTCTTCCGGCCATGTCAGCTTCCTTTTCTGTGACCTTCTCTCCAACAGTGAGAAACTTGGCTCCACCAGCCACCATCCGTTCATGTCACTGTTCAATTTCAGCACATGCATAGCAGATTCAGAATTGTTACTCTGTACCCCCATGGGGAACAACCTATCAACTAGGGCACAAGACTTACGTGCAGCAGAGTTGGATTTTGATCTTGTAGACTCCGCTCATTCCCGAAGTTCCTTCGGTCAACCCCTTTCTCCTTCAGTGAGGTTTCCGACATTTTCATACAATTGATAAAATTTGATACAATTAGACTCTTCCACCAACACCAAGCTGTCACGATTACTTTATACCTATCTGATTCTCATATTTAATGTGTATTTTTGTAAACAACATATAGTTGAGTCTTATTTTCTATTCATTCCTTCCCTAATGTTCTTCACGCAGATGCAAGTTTCTGACTAATCATATTTTCCTGTCCGAAGAACTACTATCATTTTTTGGAGCGTAGGACTACTGGAGATGATTTCTCTGTTGTGTTTTTGAGGTCAGAGAAAGTCTTTTTTGTCCTTCATTTTAAAGGATAACTTTACTCCATATAGAATTTTAAGTTGGTATTTCTTTTACTTTCAACTGTTTAAATATTTCACTCTATTTTCCACCTGAATAATTTAGTGCTGATGGGAAGTCCACAGCAATTCTTATCCTGCTTCCTCTGTAGTTAAGATTTCCCCTCCTCTGTTTTAACAAGATTTTCTTACCGTCTTTAGTCTGCTGTGGTTTGAATATGATAGGTCTCTGTGTGGATTCTTTTTTGGGTTTAATATGTGTGTTGCTCCACATTCTCTAACACCGTGAGTCTGTGGTTTGGTATGTGTTATTAATGTTGGACAGATTTTGGCTATTATTAATTCAAGTATATCTTTGCTTGGTTCTTTCTCACCCTCCCAGTATTCCCATTAGTTGTATGTTATACTTCAGAGTCCTTGGGCATTCGGTTCTGTATTTTTCATAATTTTCTTCTACATGTTTCAGTTTAGGAAAAGTCTGTTGACTTATCTGCAGTCTCAATGATTGATTGATTGTTGATCAATTGATTGATTTTCGACAGAGTCTCATCTCTGTTACCCAGGCTGGAGTGCAGGGGCATGATCTTGGCTCACTGCAACCTCTACCTTCCAGGTTCAAGCAATTTTTCTGTCTCAGTCTCCTGAGTAGCTGGGATTACAGGCAGGCATCACCACACCCAGCTAATTTTTGTATTTTTAGTAGAGACGGGGTTTCACCATGTTGGTTAGGCTTGTTCCAAACTCCTGATCTCAGGTGATCTGCCCGCCTCGGCCTCCCAAAGTGCTAGGATTACAGATGTGAGCCACCGCGCTCAGCCTCATTGATGTATAACTCTGCTGTATTGAGTCTACTCATGAGCCTATCAAAGGCTTTCTTCATTTCTCTATGTTTGACTTATCATGCTTTATCTTGATTCTTTCTGCGAGTTTTAATCTCTCTGCTCATAGCACCTGTCTGTTCCCAGCTTTAACATGTTAATGTTAAGAGCCCTAATGGAAAAAGCAGAAAAGATAATTGTATGAAAATTCCAATGTGAGTATCATATCTGTGTCTGATCCTGATAATTACTCATCTCTAGCCTTTTGGCACATCTTGTAATTTTTTTTGAACACCAGACATTGTATTGCATCACAGGAGCTGAGGGACATACACTTTTAGTGTGAGGATTTATGCTTGTCTGGCTAGACTGGGTTGTTTCTAACATGAGCTACAGCTGTAGTTCCTGGAGACTTTTTAATCTTCCGTTGTCCTTGTCTTTGCCTCCTCTCTTGACTTTGGGTTTCAGTAGTTTCTGTTCTTCAGAGAGTGCCTTGGAGCTCCCTCAGCTGGAATCCACTGTTATGGCGAGCGCAGCTGGTATGGAGATAAGGCGTGGGGGAAGGGAGCATCCCATATCCTCCAGATTGAATCTCAGCATTTTCTTGGCCTGTGTCTTGAAGCTGGGACTTTCACAGTGTTCACTGTGGTGCAGCTTTTCCTTCTCCTGTTCCCTACTCACTTCCTTGGCTGCAGTGCTCTCCAGTCTATTTCCTTAAGGCCCTCTCTGTGTTGGCTTTGTTTTATATACGTAGATGCATATGTGTTTGTGTGTGTCTGTGTGTGTGTGTGTGTGTGTGTGTGTGTGTATGCATATAGGTGAGATGAGAAGACTAGAGGTTTCAGAGTGGGAGGGCTGTTCTTCCCACCTGGGAAAAAGCTCTGACAGAGTCTTTCCTCTTGTAGAGTAAGCTTTTGCGATAAAGAAGGTTCTGGGTGAATTTCAACGTGATCGCTCTTCCTTTCTCTCTGCTGAAGCCATGAGGAATCTTTCATGGATTTCTATTGTGAGAACTGGTAGGATATCTGGGTGGAAAGTGACAACAGTAGGTGTCTGGTTCTGCAGACCCCAGATACTGGTGTGCACAGCAATTCATCAGAGTGACCACTGACATGTCTCTACCAGTTCACATCGCCAGTGTCTTCTGCTCTAGGTGAGCAAATCCTGGTGACTGTCTCCAAGATGTCGAGGTGGTACTTGGCCCTGTAATCTCAGTCTCTGATGGCTCTAAGAAAATTCATTGAATTTTTTTCAGTTTGCCCTGTCCTTTTCGTATTGTAAGGTCGGGAGTGACAATTTATAAGCCTTTTATCTGTCAGAGCCTCACAATACTGTTTCCAGGGTCATGCTTAGATTTTGCTTTTAGGCTTATGCTAACCTCATAAAAGGAATTAAAAATGCTACAATTTTTTTCTAAAAGACATATAATTTTGCTTTTGAAGTTAATGTTTAAATTTATATTTAAATTAGGGTTATGAGATAAAAATATTACTAAATAAAAATACTAAAGCTTTATTTCTTTTAATAAGATTCTGATTTGATAATATGACTTCTAAAATAATTTTAAAAACTATATTTGATTGAGGCTTTTTTTAGCTTTCCCTGGAATTTAGTTTGTTTTTCTAAGTATATTTTGTGATAAATTTTTAAATATTTGGGCTGAAATTTTATATTGAATTAGCACACAGACTGTAGGAAAAACTCTAGGGTAATTTTGATAATTGATGCAGAGGAATGAAGTTTAACTTCCTGGCAGAGCATCTTTCTGTTCATTTCATTTCATTTTAATCCAATTAAAAATATACATACTAGTCTCCACCCTTGAACATTAATGGATTGACTCATTTCTTTCAGGTACCTGTCATGTACTGGGCACTGGAGATACGAAACTAATTAGGATTGTTTGTCTGATCTAAATAAGGAGTATTCTTCTAGACAGATAGAGGAGGGAGAAATAGAGGTAGACAGAGAGAGAGACACACACAGGGAGAGGCTGAGAGAAAGAGAACATGGGGCTTAGAGCAGGAGAGTTGTCTGGAAGATGCTGTAACTCAGCAGACTTGTTTGAAGAGAAGTCAAGACAGATTTTAGCATGGGAAACTCTTGACAGCATCCAGGGATAGCATCAGTGCAGTGATTTTTCTTGATGCAACTTAAGAGATGAGTACACATTTGTACAAGAAGGAGAGAGACATCATGGGCAGATGAACCAATTTCCACAGAGACCAGTAGGCATGAAGCAGCATGATAAACCCAGCGAGTACAAGTCTAGTGTGAGGCTGGAATTAAGATTCACAGAGGTCAACTGTGGGGGGTGTGAGATGGGAGGAGACAGACAGGGATTGTGTTACAAAAAGATTTGTATGCCATGAAAAGTAATTTGAGTTCCATCTTGTAGGCAACAGATCGTGGATGTGTCTTAAGTTACAGAAGATTCTAACCAGACTTTCATAGAAGAAGGATTCTTCCTGTTGTGGTGGCATCGATGGATCGTTCTTTTCTATGAGTTCACGAGAGAGAGATATTAGAATATTTGACAATGTGCTGATTCATACAAATGTAGTTAGGGGATTTCCAAGTTTCCTGAAAAGTTCTAAAGTGTTGACAAATAAATTAGACCACTAAAGAAGTCTACAATAAATGCTAATGCAATAGTAGAAAAAGAAATGTTCTATGAGCAAGGAATTGGGAAGAAATTTGTTCAGTTGCAAAATAGAAGGGGTTCATGCAGAAACATAATATAAGGGAAACAAAGCTCCTTATTTTAGACAAGAAATATTATTGCTTATTCTCAGCACATATTCTGCTGGTTTCTTGTGAGACATTCGTGCAGCTGTGGTCAGGGGTGGTGACTGCAAGCCAGGCTCTGTGAGGTTTTGGTAGCCTCATTGAACTCTCCCCTCCATGAGCTCAGGTATCCTGTGGGGTTTAGTTGCCTCATTGACCTCTCCCCTCCATAAGCTCCGGTATCCTACACCAGGAACAATGAGGTCGGATGCCTTGGGGATGCGTGGAAGGATGGGGTAGTGGTCCCCTGCCTAGTTTACCTTTCTATGTTGACTTTTAGAACAAACTTAATGTTTCCCAGTCTAAAAGTGAATAAATACATAAAATCCACAAGTATGGAAAAAGAGAAATACAAAAAGAAATAAAAACAGAATAAAATGAGTGAACTTAACGTTTTTCAAATGAGTGGCCTCAGCACAGTGAAGGGTGAGGAGAGGAGAGTGAAGGTAAAGGGTGAAGGGTGAAGGTGAGGAGAGGAGAGTGAGTCTAAGTGGCTCTGGGATGCACTGTTTGTGAGCACCATGCTTTGGCTCTGTAAATATGGAGGTGTGGTTTAGAAATGATGCAACTACTGTCTGCAGCTTTTCATAAGAAAGTAAGTAAATAGATTGTGGTACCGGGAATAACGTGAGTGGGGCAAGCCTAGAAGAAACCGTCTGGTGTTGGATTGGGATCAGAGGGATCAGTGTGAGCGCATGATTTTTGACACACATGCATAGAATTTAAAAAATAGAGATAGATATAGATGATAAATGGAAATGGACATAGGTATAGATATAGAAGTGTGTGTATCTATATCTGTATTTATGCATACAAATTTCCCATCTTTGCCTGTATATACATACATTTCTGGTAGCAACAAGCATGCCTAGCACTCAATTCTGGCTTGTAAATATTGTTCTTTCAGTAAAGGTAACCTGGGTTCGTTAGAGATGTAGCTGATGCTTGTGCTGGGGCAAGAAGGGCTCCAGCTGCCCCATTACCAGATGGTTAGCAAGGGCTCATGAGATGCAGGGGTCCCGCTGGCCAAGTCTGGGACAATTTGAGTGACAGAATAATTGATGGCAATGGGTTGTGTCCCCCTGAATAGAATGAGAATCTACAAATGCACACTGGGTATGTACAAATAGATAATAAATAAATGGAAGAGAAGGGAAACCTCTTCCAGATGGTAGGAATCTAGCCAATAAAGATAAAGGGAAGATGGAATTAAAATCTCAGCATTTGGTAACTACTTTAGTTGGGGAAGAATTACCAATGGTCATTAAAATCATGCAGAAATAGGCAGAAAAACAAGATATTTATATATTTGTTAGTCACAGAATATGTAAATATTTATTAGTTGCCAAAGGAAAAATAGGAACTTTATAGCAGGTTCCATCTTAATGCAGTAATCACGTGATCAAATTAACATCGCAGTGATGGGATGAGCTGAGCTCCTGTGCCCTTAGACACAAGGAACATACTGACAAGAGCACATCACATGGCCTCTGTGCATATCCTCCAAAATTTCATAACGTAGATCTAATCAGGAGGAAGCATCCAGTGAACCCAAATGGAAGTTATACTTCAAAACAACTGTTCTCCACTCTTTAGTGTCAAGATTGTGAAACACAAAGAAAGATGGAGGAATTGTCCCTGATTACAAAGGACTAAGAAGACGCCCAACTAAATGTGAGGATGGTCGGGATTGGCTCCTGCACCAGATCAGGAGCACGAGGGTAACTGGCAAACCCAGATCAAGTCTGTGGAGGGAAAAATAGGATGCTGTCCACATTCACCTCTTCATTTTCAGAATCAGATTGTGGTTATGAAATGGTCTATTTCTAGAAATACACACTGAAATTTTAACAGATAAAGCATCAATGATGTCTGCAACTTGTACTCATAGTTTTCTGAACCATGTGAACACGCACACACACAAACTGCATGTATAGGCAGTAAAGGAAGGGTAGTCACATGTTAACATGCGGGAATTCTCTTTTGCAGCTTCTTTGTAAACCTGAGAATATTGTGTGTGCGTGCGTGTGTGGTGCATGCGTGTGTGTGTGTGGTGTGTGCGTGTGCCTGTAGTTCTTCGCAGTTTTATCACGTGTAGATTTGTGTGCCCACCAAGATGAAAAAACATACAAGGATAAACCCAACACGAGCCCCCTGCACACCTCTTTTACAGCCACAGCTGCCTCTCTTCCTCTCCACTCCCTAACATTGGCAACTGCTCATCTGTTTCCCATCTCCACAAATGCAGCGTTTTAATAATGTCATATAAATGGATTCAGACAATAGGGAATTCTTTGAGACTGGCATAGTTAGCATAATTCCTGTGACGTCGAGTTGTTATGTGTATCAATACTTTTCTTTGTACTCCTTTTCATTGCTCAGTAGTATTTTTGGGGTGAATGCACTGCAGTTTATTCATCCATGGAAGGCTGGTTAGGTTGTTTTCAATATGGGCTCTTGTGAGTAAAACTTCTGTATAGGTTTTTGTGTGAACATGTTTCCATTTCTTGGGGTCAACTGCCAAGAGTAAGAAGCCGCCATGCTGTTTATTGAGTGGCTGTTCCATGTTAAATTTCCACCAACAATGTATAAGTGACCCAGTTTCTCCACCTTCTTAACAGCATTTGGTTTTATGACTTTTTTACTTCAGCTACAGTGATGTTTCGCTGTAGTTTTGTGTTTTCCTGCCGCTAATGATGTTGGACATCTTTTCATGCATGGATGTATCATCTGTCTAACCACTTCAGTGAAATTTATCTTGCATTTTCCCCATTTTTGAATTGGATATTTGCTTTATTAATGTTTAATTTTGAGTTATTTATTATTCTGTATGTTAGCCCTGTATCGGGTCTGTGGTTTGCAAATATTTTCTCCTAATTTGTAGGTTGTCTCTTTATCCTCTTCATGGGTATTCCACAGATCAAACTGTTTAATTTTGATGAGGTCCAATTTGTCAATATTTCTTTTTCTGAATTGTGCTTTTGGTGTGAAGACTAAGAGCTCTTTGCCTAGTCCTAGTTTCTATATTTTTCCCTAAAAGTTGTATAGCTTTATATTGTAGGGTCCAGTCCTACGGGGCCTGTGGGTTTTCTCTTCATATGTGGTGATGAGAGATCATAGAAAAATAAAGACATGAATGAGATAAAGAGAGAGAGAAAGACAGCTGGGCCTAGGGGACCCCTACCACCAATGCACGGAGTCCGGTGGTGGCCCCGAATGCCTGGATGCACTGCTTTTTATTGTATGCAAGGCAAGGGGGCAGGGCAAGGAAAGTGAGTCATCTCAAGTGATTGATAAGGTCACACGAGTCACGTGTCCACTGGACAGGGAGCGAGTCACGTGTCCACTGGACAGGGAGCCTTTCCCTTTGCCGTAGCTGAGGCGGAGAGGGAGGACAGCATACGTCAACATTTCTTCTATGCACTTATCAGTGAGATCAAAGACTTTAATACTTTCACTAATTTTGCTACTGCTCTCTTCTAAGAACTTAAGAGAGGCACCAGCTGTACAGGCGGAACATGAAAGCGGACAAGGAGCTGACCACTGAAGCACAGCAGCACGGGGAGGCATGGAAGCCTCCGGATGACTGCAGGCAGGCCGGGCTAATGTCAGGTCTCCCAGAAGAGGTGGTGGAGCAGCGTGTTCTCTAACTCGCCCAGGGAAAGGGAGACTCCCTTTCCCAGTCTGCTAAGTAACGGGTGTCTTCCCAGGCACTGGTGTTACCGCTAGACCAAGGTCTGCTATGTAACAGGTGTTGTCCCAGACACTGGCACTACCGCTAGACCAAGGAGCCCTTAAGTGGCCCTTATCTGGGTATGACAGAGGGCTCACACTCTTGCCTTCTGGTCACCTCTTGCAGTGTCCCTTCAGCTCCTGGTTTTCCCTAGGTTATACTTGTAAAACAGAGATTATTATAATAATAATACAAAGATTACTACTACAAACTAATGATTGATAATATTCATAATCATCTCTATATCCTGTTTCTAGTATAACTTATAATTATCGTCTTTATTACACTGAAACAGCTTGTGCCTTCAGTCTCTTGTCTCAGCACCTGGGTGGCTTGCCACCCACATTATATTTTATATTTAAGTCAATAAATGTGAGGTTTTTGGCATAAGGTGTGAGGTTTAGATCAAAATTCTGTTTTCTTTCTCCATTTTCTTCTTGTCCTCTTCCTCTCCCTCCTTCTCCTCCTCCTCCTTCTGTTTATTATCGTCCAGTTGCTCCATTACCATTTGTTGAAGGATATTCTTCTATTGAATTGCTTTTGATCCTTTGCCAAAAGTCAGATGGATGTATTTGTGTGGGTTCATTCCTGGGTTTTTAAATTCTTTTCTGTTGATCTCTGTGTCTGTCCTCAGCCTATACCACACTGTCTTGGTTACTGTAGCTCTAGTGGTAATTCTTCACATCAAGCAAGAATGCTGATTCCCACTGTTTTTTTTTTTTTTTCCAAAATTGTTTTACAGACTAGGCTCTGTGCCTTTCCAAAGAAATTTTAAAATCAGCCTGTTTATGTCTACAGATACCTTCCTGGGATTTTTCTAGGAATGGAATTAAACCTATAGATCAATTTGGAGAGAAGTGACATCTTTCCTATATCGAGCCGTTATATGCCTCTATTTCTTCATCTCGCCGCCTTGTGCTAGTTAGAATTTCCAGTAGTACGTTGAATGAGTGCTGAGATCGGACATCTTTTTATCTCCCTGATCTTAAGAAAAAAGTGTAAGTCTTTCACCATTAAGCATAATATTAGTTGCAGGATGTTTGTAGATGCTCTTTAGGAATTTGACTCTTGTTCTCTATTTCTAGTTTTCTGAGAGTTTTTCTCATGAATGAGTGTTGCTTTTGTCAAATGCTTTTCTGCTTCTATTGATATGGTAATACATTTTTTCTTCTTTATCCAGCTGATACGGTGGGTCACATTGATTGATTGTGGAATGTTGAACCATCTTTGCGCACCTGGGGAAAATCCACTTGGCCATGGTGTATTTTTTAATACACTGCTGCATTTGATTATTAATGCCTGATGATTTGAATGGTTAGAAAATGTATCCACTTTTAGATTTTGTGAATTCTCTCACCAGAAGAGTTGTGCTACAAATGGAAGACTGAAAACTACCTGGCAGAAATTAAAAAACAAGCAAACAAATGAACAAAAGTCCATGCATCAGGTAAGTTAGATAAAAGAGTTCCTTTCCAGTCCCAAAATTTCTATCTTACAGTATTTTTATAAATGAGGGTATTTTGCATTGTCAGACTGAATGCTCTATTGGAAAATCTTTAAAATAATTCAGATGAGAAGTCCTAAGTTGAGCTAAGTGAGTGACAATGGTATGGGCAAATGTGGATTTGTAACAGAGATGTGAGTGTTGTAATGATACCACCAACAGGGCGTGACTACTGACTGCATCAGGCAGAGTTCTTAACAATAAGGAAAATATGTTAATTCTTGAGACTAATATACAGTATTAGTACAATTTATAACCATTGCAGAATATTAAATGGCACAACTATGGTGAGGTTAATAATAAAATGTGTAGCCATAATTGAAGAATCAAGGTCCTGAGTTAGGAAGCTGTTTGGAGCAGTGGTGTTTCTTCTTGTGATAGAAAAGCAGACGGGGCTTGGTGGTAATTTACAGGGGGAGTTAGAACATCTGAGCATACACGCACAGATTTGGGAGGGTTTGGCAAAAAGAACTGCACAGAAGAGTTGGAGGAAGGTAAACAGGTGAATTCAAAGTCAGCAAATGGCGGCAACCAGGAACTAGCAAGTGATGGGACATTTACCTTGACCTTTGAACTTTATCTTCATGTGACTACTGATTGAACTTACCTGAATTCTTTAACACAAAATTTACAAAACTTAAATTTTGTAAGACTGTCTAAGAGGCCTTTTGTGGTGACCTGTCGGTCACATTTATGTCCCTATTGAGATTGAGTTTTTGTTTTATTAAAGCAAAGGGTTTTGCTCCTTATTTAATTAAAACAGGAATACAAATAAGATAAAGTTTATTGATCTATTTAATGTAGGGGAAACATGCCACCATCACCTCTCAGGCGTGAACTCCTCTGCTTCACTCCGTCAGTTCCAACCCTGCTCACTCTTTGGATTCTTAGAGCATCAAACAGCCAAGAGCAACCCCGCCTGCGCCTGCAGACTTTGGGGCTTGTTGGTTCCTGTATTGGGAGCATGCTCTCCCTTCTTTCAAGTTTTTTCTCATCACCTTCTTGGTAAGTTCGCTTCTGATTACGTCATTAAGATTACAACCCACCCTCCGCACTCTGTGGTCTGCCTTCGCTTTATCTTTCTACTTAGTGTGAATCGCCGTCTGAAACATGATGTGTTTTTTCGACTCAGTACTTCCGTCCTTCTCCTCCCAAAGCTGGAATTAAGATCCATGAAGGCAGGGGCTCTGTCTGTCTTGTTCACGATGCCCTTCCTGCACTGAGAGCAGTACAGGCACAGGAAGGACTGCCAATCATTATGTGTTGGGTTAATGAATGGAACAATACATAAATGAATACCAAGCCAAAATAGAAACATTCTTAAAATGGTCAGTTTAATTTTCATTGCTTCTGCCTCACAAATCAAGTCAGGAAAACATGGCTACGTGTTGTCACGGTTTTCATATTGCTCCCTAGAAATGTTGAAAATGTCAAAGCTATGAAGATACCAGTGGTGCTTGGGCAGTAATGGACCCTACATCAATTTGACAGGTTTAATATTTTAAATGTTAACAGGCAAAGATACCACCTGGAGGGTGAAATAATAATTGCTATGATTCTCATATTTCAATTCGTTTTCTTTTATTTATTAAATGAAACAGTAACTTCAGTTCACAAGACCCATGTTTTTCTATTTCACCAAGATCCTTCAAGGTACTGTTGAAAAACAACCAATCAAATAAAGTATAAATTTTTAGCAAAAGCACCCATGTCATTTTATGAAATTTATTTTATTAGTTCATCAGCACATGAGAGGTAACTGTCATTTTGCTTAAGCTCATTATTACAAGTGGAAACTCTACTCAGCTTCAGCATCAGAATGGCTCTCTCAGGGACACTTAGAGCTGCTATATCTCATCCTGATGGATTTCCAAGCACGAGCCTTCAAACAATCATGCATTTCCCAGTTGCAATTAAACTGGGTTCTCTACAGAAACTTAGGAAGAAACAGCATTGAGGATGTTACCTACATGTAGGGACATATATTGCTCTGTACTGAAATGAACACTAAGAGACTAGAGACCTATTTTAGTGGCCTTATTGTACCACTTCTTAGTTTCTTATTTTTAGATATGTTAATTAATGGTTTTGAACCCAGTTTCCAAAGCAGGGGTATTAAGAATTAGCCCATGTGAAGCTCAGGGGATGGGCTCAAAGATTCCTTAAGGTACAGTTTAACTGTAAGTTCCTCTCAGCTTTTTATTCTCCAGGAAGCCCTTCTTTCTCTCCTGTTGTCTTTATCTGTGTGTCAGGATCCATGGAAGAGACACATGGAAGTAGGGGACCTTGTCCACCTCACAAGTTGTCCCCTGAGTCACTGGCTTTGGAGTTATTGAGGGTCAAACATCTGGTCCTGTTTTCTTCTAAGACTTGACTAAGGGAACTGTCTTTTAGAAGGCCCAAGCTCATTGCTTGAAACCAAAACAATTAAATACGCTGATTTATATTATGTAAATTATTTTATCCTCTGTATCTTAAAGTATGTTAGAATTGATTTGTTGGCTGGGTGTGGTGGCATGCCTCTGTAATTGCAACACTTCAGGAGGTTGAGGCGGGAGGATCGCAGGAACCCAGGAGGTCGAGGCTGCAGGGAGCTGTGTTCATGTCACTGCACTCCAGCCTGGGCCACAGAGTGAGACCCTGTCTCTCTCTCTCTCTCTCTCTCTCTCTCTCTCTATATATATATATATATATGAATTATGTATACATAAGTTATATATTTGTTGAGGAAATAAATTCCAGTTCTCATAAGACAGCATTCTTTCTAAAGTAGTTTTTTCTGAGGAAATCACTTTTTAACACAGTTGAAATATAATGTTTAATTCCTGTGCTTCCTGATTATTAATCTTTTATTTTTTAAACTTAAAATGTAAATTCTAATTATTTTTCTTTCCAAGTAGTAATTTCTGATATGATAAAATTTCCTATTTTCTCAGAATTTATCCACTTGCATTAATTGTTAAAGTACTGCTCTAAATGAAAAAAGAGAATTCAAATTAAATATTATTATTGGAAAAAATGGCACATTCAAAAGTGAATCAATCTCTGCCTTTAAGTTTTTTTTTTTTTTAAGTTAACCAAAGAAACTTTTTTTTTTTAATTTTTTTGAAATATTAGCAGCCTGAAAAGTGGCCAAAGAAAAGGAAGTGATTGTTGTGAGACTGCATATCCTCCGGGCACCTGGTCCAGCTGAGAA
This sequence comes from Trachypithecus francoisi, assembly GCF_009764315.1. Classification (NCBI taxonomy): domain Eukaryota; kingdom Metazoa; phylum Chordata; class Mammalia; order Primates; family Cercopithecidae; genus Trachypithecus; species Trachypithecus francoisi. The sequence continues at coordinate 50,619,906 of NW_022681464.1, read as the reverse complement.
CCTGCTGGCTGAGGGCACTTGCTTAGTTGCTGGGCACTGCCTGGTCCAGCTGTTGGCCGCTTGGCCCTGGGCTGGGTGTGAGCCATCGCTTGGTTCAGTGGCAGGAATGATGAAGTTTCCCATCTCAAGACTGTGGGGAGGATTAAATGAATTAACATACGAAGAGCACTTGGCATAGCTCCTGCGACTTTGTAAGGTGGCAGAAAATATTAGCTGATTAGATAACGATGACGATGATAATTCTAAGCCCCTGAACCATGTCACCAGAAATGATTTATTGTAGTAATTTCTATAGACCTATGATTTCTCCTCTTGATAGTGGCTGATAATTCATTATTCAGGGGGAAGGAATGTGTGCAAATTCCCCACGTGGCTGTTGGATGTCATAGTAAAGATGTGCAAAAGACTTACAGAGTTAACAGTCTAAAGCCACCCAACCAGCCTGTGGCCGGCTATTTCCCTATCAGACCGTCCGCCGCCGCTCAGCTGGGCTCTCTCTGCTGTTTGATTTCCAGCATTAGCTGAACGATGTCTGTGCCTCATTGCTGCTGTCATATCCTGCACCATGACACTCGGCTTCTGCTCTGCACAGCAGACACCCTGAGAACTGGGCTTTTCCCTTCTCACGCACAGGGACGAGTGTGGGGGGGTTCTTCCTGGGCTCAAAGCTCCTTCTCCACCACCCCATTTGTACCCTCTGATTTTCTCTGGAATCCTGTTTTGTTTCCTTTCTCTCTTGTATTTTCAGCTTGCCCCTTTTCCTGACTTACCCTCACCTTAGAAACAAACGTGCATACTTAGTTCCCCTTCACTGCTTTCTTTTTCCCATAGCACAGCCAAGCTTCTTGAAAGACAAGACAGCAATACCGGGGTCTCCGCTGCTTCCCACCTCATTCACTTTCAGCTCAATGCCTCGCGTCTCTGTCCTCGTCACTCTGGTAGTTCGCAGTGGCATCATTCAAAGATGCCTTTTTTCCTTACTAGAATACTTGGCTGATGACACCAGACTTTTCTGGATAACTTTTCACGTTCCTGAGTTTTACATTTTCTTCTGCTGGTTCATCTTTCTGTGAATGATAAATAATAGTCTGACCAGGGCACTTTCCTGTGCTCTTTTTCCCACTAAATATTCTTCTTGGGGGATCTCATTCACTACGATCTATGTTGATTGTCATCAAATACATCTTGATATATCAATTTTCTAAGCTCCCAATTGGCATATGGAGAATACAGCTAATGCCTCACACCAGCAAGTCGGTTATGAAGGTCATGCTCTTCTATTTCAAACTAGATATCATGATATCATCTTTTCTCTGAGGCCAACATACTGTTTTATCTTTGTGGTCTGCATTGTGAGACTTTCTTTGAATAGATATTATCATCTGCATTTGAAAATGAATCAGCACAAATTTCTGTTTTTCAGAAGCTATTACCTAATCAAGTTACATTGAGTTCATGTACCTTCATGTAGTGTGGTCCCAAGTATTTTTCATTGGGCATGAATTTTTAAATTGATTTTCCAAAATATACAGATTAGTGTTGATCCACCGAAACTACCCCATTACCCTGAATTGAACACTCTTCATTTTTAAGACGATGAACCAGGATTAAGAAAAGTGCCAAGGAAAACAGATTGTCCTAGTAGTAGAAGGCTAATGTAGCAAATTTGACCTTATCGTATAAAACAAAACTCCAGAAAGACACTGAAAATTATGTTAAAGATCTGGAAATTTGGTATTTTTTTTTTTAAAATCCTTATTCTATTGCATAAATATGTATATTTATTTACACATATAGTGTTAATGCTATATCTTTAGAGTGTTTATAGACTCAGAAATCCTTATAAATTATATCTGAAAATCTACATAGCAATCATTATGCTATAAATTCTTGCATTTATATATTTCTGTCCATTAAATTATAAACTTTTATCCTATTATAGCCTTTATTATTATGACTTTTAAGACAATATTTTATTTTCTTGTGTAATAAGAGAACACAAAGGATGGTGGCTGGTCTATATGAAGGTGAACTGATGTAACGTAGGAGTGCAGTCCAATGCCTTATACTGACGCTCTCTCACTCTCACCTTTCAGAGCACAAAACAGTAACCTAGCAGTGGAGAAAAGGACACTGTAAGATGGTCACTGGGACAACATGCACAGTCACAGGGATGCACAGTTTTGGACAAGGATCACACTGCATACTTAAATCTGTCCTGATCAGCTGACCGTTCATTACTACATGGGCTTATTCACCTCTTGCATTAATATATGACAAAGGATATAATTTATTTCCTTGAGTACTCATTCTCCAACATGCAGTATACCACACATGGTAAATAAGTAAAGATTATGGTGTTACAGTCAAAATACTTGTCTATATTATGATTTAAAAGACTTCATCTTGGAGGCATAGTCTACTGTTAGCCAACAAAAAAAGATGTTAATTTAAGTTTGGGGCAGTACCTGCAGTCTTAAAGACCTCTTCTCCAAGGTTTCTCATCCTGGCCTCCCTGGCCACTTGCGGTGGCCTTGGATGCAATGATCTTGGGTACATCACACTTACTTTTACCAATCTTTAACAAAAATTCAGTACTTCCTTTACTTATGAGAATAGGCAACACATCACAGAGGTTTTAATGGCTGTTAAGGCCCTCTTTCCAATGGAATTTACGTATTTTTGTACTGTATTACAATTGGTAGATATATATTGATGTATTTTTTATGCTTTTCACAAGTTTCCAATTCCTGTAGTTACAAAGGCACCCCTAGTTTTTATTCATTAATATGTTGATAAAGAAGCCTATCTGTTACTTTAATTCAAATTTGTTTTTTTAAAAAATAACATATGTTTTAAAAATATCACTAGTTTTCTTCATTACCATGTGCTTTATTTTATAAATTAAAAAAAAGACATTCTGAGAGAGGATCCATAGACTTTGTTGCACTGCCAAAGAGGCCCGAGGCACAAAATGATTACGAACCCCTGGCTATAAATTAAAATCCAGCTACTATGCCAAGGCCTGATACTCATGATTAGGAATTTACTGAGTTTGCTAGCTCAGATCTGACTTTATTCTACAAATGTCATCCTAACACTAGTTTTATTTCTCTGCTATCTCAAACCATTCACCTGCTCTACTGAAATATTACATCCAAGAACAATTGACTTTTTATCCCTTTTTCTTTGCTTCCAATGCTAGTTTCTACTTCTGAAATTTTCACAGATTATCTGACCAGTAGGAGTTTAAACCTACACTCCTTAAGGTGACTTTCATTTCTCGTAACAGGAGACCCTGACTTACTTGCCATAAACAAGAAGATGCATCCCCTCGCTGTAACTCCCGGTGGAAACAGCTCTGCAAGTAGTTCCCCGGACAGCTCAGCCATTCACTGAGTCCTGGACTCCGCTTCAAGCCAGTTTCCACCGTCATTGCAAGCTGGCTGCAGTGGTTCCACATTTTGTCCCTAAAAACAATGGCCAGGGGAGGAAGAGAGTCTGTCTCTCCCTTTTGTCTTTCTGTAGAAACAGGGAAATGTCTTCCAGCAGTGCTCCGATTTAGATCAGATCATGACTTGGTGAAAACTTGTTATTTGTTCACCCCTAAACCTGTCATTTATAAGAGAAAGAGTATTATGATGTCTTTAGATTATTTGGAATATTCTTGTGGACCTAGGGAATATTCTTGGTAGGGTCACCTTTCCTAAGGGCAAGGCTGATCCTGAACAGAACTGCAGTGCTTCTTGTCAGGGAGGAAATGGAGGTGGACGATGTGGTAGGCCATCAATAATACCTTCCATAAACACCATCTTCTCCTTGAAGTCTCCTGATACCACACTCCCTCCAGCTGTGCACCTTTGGATGCGTTGCTTCTTCTTTTGTGCCTTTTTTGAACCGTATCCTGTCTTCCTTATCAGGCCAATTCAAACACGTTATTAAGTAGACTTATTCATATGTGTCTGTTTCTTCTGTCTGAGGAATCCCTTGAATCTACCTGTTTGATTTGTCGTCCTGAGACAGTGCCAGACATGTATTCAGTATCCAGCAAATGGTTTGGCCTTCCTCCCTGCCGATGTTGCTTCGAGTTTTCTAAAAATACAGTCTATCATGAGTAGCAACACTAGCTCCAAACTGAGAGGTGATGGCCGAGTTACTCAGGAGCATGTGACACAAGCCTGTTCCTGACACCGGCTCCGCGTTGCCTCATCTGTAAGCAGTTTCACCGTTAAATGACCACACATTGGAATGTTTTATTCTCTATTAGTGGGATGCATGTGTCAGCATTCCTGTCCATCTCCTCAACCGTGCTCTCCCAGTCTCCCAGTTATCCTAAAACAAAACACAATCCTCCTCTCCCTGCTCAGCCCTAACCCTTATGCTACTCCTTCCTTTCTGAGTCTTCCTAACAAACTTCTAACTGATCGTGGAAAAGCCCTTGGAAATCACGGCAAAGTGAGATAAAATCAGGGGGCACAGCAGAAGCCCTATTTCCTTAACAAGGAAAATAAAAAGCATAAAAAATGATTAGATTATTACTTTTTATTGTGGTAAAAGCCATATTAAATTTACTGTCTTATTGATTTTTTAGTGTTCAGTGCAGTCATGTTAAGTATGTTTATGATGTTGTACAGCACATCTCTGGAATTTTTTTCATCCTGCAAAACTGAAACCCTGTCCCCATTAAACAAGTCCCCATTCCCCTCTTCCCCAACACCTGATAAACACCTTCCTACCTTTGGTTTCTAAGAGTTTGAGTACTTAGATACTTCATATGAATTGAATTGTAAAATATGTGTACTTTTGTGACTAGCTTATTTCACTTAGAATCATGTACTCAAGTCCATCCATGTTGCAGCATGTAACAGGATTTTCTTATTTTTGAAGGCTGCATCATATTATGTTGTTTGTATATGCTACGTTTTCTTTATTCAACTTTCAATGGACATTTGAGTTGCTTTCACCTTTTAGTTATTGTGAATAATGTTGCAATGAGTATGGGTGTGCAAATATCTCTTTGAGACCGATCTTTGAATTCTTTTGTATGTATACCCACAGTGGGGTTGCTGGATCATATGGTAAGTCTATTTTTAATTTTTTGAGAAATCTCCATACATTTTTCATAATGGATGCAGCATCTTACATTCCCACTAGCAATGCATGAAGATTCCCATGCCTTGCATGCTTGCCTACGCTATTTTCTGTTCTTCTGATAGTGGCTATTCCAATGGGTGTGATGAAATCTCCTTATGACTTTGATTTGCATTTTCCTGATGATTAGTGATATTGAGCATCTATTCTTATGCTTGTTGGCCATTGGTGTATCTTTTTTGATGAATTATCTATTTAAGACCTCTGCCCATTTTTAAAAATTGGGTTAACTATTTGTTGTTGAGTTGTAGAAGTTCCTTGTAAATGCTGAATATTAACCCCTTATTAAATATGTGATTTACAAATATTTTCTCCCAGTGTCTGGGTTGTCTTCTCACTTTGTTGATCTTTTTTCTTTGATGTCTGGAAGTTTAAAAGTGTGATGTCATCCCATTTATCTACTTTTGCTTTTAGCCTGTGCTTTTAGCGCATAACCAAAAAATCATTGCCAAATTCAATGTCTTTTGAAGATTTTTCCTTATGTTTTTTTCTGAGGAGTTAGTTTTAGATTTTGTGTGTAGGTCTTTATTCTATTTTGGTTTAATTTCTATACATGGTATAAGGTAAGAGTGCAACTTCATTTTTTATATGTTGGTATCTAGTTTCCCCAGTGTTGTTCGTTGAAAAAACTGTCCTTTATCCCCTGTGTGTAGTCTTGGCAACATAGTTGAAATCATTTAACTACATATATGGGTGTATTTTTGGGCTCCTCACTTATTCCATACATACATATATACACATATATATGTGTGTGTGTGTGTATATACACTTGGGAGTATTATAAAAGGGAGAGTAAAAGTAAAAAGGGAGAGATATACTCTTTCTTTCCTGGACATTGTGGTTTTAGGGGCAAAATGCGGAAGCACTGCAGCCACCTTGCAATGACAGTGGAAACCGGCTTGAAGCAGAATCCAGCACTTGGTGAATGGCTGTATCCACATACACACATGTACATCTGTCTTTAAGCCAGTAACCACCCCATATAGATTACTTTTGGTTTGTAGTATTTTTGAAATCAAAGTGGGAGACCTCCAACTTTGTTCTTCTTTTGGAAGATTGTTTTGACTATTTGGGCATTTCCTGAGATTTCACATAAATTTTAGAATTATCTTCCTATTTCTGCAACACAATACCATTGGGAATTTGTAAGGGATTGCAATGATCTGTATATTGCTTTGGTTAATATGGATGTTTTAATAATAATAATTCTTCCAATTCATGAGCACAGGATGTCTTTCCATTTATTTGTATCTCCTCTGATTTATTTTAGCAAAATTTCATGGTTTTCAGTGTACAAGTATTTCACCCCCTTGGTTAAGTATTTTTGAGGCTACAATAAATGGAATTATTTTCTTAATTTCATTTTTGGATTGGTCATTGCTAGTTCATAGAAATGCAACTGATTTTTGTGTGTTGATCTTATATTTTGCCACTTTGCTGAAACTGTTTGTTTATTTTGACAGGATTGTGTGTTTGAAATCTTTAGGATTTTCCACATATATGCTCATGTCATTTGTCAATAGAAATAATTTTACTTCCTTCTTTTGAATGAGGGTGGCTTTTATTTCTTTCACTTGGCTAGTTGTTCTGGCTGAGACTTCTAGTACTATCTTGAACTTAGAAGTAGTAAGAGTGCACATCTCTGTCCTGTTCATGATCTTAGAGGAAATGCTTTCCGTCTTTCACCATCGAGAATGGTGTTAGTTGTGGGTTTTCATATATGGATTCTATTATGCTGAGGTAGTTTTCTTCTACTTCTGCTTTGTTGAGTGTTTATCATGAAATGCTGTTGCATTTTGTCAGGTGCTTTTTCTGTATTGGTTGAGATGATCGTGTGATTTTTGCTCTCCATTCTGTCCACTTGTATAGTGTTGGATCATTACTTTTACCCATTCAAATTGGGTAATTGGGTATTATTTCCTTAAAAGTCACCCAGTGTTTCCTCTCATATCCTTTCAAGGTTTTATTGAAATGCAACCCCAGCAAGGCCTTCCTTGGGTACCCCATATAAGATTGTACACCACCTCCTCAATACTCTGTAACCACTTTCTGTGCTTCATTTCCTTCCTGCTTAGCACCTATCGCCCCTTAGCATACTGTGCATTTGACTTACTTATGGTATCACCCGATTTCCCACGCTGGAATGTGAGCTGCAAGACGGCAGCACTTCTTTCTTTTTATTGCCGAATCCCCTGTACCTAAAACAGTGCCTGGCACAGAGTAAGCATTCAAGATAATTATTGAATCAATGAATGTATTAGTTAGGTTTCTCTAGAGGGACAGAACGAATGGAATAGATATACATATAAATGGAGTTTATTATTAATTCACATGATCACAAGGTCCCACAACAGGCCATCTGCAGGCTGAGGAGCAAGGAGAGCCAGTACAAGTTCCAAAACGGAAGAACTTGGAGTTCGATGTTCAAAGGCAGGAAGCATCCAGCATGGGAGAAAGATGTAGGCTGGGAGGCTAGGCCAGTCTCTCTGTTGACATTTTGATGCCTGCTTATATTCTAGCTGTCCTGGCAGCTGATTAGATGGTTCCCACCCAGATTAAACGTGGGTCTGCCTTTCCCAGTCCACTGACTCAAATGTTCATCTCCTTTGGCAACACCCTTACAGACATACCAAGGATCAATACCTGTATCTTTCAATCCAATCAAGTTGACACTCGGTATTAACCATCACAATGAATATATAAATAAAGAATGTGATAGGTTAAGGTTATATTTCTATTTGCTCAAAGTGCAGTGAAGTAATACTAGAACAATGGAGAGGTGAGAATAGAATATTGAGTTTGATATGAGTTACTCCTGTGAGTCTACTTTGAATGGAATCTATGATGTTTCCCTACCAGCTCTCTGACCACATGCTTTGGTGTTATGTTGCCCTCATAATTTCCTTGATCTCTGTGACCTGCTCCACCAGACTCTGTTTGTTACTTTACACAGCAGCCCCCTTTCTGGGTACAATTATCTCTCTTAAACAGACCCAGATATTCCACTCAAAGTAGGCAGGTGTGGGCCTGGATAGCAAGAGTAAAGACCAGTTCCAAACATGAAAATTAAAAATGCAGTTATGGTTTTCTTCCAGCACATTTTTACCTCCCATGGTAATTTTAAAACTTGCATAAAATAAAACAATATAATTTTAGGCTCCTCTAACTTCATTATCCAAGGGAGAAGGTAAGCCTTGGGGGATGAGTCACATAGCACATAGCATATGTAAACTTTATATAACTTTATGTAAAGTTATATAAATTAATAACTTTTACTTTTTAGACTATAGATTAACTCTTTCCCTCATTGTTTTTGTTTTATAAATGACAAGGAGAGACCAGGGACCAGGCCTGCTCTCCTTCCAATCACTGATTGCTGTTTTAGATTAACTGCCTCTTCCATTACCTTGCACCTCAGACCAGGTGATGCCAAAACCCCATGAGTGTTTCATCTTCAGTGTTAAATGTTGAATATACTCCCCTCAAAAAAGACCACCTCGACTATTCAGATCATCGTACTGATGCATTAAAACTTATATAATAAGATGTTAAAATTCTGTTAAACTTCCTTCAACTTTGTCTGTATAACTGAACCTAAACTTCTATACTTTGGAACACTGACTTTGCTCCTTTGGGAGATGTGTTCCCTGGATGGCTTTGTTCAAACTTTACATTGAAATAAACTCTCTTTAAACTAGACTCTGATTCTTTGGTAGGTTGGCATTTTGGTGACCCAGATGGGACCTTAACCTGGCCTGCAGTGATTCTCACTGTTTCGCTGACAAGAAGGGCCTGGGTACCAGCACACACAGCTTTTATTTACCCAACCTCGCAAGGGTCTCTGGCAAGGCCCCTCTCAAATTTTAGATCTGTCTGGTTTAGGGTGAGATTTAGACTTTATTCAGGTGACCTGATTCCGCGCTTGATGCGGCCGACAGTGAAGCTCTGCTTTAAGGTAGAAATTTTGTTTTTTGTTCTCTAAAAATTGCGCTGTTCACAAATTTGTGATCTGCACTTTTCTCTGAGGTTAAGGGTTGTTTGTTAAGCTACTTATTAAAATTTGTACAGCCTTTTCCCTTATTCAAATTTTGGTCAGGAAAAAAATTTCTCTGTCTCAAAAAGAGTGAATATTTTATGGCTTAGGGAAGATTTACAATTAAAAATGTTAATTTATAATTAAAAAAACAAAACTCTGAAGCTCAGTTTATTTGACATATCTGAGGTCCCTTTTCGAAGTGACCAAAGCCAATAAAAAATTTTTCTCTGAGGACAAATGTAAGTCCCCAGAGTGAGGAACACTGTTTCTCCTGGCCAAAAATCACCTCAGGCCACGAAGGCCATTGCTCACGACATAAAACAATCTCACATGAAATTATTCCCCCAGAAGCATTCAGAAATTCTAGCTTAGCCTGGTGGCAACATAGGAAGGGCTGACCTCTCAGTGCCTTAAGATCCCAGGATTCCTGGGTTTTACCAAGACATGTGAGAGGGGAAAAGTGACTCGTGAGTGACACCTCAAAATACAATTCTCAGTAAGCAGCACACCAGATCCAAAACATCTTTCCCTTTCAATCTTTAATTTCTTAAAAAGAGAACCCAGATTATAGGTAGCTGTCCATCTGAAACTAAGTCTTCCTCAAGAGTGATTCGTCCTTAGAAACTCCAGCTAGATTCATGTCCAATACTTATGGCACCACCTCCTGTCAATATCTAAAGAGTAAAATGGTTTTACTTAACCCATAAAAAAAATCACACAATAGCCAAAGTGATACACCTTTAAAATATCAAAATTAATGGATTTACTTTACAATGAAAAGTACTGGCTCTAAAATGAAACAAAATAATTGGGAGACTTCCTTCCTATAGTACTTAAAAGCATCTACAAGAGGCTCTGACAAAATTCTTTCCTTAAAGGAAGAAACAAGCTCTCTAAAATAAATGAATAAATAAGCAGCCAAAGCTGATTCTCTCCTGCTTCCTTATTTCTTCCCTTCCGCGTCTGAAGCATCTCACCTGCGCTCACCTTTTCCTCCTTTGATCCCCTCCTCCCACTCCTGCTGTTCTAGCTTAATTTCAGAAACAGCGAATATCTGGCAGAGGAAAGCCCACCTTAGTTTATCAGCCATCATCAAAGGTAAACTTTAAAGACAGAAGTAAGATTTCCTGGCCAGGCACAGTGGCTCACACCTATAATCCCAGCATTTTGGGAGGCTGAGGCAGGAGGATCACTTGAGCCCAGGGGACTGAGACCAGCCTGGCCAACATGGTGAAACCCCATCTCTACAAAAAAATACCAACAAATAGCCAAAAATGATGGCATGTGCCTGTGGTCCCAGCTACTTGGGAAGCTGATGTGGGAGGATCGTTTGAGCCCAGGGTGTTGAGACTGTGATGAGCTGTAATCAGGCCCCTGCACTCCAGCCTGGGTGACACAGCAAGACCCTGTTTCAAAAAAAAAATTAATAAAAATCTAATTTCCACGAGGACCCTGTTGGTTTTGCCAGAAAGCTTAACACCAAAGTTACGACTGTGGTTTTTCTGATCTGTATCAACTAGTTCACACGTTAATTTTTTTAAAAGGTAAAAAATAAGTAGCTGGACACAAAAGAAGGGGTTTTAAAAATGTGTCTTAGCTACTTAATTACAAAAGAAGATCACACGTGTGCCTGTGAGGTTACAAAGACTTTGCTCCAAGCCATCCATTTAGTCTTCCAAAAAGTGGTAGGCTAGAAGAAAATACAGCAATGTTGGCAAAAGCCTGCTAAGTCGATACTGACATATGTTGAGAGATTTAAAAAATCTTTTAACAATATTCAAGATAATCTAATTTTTTTATACCAGTACCATAGTGTTTTGGTGGCTATGGCCTTATAGTATAGTTTGGCCTTATAGTATAGTTTGAAATCAGGTAGTGTGATGCCTCCAGATGTGTTCTTTTTGCTTAGTCTTGCTTTGGCTATGTGGGCTCTTTTTTTGGTTCCATATGGATTTTGGAGTTGTTTTTTCTAATTCTGTGAAGAATGATGGTGGTATTTAGATAGACCAATGGAACAGAATAGAGAACCCAGAAATAAACCCACATATTTACAACCAACTGATCTTTGACAAAGCAAACAAAAACATAAAGTGGGGAAAGGATACCCTTTTCAACAAATGGTGCTGGGATAATTGACTAACCACATGTAGGAGAATGAAATTGGATCCTCCTCTCTCATCTTGTACAAAAATCAACTCAAGATGGATTAAGGACTTTACGACCTGAAACTATACAAATTCTAGAAGATAACATTGGAAAAACCCTTCCAGACCTTGGCTTAGGCAAGGATTTCAAGACCAAGAACCCAAAAGCAAATGCAATAAAACCAAAGATAAATAGGTGGGACTTAATTAAATTAAAGAGGTTTTGCATGGCAAAAGGAACAGTCAGGAGAGTAAACACACAGCCCTCAGAGTGGGAGAAAATCTTCACAATGTATACATCTGACAAAGGACTAATATCCAGAATCTACAACAAACTCAAACATTAGCAAGAAAGAAACAATCCCATCAAAAGTTGGCTAAGGACATGAATAGACATTTCTCAAAAGAAGGTATATAAATGGCCAGCAAACATATGAAAAAATGCTTAACATCACTAATAATCAGGGAAATGCAAATCAAAATCACAATGCGATACCACCTTACTCCTGCAAGAATGGCCATAATCAAAAAATCAAAAAACAATAGATGTTGGCATAGATGCTGTGATCAGGGAACACTTTTACACCGCTGGTGGGAATGTAAACTAGTACAACCACTATGGAAAAGAGTGTGGAGATTCCTTAAAGAACTAAAAGAGGTAGAACTACCCAGAGGAAAAGAGTCATTATACAAAAAAGATACTTGCACACACATGTTTATAATGGCACAATTCACAGTTGCAAAATTGTGGAACCAACCCAAATGCCCATCAATCAAAGAGTGGATAAAGAAACTGATACACACACAAAATGGAATACTACTCAACCATAAAAATGAATGAATTAATGGCATTCACAGTGACCTGGATGAGATTGGAGACTATTATTCTAAGTGAAGTGAGTCAGGAATGGAAAACCAAACATCGTATGTTCTCACTGGTATGTAGGAGCTAAGCTATGAGGACGCAAAAGCATAAGAATGATACAGTGGACTTTGGGAACTTGAGGGGAAGGGTGGGACAGGGGCGAAGGATAAAAGTCTACAAACAGGATGCAGTGTATACTGCTCGGGTGATGGGCGCACCAAAATTCCACAAATCACCACAGAACTTACTCATGTGACCAAACGCCACCTGTACCACAATAACCTGTGGAAATTTAAAATATATATATATATATACATATATATAATTTGAAGATATATTCCATTTTATATAATCAAAATGTATGAACAATGTTGAGATTTCAAAATGAAAACCACATAGAAACATTAAAGTAAAAATATTACTTAACCTGTTAATAAATCACAATTTCTGGCTGTAAAGTTCTATGTGCAAAAATGTAAAAGAAAAAAATTGAAATAAAATACTGGCAAACAAAAAAGATTATCTAGAGAAAGTTATGCTAATCATCAAAATGATACTCTCAGTTTCAATTTTATAAATAGAGTACATAAAAAATTGACAATAATTAAAAGACAATGCCTGAGTTGGACAATTTCTCAGACTCATAATTTGGTTAGCCTTGCTGATCAATTACTTATACCTTAACTGAAAGAGCGAGAGAGAGAGATCAAACAAAAAAGACTAATAAAATTATAAATTTACAATTAAAACTACTATCCACTTAGTCTAAACCTCCAAAATAACCCCCAATAAACCTCAAAACAGACCTAACTTTCCACTTCACAATTGCTACAAAAAACCTGGATGCTTAAAAAAATGCCAAAAACTAAAACAAAGGAAATAACAGCATGCAAAAAAAAAAAAAAAGGGGGGGGGTACTCCAAAAAAACTTCAAGAGACTTTTCCTTTTAAAGAAGAGAAACAAGCTCCGTTGACTGGAACTACATTATCTCGAATGCATCTTACATTATTGCAGAGTCTTTTTTCTCAAAATTAACAAACAATCCAAATGATGGCTATCAACTAATACTCCTATATTGGTAAATAAGTCTCAGCCTATAGCTTTTCAGTTAGATCTTTTACAAGACTCATATTTTTCTTGTAGTTCCCTCAGCCCCATCCATTTAACAAAAAGAAACTTTTAAAAATATACTCACATTTCTTTTTCCACAAATGCAGACCTGTGTTTAGAATTAGAGGACAAAAATGAACTACAAGATATAGTGAGTTTTTGGAATCTGATTCTCTTATTTACAAATTGCAATTTATGTTACCATAGAGGACATTAAATTATTGAGTGATAAAGAATTACAAAAACTGCTAAAGGCATAGTGGAGCAACTGTGGTCTGTCTTTTGCTGACATAAAAGGCAAAAAATCTTGAAGATTATAATCATATAGCCCGAGCCATAGTTGAGTTAATGTCTACTGCATCTGACTGTAAGTCAACAACATGAACATGGGAAGAAAAATCTTTCTTTTCTTTTTCTGTCATCTGAGAGTGAACGTTTTTGCTGAACAGATCTACCCCTCTTGGATGTGGAGAACACATACTTATTGATTTGTTCATGAGGCTTTCCATTAGCACGTGAAATTAGCATGGATTTCTTTTTTTGCTCTTCGTTGATGTACCAGTGGGGGGTGGATCCACATCGGGTTGGTGACTCAGTCCTAGTCTCCGTGGAATAGTGATTACAGGAAGTACAGAAGCACACACTGTCCCTCCTCCCTTTTGGCAATAATCCCCACTGTTTCAAAGGAACTGAAACAGAAGCAATAATTTTGTCCACTTGGAATAAATGGTTCTGAATAGTCAAGATGGAAAATATAGGACAAAGTCGTGGCTTTCACTACAAAGGGCTTGGCCTCTGCAGTCAGACAAAAAAGGGTTTCTGTATTAGTTTTAACATATTTTCTGTGTAACCTTGAATATATGATTTAACTTATTTCAATTCATTCATCTATAAAATGTGGCTAGAAGTACTGTCCTTGTCAGGCTGTTCTGAGGACCAGTAAAAACATACGTAAGATATCTGGCACATGAAAAGTGCTATGTGTACTCTTGTAAAAATAGACGGTATGTGAAGTATGTTGAAAACCCACGAGCTTCTTCTCCCTCTTCTCTGGAAAGGAAGTGAGATTTTGTAAAGTTGTATAAAGAAGCACTTTGGTCTGGCATAGGAGAGAGGTTTTCCAGACTTAGGAAGTAAAAATACCGGATACCCAGTTAAATTTGAATTTCAGAAAAGAAAGGAATCATATGTTTTAGTATAAGTATATCCCATGCTATATATGGCTTATACTTATACTAAAACAGAATTTATTTTAACTCAGTTCAAGTTTAACTGGGTGTTCTGTACCTTATATGGCAACCCTATGGGAAACTGTATTGAAAGACTTTTTTTTTTCTTTTCTTGGACTATTCTAAGGTCTTATTCTTTCCTCAACAGTCTTGGCCTGTGGTTGACAATGGTGGTGCCTTGCTGAAGCAGCGAACTGTATTGATGGCCTGGGCATAAATGCCCTGTTATTGGAACACTCCTTCTTCATTTGTGATACAGTCTACTATACAGGTTTGCATATTGTTACAATTCAATTGGTTAATAAACGTCATGGATTGGAAACATGACTGACAATAAGTTTTCCAAATGTTAATTATTTCTACATTTATTTTAGCATGTTCACTTTTTTCACATTTTAAGATTCTTAAAATTTGAAAGTGTGTTTGAATTGACACCGATTTACAATTGCTGTTGGCTTGGTGGCAGTCATAATGTAGGAGCATGCACAAACTTGAACACCACTGTTCATATCATCATGGCTCGACTTGAGTTATATGCACCGTTTGAAAAAAAATTCACTTCTTAGGAAAAGAAGGCATGACAGGGAATCTCAGAGGAATAGCAAGGAATCTCAGAGGAACATGGCAAGATAAGTCTTTCCCTTAGAAAGAAATCCTTCCAAGGCTCAGAGAAAGAATAGAAAGGCTAGGCTTTCATGGATAAAAGCCACTGGAATATGAGGAAAGTGTTAGTTCTTGGTGCATTTTCTTTTTAAAAAATTTTTTCCTTATAAGTTCTGGGGTACATGTGAAGAACGTGCAGTTTTTGCTACATAGGTATACATGTGCCATGGTGGTTTGCTGCACCCATCAACCCGTAACCTACATTAGGTATTTTTCCTAATATTATCCCTAACCCCCCACCCCCAACAGGCCCTGGTGTGTGATGTTCCCCTCCCTATGTCCATGTGTTCTCACTGTTCAACTCCCACTTACGAGATAGAACATGCAATGTTTGGTTTTCTGTTCCTGTGTTAATTTGCTGAGAATGATGGGTTCCAGCTTCATCCATGTCCCTGCAAAGGACATGAACTCATTCTTTTTTATGGCTGCATGCTGTTCCACGGTGTATATGTGCCACATTTTATTTATCCAGTCTATCATTGATGGGCATTTGGGTTGGTTCCAAGTCTTTGCTGTTGCAAATAGTACTCCAGTAAACATATGTGTGCTTGTGTCTTTATAGAATGATTTCTAAACCTTGGGTATATACCCAGTAATGGGATTAGGGGGTCAAACGGTATTTCTGGTTCTCGATCTTTGAGGAATTACCACACTGTCTTCCACAATGGTTGAACTAATTTACACTCCCACCAACAGTGTAAAAGCGTTCTATTTCTCCACATCCTCTCCAGCATCTGTTGTTTCCTGACTTTTTAATGATCGCCATTCTAACTGGCATGAGTTGGTATCTCACTGTGGTTTTGATTTGCATTTCTCTAATGACCAGTGATGAGGAGCTTTTTTTCATGTTTGTTGGCTGCATAAATATCTTCTTTTGAGGTCTATTCATATCCTTTGTCCACTTTTTGATTGGCTTGGTTTTTTCTTGTAAATTTGTTTAAGTTCCTTGTAGATTCTGGGTATTAGCCCTTGTCACATGAATCGATTGCAAAAATATTCTCCCATTCTGTAGGTTGTCTGTTCACTCTGGTGGTAGTTTCTTTTGCTGTGCAGAAGCTCTTTAGTTTAATTAGATCCCATGTGTCCATTTTGGCTTTTGTTGCCATTGCTTTTGGCATTTTAGTCATGAAGTCTTTGCCCCTGCCTATGACCTGAATGGTATTGTCTTGGTGTTCTTCTAGGGTTTTTATGGTTTTAGGACTTACATTGAAGTCTTTAATCCATCTTGAGTTAATTTTTGTATAAGGTATAAGGAAGAGGGCCAGTTTCAGTTTTGCACATATGGCTAGCCAGTTTTCCCAACACCATTTATTAAGCAGGAAATCCTTTTCCCATTGCTTGTTTTTGTCAGGTTTGTCAAAGATCAGATGGTTGCAGATATGTGGCATTATTTCTGAGGCCTCTGTTCTGTTCCATTGGTCTACATACCATGTTCATAAAGCAAGTTCTTAAAGACCTACAGAGAGACCTAGACTCCCATACAATAATCGTAGGAGACTTTAACACCCCACTGTCACTATTAGACAGATCAATGAGACAGAAAATTAACAAGGATATTCAGGACTTGAACTCAGCTCTAGACAAAGCAGACCTAATGGACATCTACAGCACTCTCCACCCACATCAACAGAATGTACATTCCTCTCAGCACCACAGCACATGTATTCTACAACTGATCACATAATTGGAAGTAAAACACGCCTCAGCAAATGCAAAAGAATGGAAATCATAACAAACATTCTCTCAGACCACAGTGCAATCAAATTAAAACTCCGGATTAAGAAACTCACTCAGAACTGCACAACTACATGAAAACTGAACAACCTGCTCCTGAACACCTACTGAGTAAATAATGAAATTAAGACAGAAATAAATAAGTTCTTTGAAACCAGTGAGAACAAAGACACAACGTACCAGAATCTCTGGGACACAGCTAAAGCAGTGTTGACAGGGAAATTTATAGCACTAAGTTCCCACAGGAGAAAGGAGGAAAAACCTAAAATTGACACCCTAACATCACAATTAAAAGAACTAGAGAAGCAAGAGCAAACAAATTCAAAAGCTAGCAGAAGACAAGAAATAACTAAGATCAGAGCAGAACTAAAGGAGACACAAAAAAGCCCTTCAAAAAATCCATGAATTGAGGAGTTGGTTTTTTGAAAAGATTAACAAAATAGATAGACCACCAGCCAGACTAATACAGAAGAAACAAGAGAAGAATCAAATAGACACAATAAAAACTGATAAAGGGGATATCACCACTGATCCCACAGAAATGTCAACTACTATCAGAGAATACTATAAACACCTCTAGGCAAATAAACTAGAAAATCTAGAAGAAATTGATAAATTCCTGGACACATACACCCTTCCAAGACTAAACCAGGAAGAAGTTGAATACCTGAATAGACCAATAACAAGTTCTGAAATTGAGGCAGTAATTAATAGCTTACCAACCAAAAAAAACCCAGGACCAGATGATTCACAGCTGAATTCTACCCGAGGTACAAAGAGGAGCTGGTACCATTCCTTCTGAAACTATTCCAATCAATAGAAAAAGAGGGACTCCTCCGTAACTCATTTTATGAAGCCAGCATTATCTGATAGCAAAACCTGGCACAGGCACAACAAAAAGAGAAAATTTCAGGCCAATATCCCTGATGAACATCGATGCAAAAATCCTCCACAAAATACTGGCAAACCGAATCTAAGCAGAACATCAAAAAGCTTATCCACCACGATCAAGTCAGCTTCATCCCTGGGATGCAAGACTGGTTCAACATATGCAAATAAACGTAATCCATCACATACACAGAACCAGTGACAAAAACTACACGATTATCTCAATAGATGCAGAAAAGGCCTTTGATAAAATTCAATGCCGCTTCATGCTAAAAACTCTCCATAAACAAGGTATTGATGGAACATATCTCAAAATAACAAAAGCTATTTATGACAAACCCACAGCCAGTATCATGCTGCATGGGCAAAAGCTCGAAGCATTCCCTTTGAAAACAGGCACAAGACAAAGATGCCCTCTCTCACCACTCCTGTTCAACATCGTATTGGAAGTTCTGGCCAGGGCAGTCAGGCAAGAGAAAGAAACAAAGTGTATTCAAATAGAAAGAGAGGAAGTCAAATTGTCTCTGTTTGCAGATGATGTGATTATATATTTACAAAACCCCACCATCTCAACCTCAAATCTTTTTAAGCTGATCAGCAACTTCAGCAAAGTCTCAGGATACAAAATCAATGTGCAAAAATCACAAGCATTCCTATACATCAAAAATAGCCAAATCATGAATGAACTCCCATTCACAATTGCTACAAAAAGAATAAAATATCTAGGAATACAACTTACAAGGGATGTGAAGGACCTCTTTGAGAACTACAAACCACTGCTCAAGGAAATAAGAGAGGACACAAACAAATGGAAAAACATTCCATGCTCATGGATAGGAAGAATCAATATCGTGAAAATGGCCATACTGCCCAAAGCAATTCATAGATTCAATGCTATCCCCATCAAGCTACCATTGACTTTCTTCACAGAATTAGAAAGAACTACTTTAAATTTCATGTGGAACCCAACAAGAGCCCTTATAGCCAAGACAATCCTAAGCAAAAAGAACAAAGTTGGAGGTATCAGGCTACCTCACTTCAGCAGAGATTGAAATAATTTTTAAAAATCAAGCACAAATTCCAAAACTGAGAAATATATTTGTTCAACTGAAAATCTCATTACAGGCTCTCAATGTTAGAACAGATCAAGCAAAGTATCAGTTAGTTCAAAGACAGGCCATTGAAAAATACACAGTCCGAGAGGATAAAAGAGAAAAGAATATAAAGGAATGAAGAACACCTACAACACATAAAAAAATAACTGAAAAGGCCAAATCTAAGAATTACTGATGTTCGAGAAGGAGCTGAGCAATGGCAGATATTATCTCAACTCAGTTAAAATGGTTTTTGTTACAAAGACAAGGAGTAATGGATGCTGATGAGGATTTGGAGAAAGGGGAACCCTCGTACACTATTGCTGGGAATGTAAATTAGCACAGCCATTAGGGAAAACAGTGTGGAGATTCTTCAAAATCCTAAAAATAAAACTACTATATGATCCAGCAGCTCCATTACTTGGAATATATCCAAAAGAAAGAAAATCCACATATTGAAGAGATATCTGCCCTCCCATGTTTGTTAAAGCACTATTCACAATACCCAAGATGTGGAGTCAGCCTAAGTGCCCATCCATGGATAAATGGATACAGAAAATGTGACAGATATACAAAATAGAACACTATTCTGCCATACAAAGAATGAAATCTTGTTATTTGCAGCTACACAGATGGAGCTGGAGGCCATTATGTTAGGTGAAATAAGCCAAGCACAGAAAGACAAATATTGCACTTTCTGTCTCATATGTGGAAGCTAAGAAAGTGAAACTCAGGAACATAAAGAATAGAACGGTGGTTACCAGAGGCTGGGAAGGGTGGTGGGGGGAGACAAAGAGAGGGTACAAGAAAATAGTTAAAAGAAATAAGCTTTTGTGTTCAATAAATCAGTAGAGTGACTATAGTAAACAAGAATCCATTTTGTATTTCAAGAGAGCTGGTAGAGAATCATTCAAATGCTCCCAGCATGATGAAAAGATAAATGTTTAAGGTGATGGATATCCCAATTACCTTGATTGTATTATTATACATTATATGAGTACATAAAAATATCACATATACCCCTAAAATATGTACAACTAGTATTTAGCATTAAAAATATTTAAGATCAGAAAAATGATAAACCTCTAGCTAAAATTACCAAAAAAGAAGGGAGATGTCAATTAGCAATATCAAAAATGAATACAGAATATCTCTACAAACACTACAGACATAAAATGGATTGCAAAAGAAATTATGGATTGTATAAATTTCACAACTTAGATAAACTAGAACAATACATTAAAAGACACATAGTCACAAAAATAATAAAATTCCTAGGAATACAGTGAACCAAGGAGGTGAACGGTCTCTACAATGAGAATTACAAAACATTGCTCAAAGAAATCAAAGATGACACAAACAAATGGAAAGATATTCCATGTTCATGGATAGGAAGAATCAATATCATTCAACTGGCCATACTGCCCAAAGCAATTTACAGATTCAATGGTATTCCTATCAAACTACTAATGACATTCCTCACAGAACTAGAAAAAAACTATACATATATATACACACCCAGACGTATTTTTTTTTGAGACAGAGTTTCGCTCTCGTTGCTGGGGGTATGGTGGCGTGACCTTGACTCACTGTAACCTTCACCTCCCAGGTTCAAGTGATTCTCCTACCTCAGCCTCCCAAGTAGCTGGGATTACAGGCATGTACCACCATGCCCAGCTAAGTTTTTGTTAGATAAAAACCATTTTAAAATTCATATGGAACCAAAAAAAGAGCCCAAATAGCCAGGGTAATCAAAGCAAAAAGCACAAGGCAGGAGGTGTCATGATACCCGACTTCAAACTACACTACAGGGCCACAATAACCAGAATACCATGGTCCTAGTACAAAAACAGACACATAGACCAATGGAACAGAGTAGAGGGTCCAGAAATAAGACTGTATACGTACAATCATCTGATCTTCAACAAAACTGACAAAAACGATCAATGGCCACATGCAGAAGATTGAAACGTGACCTCTTCCTCATACCATATATAAAAATCAGCTAAAAATGGATTAAATACTCAAATGTAAAACACAAAACTATAAAAATCCTGGAAAACAACCTAAGCAATATCAGTCTGGACACAGGAACTGGCAAAGATTTCATGATGAAGACGCCAAAAGAAATTGCAATAAAAACACAAATTCACAGAGGGAATCTAATTAAACTTAAGAGCTTCTTTGCAGCATAAGAAAATATCAACAGAGTGAAAAAAAACCTATAGAATGAGAGAAGATATTTACAAACTATGTATCTGACAAAGCTTTAATATTCAGCATCTATAAGGAACTTAAATTTACAAGAAAAAAACAAACAACCCATTAAAAAGTGGGCAAAGGACATGAACAAACACTTTTCAAATGAAGACATAAAGCAGCCAACAAGCACGTGAAAAGAAGTTCAACATCACTGATCGTTAGAGAAATGCAAATCAAAACCACAATGAGATACCATCTCACACGATTAAGAACGGCTATTACTAAACAGTCCAAAAATAACAGATGCTGGCAATGTTGCACCAAAAAGAGAACATTTATCCACTATTGGTGGGTTGAACTAATTTACAGTTAGTAAATTCATTGTAAATTAGTTATAAATTAATTGCAAATTAGTTCAACCATTGTGGAAAGCATTGTAGGAATTCCTCAAAGAGCTAAAAACAGAACTACTATTCAATCCAGCAATCCCATTACTGGGTATGTACCCAAAGGAATACGAATTGTTCTGTCATAAAAATACAAGCACATGTATGTTCATTGCAGTAACAGCAAAGACATGGATTTAACGTAAATGCCCATCAGTAGTAGAATGGATAAAGAAAATATGGTACAAATACACCACGGAATACTACGCAGTCATATAAGTGAACAAAAACCCCTGTGACACAAGTTTACCTATATAACAAACCCGCTTGTGTACCCCTGAATCTAAAATAAAAGTTTTCTGAAAAGTAAGACACACCATGCCAAAACTCACTGAAAAAGAAGTCGCTAATCTAAATCATCCTAGACCTGTTAAAGAAATTGAACTTATAATGCAAAACCTTTAGACAAGGAAAACTCTAGGCCAGATACTTTCACTGGCAACTTCTACCAAATATTTCAGAAAGAAATAATACCAATTTTACACAGGCTCTTAAAAAAAAAAATACTCCAACTCTTTTATGAGGCCAGAAGTGCCCTAACCCCAAATCAGGAAAAAATTATATAAAAAGAAACCTATAACTAATAGCCCTCATGAATATAAACATGCTCCACCAAATATTAAACACAGCAATGTATAAGAAGGTGAGTACATCACATCAAGTGAGATTTCTTCCAAAAATGCGTATCGAGTTCAACATTTGAACATCAGGAAGTGTAACTCGCCATTTAAAAAGATTACAGTAGACAAGGCTACAGAATCATCTCCACACATGAAAAAAGTATTTGGTAAAATTTATTATTCATTCATCATAATTTCTATAACTTAAGCAAAGTAGGAGGAATAAAGGTAACTTCCTTAACCTAACAAAAGGCATCTACAAAAAATTCTAATCTCATACTTAATAGATGGTCTAAAATGAAGAACAGGAGAAAGACATTCACACATAACATTTGCATTCGACATTGTACTAGATGTCCGAACAAGTTGCCATAAGGCAAGGCAAAGGAATAAAAGGAGCAAAAATCTTAAAGAAAGAAAACTGTCTATATTCACAGATGGCATGATTGTCTGTATTGAAAATCCCATAACATTTATTTAATTTTATTTTTTTGAGACAGAGTCTCGCTCTGTCACCCAGGCTGGAGTGCAGTGGTGCATTCACTGCGCACTGCAATCTCCACTTCCCAGGTTCAAGCGATTCTCCTGTCTCAGCCTCCCGATTAGCTGGGATTACAGGCGTCCACCACCACACCCAGCTAATTTTTGTATTTTTCCAGAGACAGGGTTTCACCATGTTGGCCAGGCTGGTCTCAAACTCCTGACCTCAAGTGATCCACCCTCCTCGGCCTCCCAAAGTGCTGAGATTACAGGCGTGAGCCATCACACCCGGCCGACATTTATTTTCTTAATGAATAAGTGAGTTTTCCAAGGATGTAGACATTTCATCAAAGACGCAAATGACAATAAACATATAAAATAGTCTGAAAATCATTAGTCATTAAGAAAATGTAAATTAAAGCTATAATGAAAAAAACATGTTTACGGGGATGGCTAAAATTTTTTCAAAATCCAGACAGTATCAAATACTAACCAGACTGCACAGTAAATAGAACTCTCATGCATCACTGGGAGGGCTGTGAAAGGGCACAGCCCATCTGGAACACACTGGTCAGTTCCTCACAAAGTTAAACATATATTCACCATGAACACAGCAATCCTATTTCTAGATATTCTTTCAAAAGTAGACTTGAACACTGAAAAATCTGTGTTCACACACACACACACACACCCACCCCTAACGGTGAATGTTTATAGCAGATTTCTCACAATTCACAAACCCTGGGAACATCTTCAACGTCTCTCAACTGGGAAAAGGATTAAGAAACCAGTACCAACATAAAGTAGAGAGTATCACCCATCAATTTAAAAGGGGGAACGGTCATTGGTAGACACATAACATGCATGAATCTCAAATGCATGACCCTATGAAAGAAGCCATATTCTAAAGGCTACATGTTACCTACATGTTATGACTCCATTTTTATGACTTTCTTGGAGATTAAAAAACAGAATGAAGGAAAGCAAATCAGGGATTTCCAGGGATTAAACGTTTGACTTCAAAGGGCCACCAGGAGGGAACTTTTTCAACGGTGATCAAACTCTTCTGTATTTTGATTGTGATGGCATTTGCATGACTATGCATTTGTCAAAACTTATAGACCTGAACAGTGAAAATGCTATTGTGTATACATTTAAAAATAAATTTAAAAGAAACACAACCCAATAATGAAAGTGGATCCTCAGAAATAGATAATTTATAATCACTCACAAATGTATTGCTGTGTATACTTCTCTACAGCATTTGAAACTTTCTATTTTATATCATTGAAATTTGTGTGTGTGTGTATATATCCTATAATAATATAATACATTACATTATAGTTCAGGGAATGCAGGAAACATGAATAGCATATATATGTATGCCATTGTCTGGCAGAGGGCAGAGGTAATAATCCATAAATGTTAGATACATAATTTAATAGAAAAAACTTATCCCTTATGACACAGAACTGGCTCTCCTGCATAACACTCTCAGTTCATAGCCAGTGGAAACAGCAGATTTAAAGGGGCAAAGAAATGGGTAGAAAAAGTTATTTTGACAGAAAAAAAGTGATCAATGTTAACCCCACATAGACAGTAGAGTACAGAATAATAAAACTCAAACACACAGATTTGTGTGTGCATGTGTTTTACATAGCAAATAGCTGTCATTCATCTCTATACAACTTCAACTAATAATTGACACGGAAAGGGGGCCTTATAAATTACAAGTTTTATTGTGTAAAATATTCTTTAGAAAACTTTAGCAAATAAATTATGAAAAATATTAATTTGTATCTATTTAGTTATTTTGAGATGAACTTATAGGACTGGCTAAGTTTTGTATTTTGGGTAGATACGGGGTTTCACTATGTTGGCCAGGCTGGTCTCGAACTCCTGGGCTCCAGTGATCCACCCGCCTCAGCCTCCCAAAATGCTGGGATGACAGGTGTGAGCAACTGCGCCCGGTGTGCTGCTTTCATACTCTATACGGACATTCAGTGAACCTCTGTTAAATTAATAAATGTCGAGTGATGTTACCACACCCTTCCTGAGTACCAGTTCTGAGAAAAATTAAGCATTAAAAAAATGTTTAAAAGGATAATATACATAAAACCAAGTTTTATGTATGTGTGTTTGTATGTGTGTTCATTTGTGTGTGTGTAAAAGAAGGATGCATCAATGCCTATACCTAACTTATATACAGCTTTTCTTCTTCTTAACATTTTTTACAAAACAACTTACCTTTCAAGAATTGAATAAGGATGTCAATAAGCTAAATTTCTACCAAATGATAAATGGTACAACTAATAGTAAATATGTAATAATAATAAATGCATATGCAGCCATATACATTAGGCAAACAGAATCATAGCAGAAATTTAACAATGATGCAAATTTTGTGGGGCATTTTAATTATGTGGTTTTAATACTTTTAAAGGTATAAAATAATTGAGGGAATTTACATAAATACATTAAGGATGAATAAATAATGGCAAAAACCACAATTACTACTGCACAGTGATTGTCCAACCTAATAATATGGGCAAGCACCCTTGATTGGAAGCATCACCCAGATAGGGTGTGGTAACATCACTCGACATTTATTAATTTAACAGAGGTTCACTGAATGTTCATATAGAGTATGAAAGCAGCATTAAGCATGTCTCTGATCATTCAAAAAGATCACGCGGAGCAGCAGACAGAGTAGAGCATCACACATGGTGAACCGACACCAATGTCATGCATTTAATGATAGAAACTAGGCTGATACTTCTCGAATAAAAATAAGGTTGCGAGTGAAACACATTTCACATAACAAGGACAAAGAGAAAGGAGGAGGCAGGGTGCCTGGGGAATGACTCTGAGTGGATGACGCCTGGTTCCTGCTGGTGCTGCCTCCTTCCGGGATCATCTTCAGCCTCTGAACAATACGAGAGGATACAAACAATTCACCAAAAGATCGAACCATTCAAAGTGATAAACTATAACATTAAGAATTGAGTCACTTAAATATAGAAAATAAAAATATAGAATAACACGAAATTGAGAAACTTATGAGTTATCCAAAGCATTACAATATATTCATTGCTAAAGTCAATCATACTAAAAAAGAAATTCAGGTGTTATATAAAATATTACTCAGCATCCAACAAAGAAGTCAGTCATAGAGCATGTTTTATGAGCTGAATAATGGCCATTATCAAAAACCTAGCCTGGTAAAAAGTCAAGTAAATGGCACCAATTATGAGTCATTACAAATTATTATAAGACAGAAATGTATCATCTAGACACTTTTCTGCAAACTCAATTCAAAGCAGCACTAGGATCTCCTGGCTTACTTTCCACAGGGACTCTTTCTTTCAGCATTACATTTCTTATTTTTTGAAGATTAAAAGTTATAGCAAAGACCTGGAATCAACCCAAATGTCCATCTGTGACAGACTGGATTAAGAAAAGGTGGCACATATACACCATGGAATACTATGCAGCCATAAAAAAGGATGAGTTTGCGTCCTTTGTAGGGACATGGATGCAGCTGGAAACCATCATTCTTAGCAAACTATCACAAGAAGAGAAAACCAAACACCGCATGTTCTGACTTATAGGTGGGAACTGAACAATGAGATCACTTGGACTCGGGAAGGGGAACATCACACACTGGGGCCTATCAGGGGGAGGGGGGAGGAGGGAGGGATTGCATTGGGGAGTTATACATGATATAAACGTTATGCACATGTACCCTAGAACTTAAAGTATAATAAAAAAAAAAAAGTTACAAATTCAAGTAATGACTATTATTAAACTGCTTTCAAGAAATATTTCTAAGTGAATACCATGTACCAAATGTTCTAGAATCTCTAATAGTCTAGAATTTATGAACATGACTATAAAACTATATTTATTAGTAATGATGAAATCAATGGTTCATATTGTAACCCTGGGAACAACAAAGGACCTGAGAAATCAGGATCATGGCTATCTCCAAAGTTACGTCACTTGACACTCAGCACTTGCTTTCTATTAATTTTTTTTTTTATTTTATTTTATTTTTTTTTTTTAGACAGAATCTTACTTTGTCACCCAGGCTGGAGTGCAGTGGCGCAATCTCGGCTCACTGCAATCTTAGCCTCCCAAGTTCAAGTGACTCTCCTGCCTCAGTCTCCTGAGTATCTGGGACTATAGGCACATGACCCACGCCCGGCTAATTTTTGTATTTTTAGTAGACATGGAGTTCTGCCATGTTGGCCAGGCTGGTCTCGAACTCTTGACCTCGTGATCTGCCCTCCTCAGCCTCCCAAAGTGCTGGGATTACAGGCATGAGCCACCACACCCAGCCTTGCTTTATACTATTGTCACCATGACTTGGTACAAAGCCTACCCTCTGTTGTTTATCCTATAACTGACATTCTGCCATACAAAGGATGTAGATAATAAACAACATACACTTACATTCAAGGTCTTATTTCTAAGTAGGTTTGATGGTCAGCCCTCTGAAAGAACACAGGAACAGTGGAGAAATAAGTGTGAGCCCACTCTGTGGTCACCTATTTGGGACTCGGGGTTGTAGAGGACCCCTCTAAGATCACAAGTGATCACAAAAGGCTAGAATGGAGGCTTCATGAGACAGCCTGCTCCTTTCTATGGGGATAGTCACACACACCATCCAGGTAAGGCTTGACAGAATCCGCCTTTATTAGTGCAGGACTCATATGCCTCCGGCCACTTCATCTCATGCTGAGCCCCAGAGGGAAGGAATCCTTGTAACCATCATCCTCCAGCAGGCTCAGTGAAGTGGAGCCATGGAGCAAATTCCATCTTCTGCCTCTTTGGTATCGTCCCCAAGCTATGTAAAATGTAAACACAACAGAACAAAGCTATTCATCTTTGATGGAGAACATTTGCTCCAAGTTTGGAGGATCTTGTTTCTCAGCATCCACAAAGCTGAAAATATATACTATCTGCCCTGCCATGAACATAAGAAAATCCCAGGTAAATTAATCCAAATAGCTTTATCTTCAGGAACTCCCTAGAATATAAAAGGTTAAGGCAGAGTTTGAACGGAGAACTCGAAGCTAGCACATTTTTGTTAATCTTTGTGGTTTTGTGTAGTGGAATTTAATTGATATATTTTTGGATTATATGTTAGGTGGTCCTTTAGTCATAAAATTAAATAACTAAATTTTTTTTGCAAAGATCTTTAGATAATTACTTTGTTCACTTTTGAGATTACCAAGGAAGCTTGCAATTTCTAGTCTTTTGCTAACACCCCTTAAGACTGATTGAGGCCACAGTAACAATGCTTTGCAAAACAGGAATTCACCATTGCAAACATATGATATGCACACTCCCAAACAGATATAGGGAAGCAGAGCCGATTTGCCGATTTTTCATTGTGCCCCATGAAACGTCAGCAACTCCTGCTAACTTTTAGCAGTCCGCGAGAATGTGACTAGTGAGAAGATCTAGATGAATCTGTGTCTATGGAAAATCACACATGAGAACAGTATGTGAGGTTTCCACATAATGCCACACATTGTTAGGTGAAGCTGCTTTAAGATCATGAAAAAACCAGTGTTGCATACTGACACAATGGAATAAAACTCTGCAGCAATGAGAACGAGCAGCCCACAACTGCAAGCGATGATGCGGATGCATCTCATGAAGGTGATGCTGTGCTCAAGAGAAGAGGCCATAGACAAAGCGCAAGTTGTATAACTTGAATTACATAAAGTACAAAAACGGGCAGGAAGCTCTTGGAAATTAAGATATGGCCACACACGGGGGTGGCTGTGTCTGGAAGGGGCTTGAGGGTGTTCCAAGGTCTTGATCTGGATGTTGGTTGCATGGTTGTGTTCAGCTCATAAATTTCATTGAGGTCTACACTTTATGATGTATCAACTTTTCAGAATGCATATTATATTTTTAGCTTTTAAAAATGTAAAAGAGGCCGAGTGCGGTGGCTCATGCCTGTAATCCCAGCACTTTGGGAGGCCAAGGCAGACGGATCATGAGGTCAGGAGTTTGAGACCAGCCTGGCCAATATGGTGAAACCCCATCTCTACTAAAACTACAAAAATTAGCCAGGCATGGTGGCAGGCACCTGTAGTCCCAGTTACTTGGGAGGCTGAGGCAGAAGACTCGCTTGAACCTGGGAGGCAGAGGTTGCAGTGAGCCAAGATCATGCCATTGCACTCTAGCTTGGGCAACAGAGCAAGACTCTGTCTCAAAAAAAAAAAATGTAAAAGAAATTAGAACTGGGTGCATCCAGTCTCTGTTGAGCATATGACAAATATAATTTCAGGGAGCATCTCACAGCACTCGGAGCATTACATGAAGATATTGGCTCCCTAGAAAGAACAACAAACCAATATTTACTATTTTATTTTTATTTAGAGCTGCTAAGGCCATCAAACCCAGATAAGAAATTTATGTCTGGCTGGGTGCAGTGACTCAGGCCTATAATCCCAGCACTTTGGGAGGCTGAGGTGGAAGGACTGCTTAAACCCAGGTTCCAGACCAGCTTGGGCAACAGAATGAGACCCTCATCTCTACAAAAAATTTTTTTTGAAAGCCAGATGTTGTGGCTCACACTTGTGGTCCCAGCTACTCAGGAGGCTGAGGCAGAAGGATTGCGTAAGGGAGGCTGAGGCAGAAGGATTGCTTAAGCCCAGGAGGTCAAGGCTGCAGTGAGCCACTGCATCACTACACTCTAGCCTGAGTAACAGAGCAAGACGCTGTATCAAAAAAAAAAAAAGTCTGATGCATCTGGATTAAACATTCTGAACTTAGGCAGTCTAACTGGAAAGCCACAAATCAATGACTCCTAGGTTCAGACTTCTTGTTAGAAACGGACAGCCAAGAGTGTGGAACGTGCTCCTGGTGCCCAGCCAACTGCTGTCCCAGCTGAGCCCACCTGGACCAAGGGACAGGACATCCTCCATTTTCAGTCACTATGAAGAAACTATTTCTCATCGTGCAGTTGTTTTGTTAGATCATTCTGATGCCCCTCTCAGGTTCATGAAGCAGGTGCAAGATTCATCGGCCTGTTTTGAGCTTGCTAGGAACACTTACATCCGGAATAAATGTCAGCAGACTCAAGTCAAATGTGGCATTTCTTGCCCACGTTTACAATGCCTCTAATAGAGAGATTCACTTTCTCCCTTGTATTCTGGTGTTAGAGTTAGAACACCAAATGTTCATGCACCTCTGCTTTGCAGAGATTCAGAAACCTCAATGAAAACGGCCCATTAACTAAGGGAGAAACCCCAGGTCTATGCAGCTGAGCGCTGGATGCTCGGGACGGGGCCATCATCCACCTGCTTCCACACCAACGGCAGGAATAAGGAAGTGAGTAACCCCAGACCTCCGAATATTCCAGGAAAGATCCCCTCTTCTAGTTGCCCACCTCCCTCAGTGCCTCACCAGCACTACCTGCCTTGAGTCCCTCTGGAATCATCGTATTTTACTGCGTAGTCCTGTTAGAGGAGGACTCTAGAGTAGAACTCTACAAGAAGCTCTGGAGTCCCAGTTCCTCATTCCCCAGACATACCTCCCCAAACCGTCCCAAGCACCTCCCTTTCTCATCCCTCTGCCCAACGTTCCTGGCTCCTGGGCCCATCCACTGTGCCCTCTGCAGATCCCATCATGCACAGCAATTTCCTGCCTCTTAAGTGAAGCAGGGTCTTCCCCCAGGGAGCTGCTTCATTGCCCTCTCCAGGGGTGGATGCAGTAAGGGTCCTCACTCTTCCTCTCCCCCTACCCTGGTGTTCTCAAGTCAGTAGGAGGAGTAGGGGTCCTCAGAGCCCCCTGGTTCCACTTCTAGACGTTAAAGCTTTTCTCTGTTCTAAAAACCCTCAGGGTTAACTGTTGTACCCACCTCCCCTCTTTCTCATGCTAATTGTCTGCTGCTCCCAGGCCAGGCCCCTGACAATCCTAGAATGAGTTCCTGTCACTGCCACTCCCCAACCATTTCTGCCACAATCTGTGACTTTCACATCAATGTCCATAATCCTTTCAAAATCCTGGCATCTTTGATTGATTCTCTTTTGATAGCCTTTCCCCTAGGCTCACTCAACCACTGGTTCCCATGACGATGGAGTTGCTAAAAAGTAAATCCCAGTAAAACTCCACACCTCAGTAAGTCCAGTGCCCCAACTTCCTCAGTGATTCGGCCCCCTGAGCCCTGCAGTTTATCCTAAAACCTTTGCACTGCCCCATCCCTCCACCATCCTCACTTCTCTCCATCCCCAGCTGACTTGCCATGCTTGTCATTCTCTCGCTCAGATGCTCAACTCCACCCGTGGCCTTTTTCCCTCCTTACTGCTGTCCAGGCCCCAACTCTATCGCTCTACACAATGTGCACATTGCTAAACAAATCCGGAGAAAAGCATGTCGCCGGGTTAAGGGAACTCACTTCAATCTCTGATCACCGATTTCAGATGTGCCCTCAGCATTCTGTGGCAACACACAACATTCCATCACCCTTTCACAGTGTGTCCCCACCTCGGCCTTGTTGGCACTTTGTCCCAGGGGCCCTGCTGTGTGGGCTGCCCTGTGCACTGTGGGATATTGAGATACATCTCTGGCCTCTGCTCACCCAAGGCCAGTATCACTTTTTTCTTCCCCAAATTGTGACAACCACAGATGTCTCCAGACACTGCCCAATGTCCCAGGGGGAGCAAAATCGCCCCCATTTGAAGCCTATCTATCTATAGATTCTGCTTCCAACATGGCTTTCCTCATTGTCACTCTCTGCTGGTTCCTGTACCTGGTATTTGATTAAGAAGACTGACGAAACCCAGTCTCTACTAAAAGTATAAAAATAAGCCAGGCATGATGGTGTGTGCCTGTAATCCCAGCTACTCAGGAGGCTGAGTCAAGAGAATCGCTTGAACCTGGGAGGCAGAGGTTGCAGTGAGCCGAGATTGCACCACTGCACTCCAACCTGGGCAACAGGAGTGAGACTCCATCACAAAAAAAAAAAAAAAAAGGTTCACACACTAGAAAACATCTTCAATCTCCTGCTGTCCAATGGACTCATCTGCAGCTGTTACCTTATCCTCGCTTTCTCTCTCTTCATTCTTTAGGACGCAGTCATGCACCCCTTTAAATTCAACTCCTTCACGTGGGCGTTAGAACACAAGGACTTTCTTCCTGAAACTCTGCCTTCCCCTGTGCATCGCCTGTTTTCCCTTTCTTCTGGGTTGTGTGCACGAGCACACAAATGTCGTTTATCTTTTTCCACCTTCTCAAAAATCCTTTTGATTCTATAACCCCTTGCAGATGTCAACCATTTATTCTATACTTTTCCTCAAGAAGTGTCACTCCTGAGAGTTTTCTAACTCACGTTCTCCAGTTCTCTTCCCATGTCCTCCGAATTGCACTGGAGTTTACAAGTCATCCTCTCAACCCATTGATACATCCTGCGTATTGTTATCTCGGTGGCTTTTGTGGAGCCGCTCACATCCTCCTTCGGAAACACTTTTCTATTTGGTTTCCAGGATGCAACAGTCTCCTTGATTTTCTCTTACCTCACTCATTTCTGATTCTCAATTATTTTTGCTGGTTTTTCTTTATCTCTCCATATTGGAAAGTTTACAGTGCCCTAGAGCACATGTTCTGAATTTCTCATCTTCTCTCAATACCCTCACTCCTTTGTTGACAGCATGTGGTCCATGGCTCTGAACAGATCTACAGCATGGTGGCTCACAAAGGCCCGTCTCCTCCCCAGACCCCGCTCCTGGACTCCGGTCTCACACATCCGTGTATCTACTCAGAGTGTTTCGTTTGCTGTCTAGTAGGCATCTCTACATAAACACTTGAAATCCAAACGTGTTTTTCCTCATATCAGTCAATGGCAGCTGCATCAGCAGACCAATCACCAGAGCCTTATTGCTGAATCCTCTTTTCCTCATCTTCTGTATCCTGCCTTTCATCAAATTTGTTAGCTCCTGCTTCAAAATGTGTAATTAATTAATATTCATTTTTCTTGCTTGTCTCCAACTACTACAAAGTGAGCTCCATGGAGGGCAGAGATGTTACTTCTTTTGTTCATTGATGTATTGGCAACAGCAGATGTTTAACAAATACTTGCTACTTTAAGAAATAAATGAATGAAAGTGTAGTTGGCCTCCTGGGGGGGTACTCCTGCTACTTGTTTTAAAACAGAAAAGCACCATCTTAAGCCCCACTCCTATCAATGACTACAGGTACAATGCTTCTCCTGTTCTGGGAAACAGAGAGGATCAAATTGTCAGTGTCTGAGAGAATCAAGATGAGACAGATGGTATGAAACACTCATCAATCCATACTAGTGGTACACAATCTTTATGTGTTGGTCTTTAATTTTTTTTAAGTATTTGCAGTGCCAGATTACCCATTGCCTAGAAGAAATAGTACTAATAAGATTAAAGTCTCATTCTAGGAGTAAAATGTTGATAATGCAACAATCCCTATAGATATTCTGAAGAACCGTATGATTATTGGAGAAAGTATATATGAATATGCCTTATGTCAAACACTCCCACTCTTGTGCGTATACCTCGGAATAAATCTTGCTCAATCTTATAAAAGGGATATCAAGACTTATTATAAAGCTGCAGTAACTTGAAAAGAGTGATAGTGGTGAGAATTTAGACAACATTGCCAGCAAAACAACAAATGAAAAAGTGACTGGAAAAGTAACCAAGAATAGGAGAATATGTTTGCAACACACATTTCCAGAAAAGGATTTGTATCGTAAATACATGAGATACCCCTTAACTGAATGAGGAAAAAATAGACAGCTATGAGAAAAATGAATTTTTAAAAGCTGAACTGACTTCAAAAAAGATGACAAATGGTGAATGAAATATTAAAAGATGAGCAGCTTTATCCATCTTCAGGGCAGGGGAAGGGGGATGGTTAGCCAAAGGGTACCAAGATTCTCTTAGACAAGGAGGAATAGTTTCTGTAATCTATTGCACAGCGTGCTGACCACAGTTGATAAAAATGTATTGCATATTACAAAATGGCTACAAGAGTAGCTTCTAAACATGCTACTCACAAACAATGATAAGTAGGTGAGGTGATAGGTATGTTAATTGGCTTGTTCACGTTTTCTACAGTGGATACGCACATCAAAACACATAGTGTACCCAATAAATATATAGCATGATTATTTGTCAACCAGAATTTTTAAAAAGAAAATGTAAATTAAATCCATAGAGTGACACCATTATGCACTCATAAGAATGGCCAAAATAAAAAAAACAAATAACTTCAAGTGTCGGCAGGCATATGGAGAAACTGGAACTCTCATGCACTGCTGGGAAGAGTTTAAACTGATGCAAGTTCTTTGCAGAACTGTTTGCCTGCATATGCTAAAGTTGAATATCTGAATGGCCTGTGACCAACATTAGATGCTGAGGCATATAACCAGTGAAGATGCCTACATATGCTCACCAAAAGTCATGTACAAAAATGTTCACAACAGTACTCTTTTGCAGTAACTCAAAAAATAGAACTGGAACTACCTAAATGTCCATCACCAGTAAAATAAGTAAATTATAATTAGCACAAAGTAAAATACTACACAGCCTCACGCCTGTAATGCCAGCACTTTGGGGGCCGAGGCGGGTGGATCACAAGATCAGGAGTTCAAGACCAGCCTGGCCAAGATGGTGAAACCCCATCTCTACTAAAACTACAAAAATTAGCTGGGCGTCCTGATGGGTGCCTGTAATTTCAGCTACTCAGGAGGCTGAGGCAGAGAGTTCCTTGAACCTGGGAGGCGGAAGTTGCAGTGAGCCGAGATCGTGCCACTGCACTCTCACACTCCAGCCTGGGGGACAGAGCAAGGCTCCATCTCAAAACAAACAAACAAACAACAAACAAACAAACAAAAACTACACAGCATTAAAAAAGAGGAAAGAAAACTAAGGGTACCTATAACAACATAGATTAAACTCACAGAAATACTGTTGCATGAAAGAATCCAGACACAAAAGAGCATGTAGCCTATGAATCCATTTCTAGGAAATACGAAACCCTAATCAGCGCAGCTTGGATAGTGTTACCCTTGCAGTAAGCAAATAACTAGAAAGACTGTTACCAGGACTTCTGTGTGGTGAAGAATGCTCTTTTCCTTTTTCTGGGTTCTGATTACACAGGCATGTTCTGTTTAAAAAAAAAAAAAAAATCCTTGAGCTATAAATTTACAATATTTATGTTTTTGGCAATACATAATATTTCCATAAAAAGTAAAAGTGAAATGTGTTTGAATTATCCATACTCAGTTCTTGCACATCACTGATATTTATTAAAATACGAAAACGTCATGGAATGTAAACCTTTATTTCAAAATGACACACAGAAGTTTCTGACCTGAAAGAAACCGTGTACGAATCAATGTAGAAACGAAGTGTAAGAACATTGGAAACAGATTTTTTCATTGCTTTTCAGTATAGCAGGTTCTTCTCTGCCAGTGTTCTCTTTCCAAGACACTCGGTGCTCTCAAAATCAACTTATAAAAATGATTCAGTGGATAATTTTTTACCAACATGTGTGTAAGTCACAGTAATAAGTTTCTCCTTTTCTGCAGGAGTGTCAGTAGTAACGGACTTTCTATACATTATTAGACAAAATATTAAAGATGCCCCCATGTCTGTCGCATGCCACATGCCGGCTTATTCCTCACGCTTGTGGGTGTCCCCAGGGCCAGCTGCAACCTCTGCTCTGCAGGGTGGTCTGGGAGGCAGGACCTCCACCTCGGAAACACTGGCGACCCTCAAGGTAACGGGTTACCCTTTTCTTGTTTGGAGAGGTGCCAGCGGCAGCGCCTTCAGCCGGACTCTACTGCTGTTAGACTGAACACGCTGGGGCCACCGTAAAGTGGGGGCTGCGGTGGGCAGAAGGGGTCTGTCCTTTTCCGATGAAGTCTCCACCTCTTAGGTCCTGATATGGTTTGGATATTTGTCCCACCAAAATCTCGTGTTAAATTGTGATCCCCAGTGCTGGAGGCGGGGCCCGGAGGGAGGCACTGGGGTCACGAGGTCAGATCCTTCCTGGCTTGGGGCTGTCTTCCCAACAGGGAGCTCTCCAGAGATCTGGTGGTTGCAGAGTGTGGCCCCTCCCCGCCTCTCTTTCCTGCTCGGGGTCTCGTCCTGTGACTTGCTGGCTCCGCATTGCCTTCCACCAGCTTCCTGAGAACTCGCTAATGTAGATCTGCCAGCACCAGGCTTCTCGTACGGCCTGCAGAACCACGAGCCAGTCGAACTTCTTTCCTCTAGAAATCACCCAGTGTCAGGTATTTCTTTTATTTTTATTTATTTATTTATTTATTGAGACGGAGTCTGGCTCTGTCGCCCAGGCTGGAGTGCAGTGGCCGGATCTCAGCTCACTGCAAGCTCCGCCTCCCGGGTTCACGCCATTCTCCCGCCTCAGCCTCCCGAGTAGCTGGGACTACAGGCGCCGCCACCACACCCGGCTAATTTTTTGTATTTTTAGTAGAGACGGGGTTTCACCCTGTTAGCCAGGATGGTCTCGATCTCCTGACCTCGTAATCTGCCCGCCTCGGCCTCCCAAAGTGCTGGGATTACAGGCGTGAGCCACAGCACCTGGCCGGGTATTTCTTTATAGGAATGCAACCAAGGCCCAATACAGGGCCCCAGGGCTTGGGGCGTGGCCTTCACAATGTTCCCACCCCTCCCCCAGGGTCCCAGCCTCCCCACCTGCTGTCTTCCCTGTCTTCAGCCTCCTTGTTCTTTTCTCAAAAAGCCCCACCTCCAGCAAGGCCAGGGCAGGCTGAGGGGGGCCTTTCTCCAGGGGGGTGCTGTTTCTGCGTGTCCTGATGGACAGTCTCCCTTGGAGGGTAGGTCTGTGATACCTAGAAGGGTATCTCCCCTCCCTCTCTCACAGTCATAAGGGGCTTTTCTCCAGGTCCTTGATGTGAGAACCTGGTGGGGTTTCTGCAAGGTGAGCCCCTGAATGTGAGCCCAAGGCCACCCATGGCATAGTCAGGAGGAGCCACTTGCTCTCCGCTCATCCACTCTCCAGCCTGAGACCTTTGTCAAAGCCACCGGCCCAGCACGAGGTCCTACCACGCACCATTCAGGGACTTCTACTCCAGAGAAGCAAACCGCTGGTGCCACACTGAGTTGGATTCTCCTGTTTCTTCAGATTTGGGGTGAAGGTTTGCTTTGCAAGCTCAGCTGTTTGATGGGGGTATGGAAAGTCGTTTATTTCAGTGTCCCACCTTCCTTCTCTTGCAGTCATGCAGGGAGCGTCTGCCTCTGTGCCCTTTCGCATCGGAGCTGCAGCAGGGGTTGAATAGCTCATTTGGTGGCCTAGAAGTTTATTGATTCTGGTTTTGTGTCATATGCTTATCAGCTCTAATGGGTTTTATTTGGGTGGAATCTTTAAGTTCTTCTAAATGTAAGACCATGTGGTCTGTCAACAAGGCTAACTTGACTTCTTCCTCTCCAATTTGGATACCCTTGATGTCTTTCTCTTGCCGAATTGCTCTGGCTGGGACTTCCAGTATTACATGGAACAAAATCAGTAAAGACACAGATGACCCAAACTATCAGTCAATCGACTTGATGTAACTGACATTTATAGAATATGCCATCCTGCAACAGCAGAATATGCCATCGGGAATATCCATATAGATATTCTGCCATCCAGAATACGCCATATAGAATATGCCATCCAGCCACAGCAGAATACATGTCCTTCCTATCTTCTCAAGTGTACAGGGAACGCGCACCTAGACAGATCACATTCTGATCCATAAAGTCCACCTTCACAAATAACCCGTTCCTCACTTCACAGTGAGCTCTCAAACACCATGACTCTGACTCCTGTTCTAAGGAGCAGCAACTTCTGAGCTCCAACACCTCATCACGTGTTACGAGGCCGCACTGCAAACCATCGCCATCTCTGCAGTGCACACCCTATGCTCTAACTAATGGGCCGTGTTAATTTTCCTTGCATTGTGAAAACTTCTGCAAAATGAGAATTGTGGGAACGTGGTAAGACTGGAAAAGAATTCCTAGTGCCCGATTCCTTGTGGAATTGCAGCAAGGGTTGCAGGTACTGATATCATCCCCTCTGTAGGGTCTTCAAAACCTTGTTTTGGTCTCTAGAGAAATTGAAAAAATAATTGTTCAGACACACATCTGAAAACAGAAAACAACCACTTAAGAGATGATGCTCTAAGTCTCATGGTGGGAAGAAAAATGCAAGAGAATTAATTCAAATTCTCCAGGGTTCTATATACAGCATGATAATATCTCACATGTCTGTTAATGACTGAAAGGAAACAGCATCACGCACTGTTCACAGCACATAGTTGATTACAAGTGGTTTAGAGTTCGTGCACCAAAGTAATGAAGCGATTATATAACAAAATCTCACTGGAGAAAACACATTTACAGTCTTTGCCAACATTTACTGCAGGTTGGGCCGTGAGGGCCTGAGAGGGCTGCGTGCAGGTGAGAGGCCAACGGCCAACTATCCGAGGGTAGGAGGGGCACCTGTTTCCCATCGCGGGAGTGGAATAGGGAAGAGCTATTTTTACTCATGAAAGAGATCATGCACTTCAGGCAATAAGCACAGGAGTCATTACATCAATATCAACTAATACATAATGCACATTGAGTCTGAATTATTCATGGATAAAGCATCAAGCCCGACCAGATACTGGGAGGGGGAAGCCGCATATGTGAGGGGTGTTTTTGTTTGTTTTGTTTTGTTTGAGAAGGAGTCTTGCTCTGTTACCCAGGCTGGAGTGCAGTGGCGCGATCTCAGCTCACTGCAACTCCGCCTCCTGGGTTCAAGCAATTCTCCTGCCTCAGTCTCCTGAGTAGCTGGGATTACAGGTGCCTGCTCACCGCGCCCAGCTAATTTTTGTATTTTTAGTAGAGATGGGATTTCACCATCTTGGCCAGGCTGGTCTTGAACTCCTGACCTCATGATCCACCCGCCTCGGCTTCCCAAAGTGCTGGGATTACAGGTGTGAGCCACCGCGCCCGGCCTGTGTGAGGGGCTTTATCACCACTTCCACCCGCCCCCCACTGCAGCTGAACAGCACCAGAGCCAGCAACTGTCAAGACATTCATAAGAAATGGAAGGGGTGGGCCCCTTAGAACTGCAATTAAAATCAAACAAAAATAGGTTTAGCTCATGTCATGGAGAATGTTCCCATTACTAATTTACTAGTTATGTTCTGATAACTCAATCATCTCCTCCAGAAAGCTTTAAAATCTGTCCATCTGTTTCCTAGTCCTCAAATTCTAAAAATACACTAAAAAGTGAAACATCTATAATTGAGACTGAATGTGACCACATTGTTTCTGTCGTGTACCATTTATACATCATAAACTCGCGAAACTAAAAGAGTTTCAAAAGGTACATAACTCCCATGCTTGCCAGAGTTACGACCTTCACTTTAAATATATATATACACACTCGTAGGAGTAAATCCCACTGTCAGTGCCCTAGGCAGCCCTGCTTATACCTTTCATGCTGCCTCCTAGGTGGTGAGCACTCGGTGCTTCTGGGATGGGTGACCCTAGGTCACTGAGCAGGTGCCATGGGCATCACTTTTCAGGTCACCTGCACTCATTCCCAGCAGGGGTCTGAACAGTGATTCCTGGACAGACCAAAAGGGTTTGTGAGCCAACTGAAGGTACCTGCAGTAATGTGTGAGAGTGTTTGTGTGAGTGCTGGTGGATATGTGTGAGCATGCATGGTATACGTGTGTGTCTCCATGTATATATGTGTGCTGTGTGTGCCCGTGGATACCTGTGAGTGTGGGTTGTAGGTATGCGTGCATCTTTGTGTTTATGGGGGTGTGTGTGTATATGAGTGTGTGAGAGTGCCTGTGTGTGTCTGTGGATACGTGTGTTGCATGTATATATGTGTCTCTGTGTGTATTTGTATATATGTGTCTGTGTGTGTGTTAGAGTGCCTGTGTCTGTGGATACGTGTGTTGTATGTATATATGTGTCTCTGTGTGTATTTGTATGTATGTGTCTGTGTGTGTGTTAGAGTGCCTGTGGATGTGTTTGTGTGTGATGTTGGTATGTGTGTATCTCTGTATGTGTGTATGTTTGTGTGTCTATGTGTCTGTGAGTGCCTGTAGATGCATGAGTGTGCACTGTAGGTATGTGTGTCTCTGTGGACACGTGTGTATTGTATGTATGTATTTGTATACATGTGACTGTGTGTGAGAGTGCCTTTGGATGTGTGTGTGTGTGATATTGGTATGTACCTCTGTATGTATGTCTGTGTGTCTCTGTGTGTCTGTGTGTGTTGGTATGCACCTCTGTATGCGTGTATGTCTGTGTGTCTCTGTGTATGTGTGTGTCTCTGTGTGTGAGTGCCTGTGGATGCATGAGTGTGCACTGTAGGTATGTATCTCTGTGTGTATGTGTGCAAGTCTCTATGTCTGTGTGTGCCCATGTGGAGGGAGCAGAGGGAGGTTGTGCTTTTTTCCCAGGAGAGAGTCCTCCGCTGTCATCAGGGTCTCAGAATGGGTCTGTGCACCAACCCCCTCTAAATAAATACAGGAACCATGGCAAAAGGAAGGCTGGCTGGTACTGTCAATTCTGATTAAGATCACGCTTTCCACATTTTATAAATCTGCCTCTACGCAGACAGGCTGTAATCAAGGATTACACTGATTTTTTTCTTAAACCAGCTTGCTCTTGCTGGTCTTGATTGTTACTGGCTCAAAGGCATTGCAGTTAGGTGGTTACCATGTGAAGCCTCACCAGAACTTGAGAAGGAAAATGCCATCACCTTGTAAAAGTGAAATTGTGGAATCAACACCTGAGAGAAAAGATGGACAAATCATCTTAAAACACACATGTCTCCCAAGACTGCCATAATTCCCCCCAAGTTGATCCACTGCACACTAGGAAATGCCGCATTCACCCAGAAAGAGGCGGCCAGCACTGAGTCCTGGACGGGGAGGCCAGAGGCTCACGGGGCCACGGACATGGAAGTATATGTTCAGAGCTGAGGAAGCCTAAGCTAAAATTTTTTTTGTATTCCAATGCCTTTGGTGAAGCCATTCTTACTGTGGCTAAGGACCTCGAGAATTTACCCCATGAGTGTTAATATTCTAGAATCTAGAGCCTGCAAGGCTGAAAGCATTGCAACATGTGATGTCTGGTTATAGTGGCTGAACCCCAACTTAAGGAAAGTGTGTTTTATACACTATGAAATATTAATTGGTGAAGGGACTGCCATTTGCAAGAGCTAGGACAGAACTACGGTATTCTGAAAAGGAGAGGGGGAGATGCCAAGAGGTCCCAGAAAAGGGAAACAGAGTCAGAGATTTAGAAGTTTTGTGGAGCTGTCGACCATGAAGGTCTAAGGTGTGGGGAAGAGCGAGTCCAGCTGGGGTTGTACCGGTGAAAAACTCAAGATGACGTCTCTGACTTTCCCACAACCTCCGTGGCAATGCTCAATAATGCATTTGTGTAAGCGACTTTTTATGTTGGATAAATCCTTTGCTTTCATATGTTGAAATGGCTTCTCATCGTGAGCAGAGTGGCTTTCCATTCAGACTGCAGGCACTGAAAGACTGGTGGATGGTGTGGGCTTATTGCAAAGTTCGGTTTTACACATGAGTATTACACTCTTGGTTAAGTTGTGTCTACCCCTGAGAAACGGATATGCTTTCTTGTGTATTAACAAACTCAGAACGTAGACAAGGGTGAATTTAAGAAGAGAATGACCGCCACTCCGGCAGCCCTCTTGGAAGCCAGCCTAAAGGTTTTCCCCCCGTAGCGATGCCCTGATTGCCATCAGCTTCCCGCAGCTTCCTCAGGGTCTGCATTGGCTCTCTCTGTAGAGATGTGGGTGTGCTCTAAAGAGGCCACTTAAGTCCTGCCCAAGAAGCTCTCCTGTCCTGCTGAGGGCAGAGCTCCTGGTGACTTGCAGTCCACCCCCACACTTTGGGAGGCCAAGGTGGGCAGATTGCTTGAGCTTAGGAGTTAAAGACCAGCCTGGGCAACATAGCAAGACCACATCTCTACACATTTTTTTTAATAGTCATGGTGTTGTGTGCCTGTAGTCCCAGCTACTCTGGAGGCTGAGGTAGGAGGATCTCTTGAGTCCAGGAGTAAGAGGCTGCAGTGTGCTATGATCACACCCTGCACTCCAGTCTGGGCGACAGAGCCAGACCCTGTCTCTAAAATCACAAAAATAAGAATACAATCACTCTGTCTTGACCTCCTTTGCCCTAACTTGAAGTTCTGAGGATCACACGGCTGAAATCACATAAACAACACCTTTACTACTGATTAAGCCGGGAGATCATGTCTTGTAACAGGGCCTGCTCTTTGTGAGTCTACAGCTCACAGGCGAAATGACTGTAGAAGGTTCTCTAGTCTGACTGGGCCCAGTTGACTCACCATGAAGCGGTGATGCTAGTGCTTATCGCACAGGGTTTTGTGAAGCCTGGGTGTACCTTTGCTGTCTCCTCCTTCTACCAAGCGCACCTGAGAGACCCTCGCTTTATTCATGTAATTTCCCTTGTCCCCCATCCCACTCCCCACAGGGCAACCAAGTCATCCTATCAATTGGAACAATTTTGTTTTGTATTTTTTTTTGCAGAAAAATCTGATTTTCTCCCGATTCTCCTGTAAAGTCGTGGAAGCCTGTGTCACAGGTTAGACTCCATTCTAAGCTGACTTTAAGGTGAAGAGCAGCATGTCAGGGCTTATTTACATGAAGGGAGCTCTCTTGGGATCCATAGAGAGAAGGTAAAAGCGGGGCCGAGACACAGCCTCCAGAGGGACCATTCCCCGACACGGGGAGCTGGGATGGTGTTGAGTTGCTCTGAATGACACTGAGGGGCTGGGTTTTTCACACCCTGTCGGGAGTGGAGGCTGCCCCAGGAAGGCCATGAGCTTGAGGGCCAGGCAGCTCTCCACAGCAGGGACATGGGAGGCATCTGACAGCTGACAACTGTGGGAATGCATCCTGTGTCCTGCAGGGGAAACGGCTGCCCACCCCCAGTGCCCACCAGAGCCGGCGCCGCCAGCTGGCTGCTCTCACTGTATAAAATGTTTGCTTTTATTAATATTATGTATTCACTCAGAAAAACAGCTCTTCCATGCCTGTGTTATCCCATGACTTCTTGTAAAGATATAATCACAAAGAATGAATGACTCTCCTTCTGTGCCTGCTGTCTTTCACTTGGCACAGCATCCTCCAGGTCCAACCAAATATTGTCCTGTTGAACTTGCAGGAGCTACCGAAGACAGTCAGACTCAGGAAGCAGAGGGGAGAGTGGTGGCTGCCGGGGCTGGGGGAGGAGGCAGGGTTTGTTCACAGGGTGAAATGTTTCCGGTATGTGTGACGATAAGCTCCAGGGATCCGCGGTGCAGCATAGTGCCTGTAGTTAATGTTGTATGCACTTAGAAGTTTTTGAGATCTCATCTTGTGTTCTGATTGTAGTGGTGTATGTATGACGCTGTATGCTTGTCAAAGCTCATAGAACTGCACGACACAGAGCCCTAATGTACACGATGGACTTTAGTTAATAATAATGCATCAATAATGGTTCATCAGTGGTAATCAACGTACACACCAGTGTAAGATGATAATAGGAGAGATTGTGGGAGGAAGGAGAGACAGCACACGGGAATTCTCTGTACGTGTGTACCATTTTCCTGGGAACCTAAAATGTCTCTCACAATTAAAACTTACTAGTTTTTAACATTTTTAAATGTGAGGCTAAAGAGAAAAAAGGCAAAATGTTTGAGCTTGCATTTTATTTTTTTCCTGTAAACCTAAAACTGCTCTAAAACTTAAAACTTACTAGTTTTTAAAATTTTTAAATCTGAGGTTAAAGAGAAAAAAGGCAAAATTTTTGAGCTTCCATTTGAGGTTCTGGCATGGCTACCTGACCTGCATTTTGATGTCTCCTGTCTAAATCAGGCCATAGTGGGGGAAGCAGGTTGGGAGGTAGGAATGAGAGAAATAAATTTTGTTTGGAGCACATTAAGTTTAGTTTCTGCTACACCATGCAAAAGCCAACTGCAATAATGGTTTAATTGCCATTTGCCTCTCCCACTTCCAGCAATTTTCTTGGAACAAGTCCCTGATACGACTCAGCAAAATGATAGATTATAGAAGAACCACAATATTTTATTATATTGAAAGATCCAATAAATGCTGAGCAAAGTTAATCTATTTCTCACATAAATTATGAATTATATATGCACCAGATTTCATGGCACCCTCGGTAACTAAGTTAGATAACTCACAAAAGCCCTTGGATATTTTACAAATAATTTCTACTGGACCAGCATTCAGAATTGTCCTAGGGTCACAGGATTATTATGCGAACATTATCTTTGGTCTGGCAATGTGAATAGCCAGATTTATGAGTTAATCCTTGTAGAGTTTTAAATTTTCACCAAGTAACTGAATGAGACCAAACGATTCCCGAAATTGAACTGGCCTATTTCATAGAACATTTCAACACGGAATGCCTGTAAAAGAGGAAAAGTGTCTTTCTTTGAAGAGTTATGCTGTTCCCCATGGATGCCACGGTTGTCTCCAGCAAATGTTTTCAAATTTGTTTCTGTCTCTATTTTAGACATGCATCGAAATGCACTATCTAGTTAGTCCAGGTACAAATTTAAAAGAGACAATGGCTCTTCTGGCCAGGAATACTGTTTAGGTGGTTTATAATATGTCTGAGTATTACAGAAGTCCACAAAGACTGGATGTACCCTACATGACAAACTTGTCTCTCTGCTTCTGATACTACAGCTCACTGTTCATTTGGATTAACTTTAGTTGGAGACATCCTAAGGCAATTGGTCTCCAGAAGCAATTACTTCTTGGAATTTTTTTTTCAATGCATATCTAAATCTAATAAACTAGAACATTTTATGAGATAAGACATTGATTGCTTGGATATGAGCAATTAAAACCCGATTACCTATGAGTTGCAACTTTTCTTCTATTGCTCTCTTTTGCCAGTTCATGATGGTTCTGATCTGGAATTTTGTCTTTCCAAAGATTCCACTGGTAATGAAAGGAGCCAGTTCTTGAAACGGTGACCATCCTGCCATCCTCGAGGCTGCTTTTCTCCCTGGCCCTTGGCTTTGGAGTTCCTCTTTGAGATCTCATAAAACGCTGGCCTAAATGCATCTTCTGCCTTGGTCAGTAGTCAAGGGGTTGGTCTATTCAGTGGGTTGAAGGATGGGGAGTGTACTGAGTTTTGTGTTTGGGGGTCTTGAGTGGTC
Source organism: Trachypithecus francoisi (assembly GCF_009764315.1). Taxonomy (NCBI): domain Eukaryota; kingdom Metazoa; phylum Chordata; class Mammalia; order Primates; family Cercopithecidae; genus Trachypithecus; species Trachypithecus francoisi. The sequence goes on along the minus strand of NW_022681464.1, from coordinate 50,574,981 downwards.
CTAGTTAACCAAGCAGATTCCCCAGGGGCAACTTCTTCCCTTTAGTCTGATTCTCCTCAAACATGTGTCTTAAACACTGATACTCAGCCAGTTTATTTGGCATGTTCTTACAAGTGGAGTGAGAACAGGCTGGTGGCATGAGCCAGGCACAGTCAGGGATCAGACGACCACTGAGCAGGAGGCTCTTGGCTCTGAGACCATTCTCAGAGCTTAAGGGATTCATATTTTTCTCTCTCACCTGTTTACAGTCTGGGCCAGTTACCAGGTGTTTCTTTCATAAAGGGAGTTTAAGATGGTTTTGTAAGGATAAGCTTTGCTTTACGGTTTATGGAAGCTGCATCTGTGCTTCAGTGGTCTTGTTTCCAGGGCAAGCAGGTTTTTAGGGGGTTTTGTTTGTCTGTTTGAGACAAAGTCTCACTTTGTCGCCCAGGCTGGATTGCAGTGATACAATCTCAGCTCACTGCAACCTCCACCTCCTGGCTTCAACGGATTCTCATGCCTCAGCCTCCCAAGTGGCTGAGATTACAGGTGCCACCACCACACCCAGCTCATTTTCATATTTGCAGTAGAGACAGCATTTCACCATATTAACCAGGCTGGTCTCAAACTCCTGACCTCACCTGTCTCAGCCTCCCAAAGTGCTGAGATTACAGGCGTGAACCACCATGCCCAGCTGCAACCAGGGTTTAAAGTCTTGTTTTTCACAGAAAACTAGCAATCCCTGGGCCAGGTTGCTCTGGGAGTCTGGAAAGTCCTGTCCTGTGGGGTCTCTGGGAAGTCTCCAGCTCTGGTTGTCATGGAGACAAGGAAAGTCCCCTGGCCTTATCATTATCTACTATTGAGTGGCACATAATGTTGGCCTGGCTGGCCTCGTGCGAGTCTTCACTAGGCCTTTTGTCTCTCATTTATTTCATAGCCAAGAAATATCACTTATGGGATGCTATCAAGTTAAAAAGCTATGTTCACATCCTAACTCCCAAAACCTATGAATGCAACGTTACTTGGGAAGAAAGTCTTTGCCGGTATAATTAAATTAAGTGTCTCAAAATGAGATTATCTTGGATTACCTAAAGTTCAATTGCAAGTGTCCTTGTGAGAGACACACATGGAGAAGAGGAGAAGTCCATGTGAACACGGAGACAGAGGCTGGAGCCATGCAGACACAGCCACAGAAAGTCAGAAGCCACCAGAAGTGGCAAGATGCAGGAAGCTCCTCCCCTGGAGCCCTCAAAGAGAGCACGACCCTGCTCACGCCTGGACGTCAGACTTCTAGTTCTGGAACGGTGAGACAGTCCATTTAAATTTAGATGTGTTAAGCCACCCAGCTCAAAGTAATGCATAACAGTAGCCCTGGTAAAACTAGCATGCTCCGAAACCATGTGCTACAGTAACCACACCTCAGGCCAACAAGAGGAGAAGAAAAGAACATCCATCCGTAGATGTGAGTTCTAGATAGATGAACTACATCTCTGTGTGTAGATCTATGTAGATCTATGTAGATATATACATAGAGAGAGATGAGGTCTCACTGTGTTACCCAGATTGGTCCTCAACTCCCGAGCTCAAGTGATCCTCCACCTCGGCCTCCCAAAGTGTTAGGATTACAGGCGTGAGCCAGCGTGCCTGGCCAGATAGATGAATTCTTAATTTTATAAATCGTTGTCACTGCCCCACTTACAGGAATAGAATGCTTAGCAAAGTCTAAAAGAGAAAAACACAACTCTGCAAAATGCTTCTATTCTTGCTGTATCAACCCCTCAGGATAACTAATCTCATTCTTATCTTGAGCACAATCCACTCATCTCCCACTCTTAACACGTGTGGAGTCCCCGAATATTAATGACTACATCAGGTCCTTCTCATGTTTATAGATTTTCCATAGAACTTACCTTCCATTGGTTATGAGTATACAAAGACCAAGTGAGTAGTTCATTAGGGACTTTTTCCTACTTAGAGGCAGGAGCTTTTGCCCCTTGCAGAAAGCTGCACAATTTAATCTCCAGTGTGCACCTATGACCACAATCACAGGGTGACCTGTATGGATTCTGCGTATTCCTGGCCTGCCGTCATGCTCCTTGCCTGAAGAACAGAAACACATTGCAGTCTCCACTGACAGTCACGCTATCCCTTTCAAGTGTACTGTGCTAACTTCTGAGGGCTGGGTACTCAGGGGAGGAAATAATACCAGTAATAGCTGTATATTTACTGACTGACTTAAAGCTTCTTAGACAAGCATACTTTTAATGCTACAATTTCCAAAATGTATAATTTTTGTTACAAGAGTTTGCTGTTCTTAACAACTCATAGGAGACGAACTGTACACTCTCTTTTATCTATTTCCTTTGTCCCCATTTTGACTCTGTGAGTTGATAATGAGTCAGTATCTTGATGCAATTAGAATCCTGCTACCAAAATACCCATGGGACACACCAGACTCCTGTCAAGACAAGTAACATCAACTTGCTTCCTTTACAAAGTAAGGAAATAGTTCATTGTCTCAGAAGTAATAATAACAGGATGCGTGTTGGTAACACTTCTGGGGGATGGGAAAATATGTAATGATCCAGCTGTGATTGTTCACAATCAGCATGCCAATCATAAATAATATGTAAAGTGATTATAGAAATTGTATTATAAATAATAACAAATCAATAAGCATTTAAGGTATAATTCTAAAGATGGTGCTTGATAAATTCATAAATGCAAATACTTATGCAAGAAAAAATAATTTAAAGAGTGCTAACCCTCGAGATATGTTACACAAGCTTCAGCATTATTATGGAATTTTAAATTGCCTAAGGTGTCAAGCCAGTAAGATAAGCAGCTGATTTCCAATCAGAAACCATGAAGGCCAGAAGACAGTAGGAGGCATCTTCAAAGTGCTGAAAGAAAGAGGGCTAACTAAGAATACCATCTGATGCAAAACTGACCTCAAAAATTCAGGTGAGTTTAAGACATTTCAAGACCAAACCAACAACGAACCTGCTTTATAAGAAACACAAAAGACAGTCCCTTAGGCTGAGATGAACAGACCGTACAAAGCAACTCCAATCCACGTGAGGGAGCAAAGAGTGCCCATAAAGAAAATTACACAGCTAAAAATCAAAGACAATAAAATATTTTTTCTTGGTAACTTTTTATCTCCTATTTGATTCAAAAACCAACTTCATAAGGCAAAAATTACAAAACCGTGTTACTGGGTGTGTAAGGTATAAAATTAATGTGAAAATAATGGCAAGGGTTGGGGGGAAGTAGAGCTATAAAGGAGCCATGTTTTCCTATGAGTTGGAGTTAATTTTCTATTAACCCAAACGAGACTGTTATAGTGAAGAAGCTCATTATAATACCCAGAACAACCCCTAAAACCACACACACCACACACACACGCACACACACACACACCCAGACACACACACACGTATGCATGTTTATTGCTCATTACAATACGCAGGACAAACCCCAAAACTACACACACACACGCACACACACACGCACACACACACACATATGCATGTGTATTGCTCATTATAATACCCAGGACAACCCCTAAAACCACACACACACACACACACACACGCATGTGTATTGCTAATACCCAGGACAACCCCTAAAACCACACACACACACACGCGCACACACACACACACACACACACATGCATGTGTATTGCTCATTATAATACCCAGAACAACCCCTAAAACCACACACACACACGCACACACACACACATATGCATGTGTATTGCTCATTATAATACCCAGGACAGCCCCTAAAACCACACACACACACACACATATGCATGTGTATTGCTCATTATAATACCCAGAACAACCCCTAAAACCACACACACACACACACACATATGCATGAGTATTGCTCATTATAATACCCAGGACAACCCCTAAAACCACACACACCCAGACACACACACACACAGGCACACACACACACATATGCATGTGTATTGCTCATTATAATACCCAGGACAACCCCTACAACCACACACACCCAGACACACACACAGGCACACACACACACATAGGCATGTGTATTGCTCATTATAATACCCAGAACAACCCCTAAAACCACACACACACACCACACACACACACACGCATGTGTATTGCTCATTATAATACCCAGGACAACCCCTAAAACACACACACACACAACACACACACACACACACATGCATATGTATTGCTCATTATAATACCCAGAACAACCCCTAAAACCACACGCACACACACACACACACACATGCATGTGTATTGCTCATTATAATACCCAGGACAACCCCTAAAACCACACACACACACACACACACGCGCACACACACACACATATGCATGTGTATTGCTCATTATAATACCCAGGACAACCCCTAAAACCACACACACACGCACACACACACACACACACATATGCATGTGTATTGCTCATTATAATACCCAGGACAACCCCTAAAACCACACACACACACACACGCACACACACACACATATGCATGTGTATTGCTCATAATACCCAGGACAACCCCTAAAACCACACACACACACACACGCACACACACGCACATATGCATGTGTATTGCTCATTATAATACCCAGAACAACCCCTAAAACCACACACACACACACACACGCATGTGTATTGCTCATTATAATACCCAGGACCGCCCCTAAAACCACACACACACACACACGCACACGCACACACATATGCATGTGTATTGCTCATTATAATACCCAGAACAACCCCTAAAACCACACACACACACACACACACACACACACACACATATGCATGTGTATTGCTCATTATAATACCCAGGACAACCCCTAAAACCACACACACACACACACACACACACACCATATGCATGTGTACTGCTCATTATAATACCCAGGACAACCCCTAAAACCACACACACCCAGACACACACACACATATGCATGTTTATTGCTCATTACAATATGCAGGACAACCCCTAAAACTACACACGCGCGCGTATGCATGTGTATTGCTCATTATAATACCCAGGACAACCCCTAAAACCACACACACATCACACACACACACATATGCATGTGTATGTATATGCGTATATATGACACATCTGTATATATATATAACAAGGAAATTAAAATGACATACTATAGATTATTTCATGCAAAAGACAGTAATAGGAGAATTGAAATACAAACAATATGTAAGACATACAGAAAACAGCAAAATGGCAAATTAAAATCCAATAAATAATAGCATTAAATGTAAATCGATCAAACAATCCAATTAAAAAAATAAATAGCCCAAATGAATTTTTTAAAGCATAATAAAACTATGTTTCCTACAAGAGACATAGTTTTTCTTCAAAGACAAAAAGGTAGTGAAAGTAAAAGAACTGAAAAAGACATCTCATGCAAAGACACCCCTACCCCCACAAAAAAGAACTATAAGGGCATCCTAATTTGTGAAAAAATAGGCTTTAAGACAAAAAATATTTTACTAAAAAGACATTTTATAATAAAGGATCAATAGGTTCAGAATAAATAACAATTATAAACATATAGGTATCCAGCAAGAAAGTCTCAAATACGTTGAAGAATGCAAAGAATTGAAGCAATAAAGAAACAATATGAAAATAATAGTTGGATAATCAATAAGCAGAATATGAACAAGAAAATACGAGACTTGAAAAACACTGTGAATCAGCCAAAACCAATCGATTCCTACAGAATCTTCGCCCAACAAAAGCAGAGTACAGATTCCTCTCAAGTGCACCTGGAAGATTCTCCAGAATAGGCCATATATTAAGTCATAATACATGTCTCAATTAATTTAAGAGGATGGAAATTATACAAAGTATGTTCTCCAACAACAAAGAAATTACATTAAAAATAAAAGGAAACAAGGGAAGTTTTTTAAAGGTAGAAATTAACACACTGCAAGAATAAACAATGAGTCAGGGAAATAACAAATGAAATTAGACATACTTTGAGAAGAATAAAAAAGAAAATACAACATAGAAAAATTGATGCGATGCAATTAAACCAGTGCGTAGAGGGAAATGTATGGTTGTAAACATTTCTAAGAAAAGTAAGAAAGAACTGGCATCAATAACCTAACCTTTCATCTAAAAAATATATATATATATACAAACATAGCAATTTACATCCACTGTAGGAAGAGAAGGGGAAATAATAAAGATCAGGGCTGAAACAGAGAATAAAAAGTAAGCAAATTATATAACCTAAATGGACAAATTCCTAGAAAGATGCAATTTACTAAAAATGGCTCAAAACTCAGCAATCTGAATAAATGCATCATAAGCAAAGACATAGAATCCATAATCAAAAAACTTTATATAAAGGAAAAACCAGAACCAGATTATCTAACAGGTGAATCCTTCCAAACTTAAAAGATGTATTAGCATCAACTTATCGCAAATACTTCTACAAATAGAGAAGAAGAGAAAGCTTCCTAACTCATTCTATAAGAATGGCATTACCCCGACAATGGAGCCAGAGACATCAGAGAAGAATAAAAATATAGAGCAATATCCTTTAAAGACATAAATGCAAAGCTCTCAAAAAAATCACGCAAACAACATTTAACAGCATATAAAAAGAATCATACATCCTGACCAACTGAGATTTATCCTAGTAATGCAAGGTTGTTTCAACATACTTAACCCCAATCTATGTAATACACCATATTAATAGAATAAAGGACACAAGTCATGGATAATAGAAGCTGAGAGAAATGCAACATTTTCATGACAAAACACAAACACACACTGGAGCACATAAACGAGTTCAGTAAGATTACTGCACACAGGAACAATATACAAATTTTCATTTTAATTCCACATGCTAGCAATTTTAAAAAATCCAAAAATGAGTTAAGAAAACAATTTCATTTACAATAGCATCAGAAGAATAATATACTAAGGAATACATTTAACCAAAAAAGAACAAGACTTGTACAACTGAAAAACTACAAAACATCCTTGAAAGCAATTAAACAAAACATAAATAAACAAAGACAACCTGTGTTCATACATCATAAGGCTTGGTAATGTTAAAATGGCAGTATGTTCCAATTTACCTTGAGATTCAGTGCAATTTCTATCTCACCCCACTACCTCTTTATAGAAATTGGCAAGTGGATCTGCCTTTTAAGGAAATACCATGAACCAAGAATAGCCAAAACCATCTTGAAAATGAAGAACAAAGCTGGAGGACCCAATTTCGAAGTTAACTACACAGCTGCAATCATCAAGGGTGTGTGGTGTGGGTGTTTAAAGAAAGTAAAATCTTGTTGGATGATCTCCATAGTGAGTGGAGATGAAACAGGGTAGAATCAGTGAACTTGACAGTTCAGCAGAATTTTCCAAATTTGGGCAAGAGAGAGAAAAAAACAGACTAAAAAAATAAAAAGAACAGAAACAGAACCTCAGGCACCCATGGGACACTCCTAAGGTCAAAGATGCATTTACCACTGTCTTATACAAAAACGAGACAGTAGGGCTGAAAGAATAGTCCCAGAACTTGCAGTTGTAAAAGTTCCAAATTTTTCAAAAGAAATAAACCTACAGATTCAAAACCCTGAGTGAAGCTCAACCTTATAAACCTAAAGAAATCCATGCCAAGACAGATGTGATAGTCAAAATCCTGAAAACTACAGCCAAAGAAACAATTTTGAAATGAGCCAGAAAGAAAAGACATTAAATTGTAGGAAAATACCAGTTCAAATGGCAGTGGGTTTCTCAACCGCTCCAGCAGAGGCCAGAAGGAAATGGCACGCATATTCAGGGCTGAAAGAAAGGAACTATCAACTGTGGAGGCCACATCCAGTGAGACTGTATTTCAGGAATGAAGGAAATTAAAGATATTCTCAGAAAAAGGAAAACTAACAGAATGTATCCCTAGTCAACAAGGATAAAAGGATCAGTACACCAGGAAGACACACAATCCCTGAATGGAAATACAACAAAAGACAGAGTCTCAAAATGCACGAGGAGTAAACGGGATGGAGGTGAACAGTGATCAGCAAACTCACAGTTAGAGTTGAGGATGTCCTCACTGCCTTCTCAGGAACTGATAAAACTACGAGGCAAAAGTTCAGCAAGCACACAGAAGATCTGAACAACATCATCAACCTACTGAATTAATTGGCATAAACACTGCAGCCAGCATCAGGAGAACACACATTTATTTTCATGTGCCCATGAAGCATTCACAAAGATAGATCATATCCTGGCATAGAAAAACAAACCCAAACAAAATGAAGAGATTGACATCTTACAGATCATGTGCTCCAGTTATGAAGGAATCCAACTAGAAATCATGAACAGAACAACAGGAAATTCGATAAATACTTGGAAATTAAACATGACACTTCGAAATAACTCATAGGCCAAAGAGGAAGTCTCGAAGGATATTTAAAAAAAGAAAGATAACTGGAAGAAGGTGAAAATGCAACATATCAACATATGTGCAATACTACGGTGATGATGGTATATTTACAGCACTACATGGTTATGTTAGAAGAGAGAGGTCTCAAATTGACAACAATTCTCTGTCAAGAAGCTGGAAAACGATCACAATAAAATAAAACAGCATGAGGAAGAAAATAATGCATACATAATAAATGATATTATATATAATACAAATATTACAGAGCAGAAATCAATAAAACTGAGCAAAGGAAAATAGAGAAAATTTCTGAAACAAAAAGCTTGTTCATCAGAAAAGATTTTTTAAAATGGTAATACTATAGCAAAATGATAAAAGTAAAGAGAAGAAATAACTATTCTACAATCAGAAGTAACAGGGTATTATTACTACTGGTCCTATAGCCATTAAAAGCATATTCAGGGAATGCTATGATCAAATTCATGATAATAAATTTAATGAGTTAGAGGAGATAAACCAATTTTGAGAAATGCATGGTACTTTTTTTTTTTTTTTTTTTGGCTACCATGACAATTATCAGAAACCTAGTAGCATAAAATAACAGAAGCTAATTATCTCACAGTTCTCAAATCAGAAGCATGAAATGGGTCTCATGGGGTTAAAACCAGGTTGTGGGGCCCACACGGTGGCTCACGCCTGAAATCCCAGCTCTTTGGGAGGCTGGGGCTGGCGGATCACAAGGTCAGGAGACAGAGACCATCCTGGCCAACATGGTGAAACCCCCTCTCTACTAAAATACAAAAAAATTAGCCGGGCATGGTGGCGGGCGCCTATAGTCCCAGCTATTCAGGAGGCCGAGGCAGGAGAATCACTTGAACCTGGGAGATGGAGGTTGCAGTAAGCTGAGACCACGCCACTACACTCCAGCCTGGGTGACAGAGTGAGACTCCGTCTCATAAAACCACCAAACAAACAAAAACAGGTTGTGGGCTGGGCTGGTTTGTTCTGAAGGCTCCTGGAAAGGATCCATTTTCTTACCTTTTTGGCTTTCTAGAGCAGCAGTCCCCACGCTTTTTGGCACCAGGGACCAGTTTTGTGGAAGACAATTTTTCCACAGACCAAGGGTAGGGCAGCATAAGGAAGAAAATGGTTTCGGGATGATTCAAGTGCATTTCATTTATTGTGCACTTTATTTTATTATATTGCAATATATAATGAAATAATTATACATACTCACCATCATGTAGAATCAGTGGGAGGCCTGAGCTTGTTTTCCTGCACCCAGACGGTCCCATCTGGGGATGATGGGAGACAGTGACCAATCATCAGGCATTGGATTCTCGTAAGGAGCGCACAGCCTGGATCCCTCGCATGCCCCGTTCACAATAGGGTTTGCACTCCTGTGAGAATCAAATGCCGTGGCTGATCTGACAGGAGGCAGAGCTCAGGTGGTAATGCAAGCGATGGGGAGTAGCAGTAAACACAGATAAAGCTTCGCTAGCTCACCACTCACTCACCTCCTGATGCCGCCCAGTTCCTAACAGAATTGGGGACCGCTGCTCTGAAGGCTGTACTCATTCTCAGGCTGTGGCCCCCTTCTTCTAGCTCCAAAGCCAGCAACATTGAACTCGGGAGTTCCCTAGCTGCCATCTTGATTGGTTCTCTCCAGCCTTCCTCTTCCCCTTCTAAGGACTCCTTTGATGACATTGGGCCCATCTGGAGAACACGCACAATCTCCTCATTTTAAGGTGGAGGCTATTAGCATCTGAATTCCACGTGTCATCTTAATTCCTCTTTGCCATGTAACCTAAGTCATTCAGAGACTCTGGGGATTATAATGTGGCTCTCTTTGAGGTGCTGTAATTCTGTCTGCCGTGTCACAAACCACCAAAACTCAATAAGATTAAATAGATCATCTAAATAGCACTATCACCATTAAAGAAATCGAGTTAGTAATTAATGAGCTCCCAAAAGGAAATCTCCAGGCTCAGATGGTTTCACTGAAAAATCTGACTACACTTTTAAGAATTAACGCCAATTTCACAAACCTCTTCCCAAAAATAGAAGAGAAAGAAACATTTTTATACTCATTTTATGAGGCCAGTATTAACGACACCAAAACCAAACACGGTACACACTGATCAGAACTACAGACAAATATCTCTCACGAACTTCAACAGTATCACTGTCAAATTATTAGTGAAGTAATGAATAAAAACAGTGTAACATGAACAAGTGCATGGCTAATTTAACATTCAAAATTAATCAATGTAATTACCATATCAACAGTCTAAAGAAGAAAAAAACCATGTGATCCTGATAATTGCTGCAGAAAACGCATTCGACAAATCCAACATCTGTTAATGATAAAAACTTGCAGCAAACTAGGAACGCAGAAGAATTACATCAACAAAAACCCCACAGCTGACATTGTACTGAATGGTGAATGCTTTCCCTACTATCAGAAGATAAAGAGGCTATCTGCCCTCACCACGTATTCAAAATAGTGGGAGTTCTAACCAGAACAACAGGCCACAAAAGGAAATAAAAGACATACACATAAGGAAGGAAGAAATAAAACGATTATAATTTGCAAATGACATGATTGTATATGGAGAAAAGAAATCTACAAAAAACAAAACCTTCTAAAACTCATATGTGTGTTTAACAAGTTCAGAGAATACAAGGTCACATTTACTCACATTTCTTATACTAACAATGAACATGTGGAAAAGGAAGTTAAAAGCACAATGACATTTATACTCACTTCAAAAAAAGAAATCAACTAATAGAAAAATTGTTTTTGCACCAACTAATACTTAGGTAAATACTTCACAAAACATACATGAGATCTACGTGCAAAACCTACATAATACTAACGCTGGTAACTTCAGAGAAAGGAGTAATCCTGCCCTTGTTCAGATTTGACTAGAACGACATGGACTCCTAAGGATTCTTACTGATGTGTGATATCCGAAAACATATTGTATGCCTCAGATGTATGAAAGGAAGAAACTTAACGTGGCATGGGCATTTTTAATTTCCCCTAGATAAAGTTTCCTTTATATAGCAATTTCATTAATTTACTCATGTATATATTCAATGAATCTTTACTCATTGCTGATCCTACAATATATGCTTTAGAAAAATGGCAAAGATGAATAAGAAGGCTTTCTTTCAACAAACTTTACAACTGAATAACAGATGTAGATAATCACAAAACCAACTGTAAGAAAATCATCCTTTCCTAAGAATTAATTGTACATTCAGAAAGTCGATCTGTATGTGAATAGATATATCAAGTTATATTAATATGAACAGAAATGATGAATATTATATGCTTATAATCTATTTGGTTGTTTTTCTACCTAAACTACAATTGACAAATTTACTTTTGCATAAATATCTGCACATGTTTCAGCACAATTGTCTTTAGTGACTTTTAGAACCCTGGCTTCCCATGTCCTAATAAAGAGATAAATTCTTTTTTTTCTTACTAAGCATTTTACAACACCTACTTTAGACCAGGCTCCGTTGCTCATGCCTGTAATCCCAACACCAAGGTGGGGGCCAAGGCGAAAGGCTCTCTCAAGCCCAGGAGTTCAAGGCCAGCCTGGGCAACATGCTGAAACGGCATCTCTACCAAAAATACAAAAATTAGCCAGGTGTGGTGGTGCACACCTGTAGTCCCCACTACTGCAGAGGCTGAGGTGGGAGGCAGAGGTTACTGTGAGCTGAGCTGAGATTCCACTGTTGCACTGCAGCCTGGGCAACAGAGCCAGACCCTGTCTCCAAGCAAACAACAAAAGAAGAATACCTATTGTATATTCTAAGCATCAAAGACAGAAAGCAGAACAGTAATTCCTTGCCTGTCTAGAAGCTTCTAGTCATACTGTCCTCTTTTTTCAGTTCCCTTTATAAAATGGTATCAAAATATTTTACAAATAAGTTCGCAATAATTTGTTAGCATCCATTTTCACCCAGTACAATCCAATTACAGTTAAACTAGTAAGCGACCTGCTTTGAGAATTTCTAGTCCTGATATTAATGATGATTTTATGGAAAAACATAAAGAACTGAAGAAACCTGGAAAAGTGGTGAATACAAAACTTAAGTCAGCTTCAGTCCATGAAAAAATCAAATGCATATTGTGGGGCTAAAAAAAGTATGAGTTCTAAGTTTAGACAAGAAGAGTGTGTTTTATTTAATTAGAGGACTTTACAGAGGAGAAAAAGGTATCAGAAACTGCTCAGATGAAAAAAATGTAAGAGTACTTAGTGAAACTGATGATACTCATTTCCATACTAAAATATTCCAACATTACAACTGTAATTAAAGCACACTGTGGATAATTATTTAACATCCCCTCTTTCCTACTGTGGGCTTAATAAATGCATGGATCTTATCTCTCATTTCCTTCCCCATCCCCAGAAGGCGGCCCGATGGGAGGTGTGTGGCAGGTGCGGGCAGCGCACTCAGGAAGAAATGAAAAGCACGAGCTCTGTGTGAAAGTGGGTTGGGGTGCCGTGGGTGAGATGACCTCCGGCCAGCCTGGGAGGGGCTTCCGCAGCTTCTCAGCCACATCCTGGCACAGGCTCTGCCCCACCCGTGAAACTACGGCTCTTTCCAGCACTTGGGAATTAAGGCCTGTGTGTTCACTTATGTAGTGAGTATGTATCCAGCTCCAAACCTGTGCCAGACAGCGCTTGCCAAGGTGCTCACATCTACTGGGACAGAGCCCTTGCTGCCCTCCTGAAAAAATGCAGATGCGGGCCCCAGTGGGGACCCTCCTGTCCCATTTTAATCTGGGGAGAAGTACTCACAAGTTCTCTGCTAGTGAACTTCCTGGCGTCTCCATTCAGTTAGACCCAGACAGGCACACACAATCACTCATGCTGGACTTCAGAGATGTAAGGAAGCGCCTTAAATCTAAGCAGACCTCACGTCTACACTTCTGTCCGTGAATACTGACCATATCCTTCTATTGATCCCAACGTTCTCATCTCAAGTTCTTCCCAGTATCGAGACACACATCCCAAATTATACCTCCTGGAATCATCAGTAGATTCTAAACAAACTTCACTGTATCCTCCCACTTTTGCAGAAAAGCCTCTCCACCCCCTTTGCCTTCACTGAAATCGGATACTTCACTGTGGGCACTGATTCCGACTAACCCCTGCAGATGCGAACTTCTAGCCCTCCCACACCCTGGCCCCCAAGAGGAATGAGACCCCAGGAAAGGGAGTGGAGCTGGCATTGCCCTGACACCATCAGCACTCCCCTCTTCTGCTCTCCCTGTCTCCACTCACCCCTTCGGCTGGAGCATGCTCTAAGCAGGGTCACCCTATCACCCCACCTCCCAGGCACTTGCCTCCCTTTGCTGAAGCCCCTGTTCTGTATCCCAAACCCTGAGTGATCTGGAGTGTCTCGGCTATTCCTGAGGAGTGTCGCTATCCCCAGACAACATTAAGTCTGAAGACCTTCAGCTCCGCCTGCTCTGCTGGATCACAGTGCCAAGCCCTGGATCATGTCATCACCTAGAAATACTTCTCAAAAGTTATCCACACCACTGGGTTTTCTCAACCCTCCCTGATCCTCATTCCTGAGTCTCCAGTGCCGTGAGCCCTCTGCCTTTTTCTGTGTTATCCAACCGTGACTTTCCTCACTCAGAACTTCTCTTAAGCGGAAATAACCCCATTTCTTTGTTGTGGTTGTTGTCGAGATGGAGTCTCACTCTGTTGCCCAGGCTGGAGTGTAGTGGCACAATCTCGGCTCACTGCAACCTCCACCTCCTGGGTGCAAGCGATTCTCCTGCCTCAGCCTCCTGAGTAACTGGGACTACAGGCAGGTGCCACCACACCTGGCTATTTTTATTTATTTTATTTTATTAATTTATTTATTGTAAACGGAGTCTTGCTGTGTCACCCAGGCTGGAGTGCAGTGGTGGGATCTGGCTCACTGCAACCTCCACCTCCTGGGTTCATGCAATTCTCCTGCCTCAGCCTCCCGAGTAGCTGGGATTACAGGCGTGCACCACTACACCCAGCTAATGTTTGTATTTTTAGTAGAGACAAGGCTTCGTCATACTGGCCAGGCTGGTTCTGAACTCCTGACCTCAAGTTGTCCACTCACCTCAGCCTCCCAGAGTGCTGGGTTTACAGGCATGAGCCACTGCACCCGGCCAATAACCCCATTTCTTCCCCCTGACCTGCTCAGGAAACAAATGATCTGAAATATTTAATCACTGCACCCAGCCAATAACCCCATTTCTTCCCCCTGACCTGCTCAGGAAACAAATGATCTGAAATATTTAATCACTGCACCCGGCCAATAACCCATTTCTTCCACCTGATCTGCTCAGGAAACAAATGATCTGAAATATTTAATGCTATAATTTACCTTTCATATCTTCTACAACTAGATATCTAGCAAAAAAAAAAAAAAAAAACCTCTATAACTGCTCCAAAACACATATGTATGGAGAGCCCACAGTCCTCCAGGCATGGGCACTATGAAAATGGTGATGGCACAAGAAATAAAACACAGTTTTGTGGGGAGGAGGACAGTGATAATGCACATAACCACAAAATACCAACTCAATGATCACAAGAAGGCAAAGTGCATCAAATATGTAGAAATCCAGGGGTTCCTACTGACACACACAGACATCATATTTGGAGATTGCTGGGATAGCTACTCGTTTTTCTGAAAATCAGTAAATAAAGGGTAAGAGTCAAGCATTTGTGCTGCTTTTCTGTATCAAACAGAAAACTAAGTAGGTGGTGAGAGATCCGTATGGAGGAAACTCAACTAGTAAGTTCAGCAGAAATTGTACGTTAGGAAAGTCACCACTTTGTAACCTCTGAGGACATCAAGGATCTGGACAGTAATCATCGATGGATACAATTCATCAGGTGGAGAGAAGGAAGCATGATGATAGAAGAGGAGACTCCCAGCCCCGTCTTCCACAGAAACACTGATTTAATAACCACACCTGGGGGAAGAAAAATGCTGTCATGACAGCTTCAGGATTCAGGTAAGAGGTAGAGGTGCCAGAAGTGGGAAAAACTTAATAAAGGATGAATCAAGGGGCAGTTGAATCCATTGATCAATCTTCATGTTCCATGTCAATAAAATAACGGTAGAGGAAGTGTCTGAGTCGCCTGCACACTAGGTGTGTCCACACTGCACTGTAATTCTGCCAGCATTGTTCTGATCCAGTTCCACCCTGAGGCCTGTGAGAGTGGGCAACTTCTCTTTGGTTCTTGTTGAATTCAATCACATGAACAGTCTCTAGAAGAGCAGAAGAGAACTCCTTAACTCTGGGAACTGTATTAACCTGGAAAAGGGAGAATATGCTGGCGGCATGGGGGATGCACTCAGATTGCCTTGCAAGTCCTGTGAAATGACATCCTTCTAAGAACCTGTCCTCTCAGAGAGCATTCTTGCTTCAAATGAGCCCAGCTGTGTCAGCGCTGTGAGAAGCCACACCCCTGTCACCCTTCTCAGGCCCTGAGAGGTGCCGACTTAAGATGTCATCTTAGCACAGCTTTTCAAACTATGAGAATCACTTTATGTCATGCTCAAGACAATCAAAGAGAAAAGAATTTGATCTCAACACTCCTTGGCTGCGCCTCTCAAATAAGAGGAGAAAGAAGGATTTCTCTTCGAGATAAGGACAGTCTGTGTTCCATTCACCATGTGCTATGGTGATTACTGAAGGCATTACGTTTCACGTGGGCGTTCAAGGCTGAAACCCAGATACTTTAATCACAAACTACTTCAGTCCACACTCCTGGCTCCCACAAATTGTTATTTGTCAGAAGACAGCTGCTTATTCTCTTAAACAGTTCTGAGAAATCAGTTGTTGCCACGTGCAGTCAGCTAAAGCCCTCCGCCAAGCTCCCATTCCCTAGACCTTGACAACACCTGCGTCAACCCACTCTAATAAGGAGACTCAGACCCACCAGACATTCCTGAGATCTCCCTCGCCTGGCAGCTCAGTACAGAAGCGATGTCACCAGGGTTCTAAATACTGATCTTATCACGGCGACATTTGCAACTGTCAGGAGACAAGAGACATGCCAACATGTCAGAGATCACAACACACACATCTGTGAACTAATGGAAGTTGCTCTTTGGTTCAGAGGAAACGGGAACTAAGTATTCTGCATTTGTTTCTATTGCATTCCCACAGAGAGAAGACAACAAAACATCTCTAGGTAAAGGGCAAGTCTATTTTATTCACCATCACATTTGATGGTTAGGATTTCCTAGGATTGGATGAGCCTCTAACATCCCTCCCTAATTCTCTCCTCCCATAGTCTCTATTCCAAGTTAAGTGACTTGAAGCTTTGGCGATGGGGGATGTGACAGAAAACCAGCACTCCCACTGGAAGCACTGGAGGAGCTGGAGAGGAAGCTCCACGGTCTTACTACAAGGCTGAGGATTTGGGGAGGACATTATTGACCAAAATGAAATGAGAGGAAAATTTACTAGTCTAGGGGTTAGAACCTTCAAGTCCTTAACTAGGCTACTAAGACAGGTGAGCTCCCCCTTTAAAAGAAGCAGGGCAGAGGGAAGGATGAATGTGCTGAACCCTTGCTCTGTGCAGCACCCAAGCTGTGCTGTGCTGTGTATGTACCAGCCGTGGGTCCTCACACAGACTCTACAAAACAGTTACAGTCATTACCAGGATTTTACAAAGGACAGTAGTGAAGGTACAAATGGAAGTAACTCACCAAAGTCACGCTGCTGGTGGACAGTGGAAACAGGATGCACACCTGGCACCTGGCTGCAGGTACCTGAACCACGCTGATGTCCACTTTCCTCGTTCAGTTCTCCTTGAAGGAAATGAATGTGGATGATGTGAATGTAGATCGACTGCGGCATAGATCCCAGCGTGGCTTCCTGATGTATGGGAGCATACTGTACAGCTTTTCTTTGCCTATAAGAATCATGCTCATGCAGGCAAAGCACTCTGACCCCGACACAGACTTTGAGTCTTGAGATTTTTTTCACTCAAATGGAAAGCAAAGGGCAAGAAAGAAAGACTCAGAGGAGGCAGTGGTGAATTATGGGGAAAACTCATGCCACTGGCAGTTCACCAAGCACCCCGGCCGTCTCTCTGTGTGTCCACCTTAGTTCACCATTGACTTTCCAAGGAGGACAGGCAAATAATTCAAGTGGGAGAAACATTCTCCTATTATCACACCAACACACAGGAGAGATTGCAGAAAAAGGAAAATCCCAACAGCATGTTTTTTAAATAGGGTATTTCACAGGGAACTCAGAGTTTTTATGCCTAAAGTTCCACCCGTAATGCACCATCCGTAGCACACCGGATCTTTACCCATCCCATCTAGAGCTTCTCCATGAAGGCATTGCAAGGGCCTTAGAGCTCCTCACCCTGCAGGAGTCAGCAGCATCCATCAACCTTCTCTCCCACAGAGGAGGTCAAAGATTCAGCTCAGTGCCATAAACGCAATGGTTCTCAAAATCTGGTCCCAGAACCGCCATCACCTGAGAACTTGTTAGAAATACAAATTCTTGAGCTCCACCCTAGCCCTACGGAATCAGAACTTCTGGGGCTGGGCCCAGCAACCTGTTTTACCAAAGCTCTCCAGGTGATCCTAAGCCTCAGTGGGTGTCAGCACCAGGTTTAGACCAGAGGGCCTCAAGTGCTTATTACACCCACCTAGGCGAGTTTTCCAACTCCTAAGGCCTCGGCCACAGGGCATGCGATGAACAAGTCCTATGATGAGATCCGAGCCTCAGGAATGTCTAAGGCTCCCCAGCAGATTCCATCGTGCAGCCCGTCTTCAGAGCAGCATTCTAGTGGATGTGCTTGTCAGGGAAACAGGCTTCACTTGTGCAGCGAGACCAGCAAAGGGGGAACTGAAGCACTACTGGGATAACAAGCCCATTATGCTCAGCAAGGAGGTTCCGTGATCTCGGTAGGATGGGAATTTTTGCAGAGGCCAGAGCAGTTGGGACCACTGTGAGCCAAGTGTGCACTGTGTGTGCCGAGTGTGTATTGTGTGTGTCAAGAATGCACTGTGTGAGCCAAGTGTGCACTGTGTGATCCAGGCAGTTGCTGTGTGTTCCAAGAGTGCACGGTGTGCTGAGCGTGCGCTGTGTGAGCCAAGTGTGCCAAGCATGTGCTGTGTAAGCTGAGTGGACTTCATGTGCTGAGTATGCACTGTGTGTGCCGAGCATGTGCTGTGTGCCAAGTGTACACTGTGTGTGCTAAGCATGCATTGTGTGTGCCAAGTGTTCATAGTGTGTGCTGTTGTAAGCTGAGCATACACTGTCTGACCTAAGCACATGTAGAAATGGTTCTGCTGCCCAGAAAAAGGGATAGGACTGTGAGTCCAACTTAGGCTGCACCCTGGGGTCCCCTGGGGAAGGTTTGTAACCACCGACATATGTGCTTTGGGAAGCTTGGTATCCAGATTTTAAAAGCTGTGTGAGTAATGCTGGCATGGAGCAAAGGTTGACAACTTGGAGCCATGGTTGGAAGCTCCTTTTGACAACCAGCAGTTCCAGTGCATGGGGTGGGGACACAGTAGCCCTTTACTTCCAACAGCCAGTGCATCCCCATTTCTTACAGAAATTCTACCTGTGTGGCGGCGAGATCTGGAGCTGTCACACCGGAGACTCCTTTCTGGGACTGAGGAGGCTCCTGCAGGAACCTGGAGCTGAGTGCGTGTATGGAGCACTCAGTACATGCAGCAGGCAAGTTCCTGCCCAGAGAGGGGACCTGGACTCCTGCCTCTGGCCAGGGAGCTTGTGGGCTATTTTTCATGTCTGGGCCAAGCAGGCTAACTCAATGTTGGAAGGACTTCAGCATGGAGTTGAATGGTCTGATGTAGATCACACCAGTATAAGCTGTTTTCTTTACTATTTTACTCAACGAGCCTGAAAAATGTGTCTCTAGAGAAAATCAGCTAAGTCCTGCTGGGTGGGGAAGCTCTTGGCACAGAGGATGGTTCAGCTTTCATCTGAGTCACCAAAGCAGAGAAGGAAGATGGGGCATGAGGAGCTGGTGGTGGAAGGCTTGGGGTTCCACTGGGCCCTGGAGATAAGCACTTGGAGGCACCCCCAACACTGGCAGAAGAAGAAAACAGTCTGGGGTCCTGCCAAGGAGGGAGAATGGACGCGCAGAGAAGACCAGGCTGCACCGTGAAGATTGCCTGTTACAGTCAAGAGACTCCAGGACCCCATAGAGCCGAGCTGTCTGCCAGACAGAGCCCACATTCAATTCAACACCGGAATGCCAAATGCCCAGACACAGAGGCCTGAAGCAAACAGAAGTGTAGGGTTTTAAGTACTCAAATTCAGGAGACATCAAGAAGGTTGGAGACCGGGGCATCACTGGCAGACATTTCTAAATGTTAGGGCAGAATGCACCTGAGTCACCCTCTAAAGAAAGAAGGATCTGTGTTCGTGTGTTTTGTGTTGCTATAAGGACTACCTGAGATTGGCCAATTTATAAAGAAAAGAGTTTTATTTGGCTCACAGTTCTGCAGGCTGTGCAAGCATAGCTCCAGCACCTGCTCAACTCCCAGTGATGCCTCAGGAAGCTTTATTCATGGTGGAAGGTGAAGGGGGAGCTGGCATGTCATATGGCAGGAGACGGAGCAGAGAAAGGGGGTAGGAGTTGTCAGGTTCCTTTAACAATCACCTCTCCCTGTGAACTGGTAGAGTGAGAACTCACTTATTACCTCAAGGGCAGCACCACGCCATTCAGGAGGGATCTGCCCCGTGACTCACACCTCCCCCCGACCCCACTTCCAACACTGGGGATCACATTCAACATGAGATGTGGAGGGGACAAACATCCAAACTATGTCAGAAGCCTTTTGGTTTCTGCTCAAAAATGTGGAGACGTGAAGGCTGTCACTCCCATCCACAAACGGAAAGTGAACAAACTGACCCTCAGACGATCAGAAAACAGAGGTCAGAATGCACCCTTCAACCCCAAATCTGCAGACAGGCTCCTGCAGAGAGTCAGGGTTGAGACCACTGATCTGGAGCAGGAACCACTGAAGCTCAGTGGAACCCTCCAATGGTGGTGCTCATGAACCCCTGGAGGCCAGTGTGGACTATCTGGAGGCTGCAGAGCTACGGGATCCTCTGCACTTTCACAGCCTTACCTTGAAGAACCCAGTGGGTGCTCACAGTAACAATCCGAGAGAGACCCAGAGAGGCCCTCATGGCACCACCGGTGGAGGAAAAAGCAGTCATTTTGAAATACACCCAGAGCCTTCTCCATACACCAAAGGCCCTCCCTCCAGAGGGAAATACTGTGCCAGAGTCTTATCGCTGCTGGGGGAAAAGAATTCCTTCCACTCCTGCCCTCCCAGCATTCCTGTACCACCTGAGGGGCCCGCAGCAAGCACAGACTGCAGGGTGGAGTGTCAGGCAACACTGGGAGGCATCTGCCGGGGAAGCAGCAGCAACACGGGCATAACCTCAGTGACGCTGGAGAACAGGAGGAGCCGTGGCCCCAAGACACCGGCACGAGGTGAGCCTGAGACGCAACCCTAAGGTTCCAGGGTGTTCCTCCTTCCCCAGACATTACCACCACCACAACAGGACTCCAGGGTAGTAACTGTGAGTACAGCCACAGGAGCTGAGAGACAGACCTCCTCTGAAGAGACGTCTGTAGGAAAAGCTCACAGTCGAGAGAGAGAGAACAAGCTCACCAGGGTGCACCTGGATTAGGTGCCGCAGGCAAGTGAGGAGCAAAGCCCAGATGCTAACCAGGCTGGCACAAATCGTCACCGGAAGGTCCTGTTCTCTCCTATGACTCGATGTCCAGCGTTCCACAGAAAGTGCACGGCACCTGCAATGCAGGAAGAGCAGGGCCCGAAGTGACAAAGCCAGCAGGAGAACCGGCTCAGGTGGGACAGACGCCGGCAGGAGCAGACGGGGAATGTGAGTGACTGTTATTAGGGTGCCAATTTCTTAACCTATTAATGTGATAATACATTCACATGTTAATTGGACTATTCAGATGGAATGGTCCACAGGCAGTCTGGCTAAAAGAAAAGAACCAGGGCTGCTCAGGACGGGAGCAGGTCAGAAACACCTTGCAGGGCTGTTGCCAGAAACAACCTGGCAGGTCCTCAGAATGCTGAACAGAAAACCACCCCACCACCCAGCAGTGCCACTCCCAAACGTACACACGGGAGAAGTGAAGACTCGTCCACACAAAACTTCTATGGGGTTAGATTACACACAGCAGAAAATCGTGAATTGTGAATAAAGTTGTAAAATAAAAATGGACTGTAAAATAAACATTGTAAACAAAAATTCACCGGAGTGTCGTCAGTTGGTTATTCTCTGTACCATGCCAATGGCACCTAAGAAGAGACCCCACAGTGTTGTTCTTTGAGCGCTGCTGTGTTCCAGGCACCATTCCAAGCTCTAGGGAGTCCGCGTGAAACGAAGCAAACAAGCCCCGATACCGAGCAGCGCGTACAGCGCCGGGGAATGGGCTTCTGTGAATCCGCAAGCACAATGTTCATGGAAAGGGGGCAGCCAGTCTGGGAGCTCCCGATCCTGACTGTGGCCGCCCGGCTCCATGTGAGTCTTGCTTGCAGTATATGTTAGACAAGACGCCAAAACCATGTTGAGCTGGGCTATGTGCGAAGACAAATGTCATTTTTAGTCCTCATGACGTTGATATCCTTACTCCAAATTTACGGATGAAAATGTATATCAAAACATCATATTGTACACCTAAAATATATAAACTATTTCTTAATATTTTGTGAATAATGAAAATAAAGACATTGCAGCTTCTATAAAAATAAACACGACAAAAAATGAGAAAGGAAGCTTTAAGAATTGAAGCATTTGGGCCAGGTGCAGTGGCTCACGCCTGTAATCCCAGCACTTTGGGAGGCCGAGGAGGGTGGCTCACCTGAGGTCAGGAGTTCAAGACCAGCCTGGTCAACATGGTGAAACCGCATCTCTACCAAAACACAAAAATTAGCTGGGTGTGATGGCAGGCACCTGTAATTCCAGCTGCCCAGGAGGCTGAGGCAGGAGAATTGCTTGAACCTGGGAGGTGGAGGTTGCAGTGAGCTGAGATCATGCCACTGCACTCCAGCCTGGGTGACAAGAGGGGAACCCTGTCTCAAAAAAACAAAACAAAACAAAAAAAGAATTTAAGCATTTTGTCAAGAATCCAAATGCTGGTAACTAGTATGGATTTGAAGGGTGACATTTTTTACTTTTAGCTGCAGTATTTTACTGCCCGCTAGCCCACTCCCAGTCGTCTATTACACGAGAGAATTTGCACTTAGAGGACACAGCGGGTTTCTCACACATGGCGCTGCAGATGTTGCTTCTGGACGATTGTGTGGTGCTGGGTGCCTTTCTGATCATTGAGAGATGCTTGGTAGCACCCCCGTCCCCACCCACTACAGCCCGCAGAAGGCTCTTCCCAGGCCACAACAGTCTGCGTGGCCTCTGGACCCTGCTGAAGTCCCCTACACGGCAGTGAAGGCAATTCCGATCAGTGGTTGCACCTGTTTCGAGATTTGACTTATAATCTCTAAATACTGTAGGCATGTGGCTGTCAGCAAGAGGGTATGTGCAGAGTTCAATACTGTAGGATAATGGGAAGCATGCATTTGAGGCTAGTCATATTTTTACTATTTTGCTTAGATGACATATTTTTACTATGGAGCAAACTCTAAGGAGACTGGTTGGATAAACTGGCTGAGCATAATTTGAGATGAAAATTGTAACAGGGGTTCATGTGTGGCTTGATAGAGAGGAACATTTCCAAATATAGTAAATGTAAGGATGTCCGAAGGAATTTTCAGGGACTTCTGGAGACAAAATCAAAAACAAGTTTTTGTTCTGGTGCCCTCTATTGCTAGAATTGCTCCTATAGAATTACTCACTTGCTGACAGCAAGGAGACACTCTGGAAAAATACATCTGAAGAATAACTGCTTGACGACACTGGAGAGTTACAAAATGCAGGGACAACGCAGAAGTTCCAGCCACAAAATGAGGAATTGCCCTGCAAGCAGCACCCACAGGACTCCACCTCCCTGGGCGGGGCTCCCAGCCAGGCAGAGCACAGCCCTAAAATCAGAAACCAGGGAAGAATTTGAAAGGGGACCAAGGAAACGTGCTGCGGTGATGGAAATGCATTATGTATTGACTGGGGTGGGTTGTGACACGTGTTTATACATTTGTCAAAACTTTTTTTAAATGCACACTTCAAATCATCAGTGTTACTGTCTTTACATTTTACCCCAATACGGAAGCAAAAGTACATCAGGGCCTTACAAGACACAGCAATATCTCTTATACAAGGAGCTCATCAGCGCCTGGAGGAGTTGAACGGCCCAGATGCACGTGCGGCGCGCTTAGAAAGAGGCCTCGCAGGGCCTAGGACAGAACTGTTTGTTCTCGTTTGCTTATTTCCATGGCTTTGTTGAGATATAACTCACAGAGCAACGATGCCCTCATTTAAAATGTACAATTCAATGGTTTTTGGTGCATTCACAGATGTGTGCAACCATTGCCACAATTTTAGAAGATTTTCATCACAAAAACCCGCTTTTTTAACTCACACTAAAACTTGGTTGTGTTGTAAATATCAATTTTCTTTCCTTCTTTTTCTCTGTATTTATTAAGTACTGCCTCTCAGCTCCCACTTGAGAGGTCAGTAGCGGAAAAATATGATTCGAGCCAGATTAAGCAAACAGAGGCTTATCAGCAGGGATGAGGTGGCTTCCTGAATCACTGGTGCAGCAAAGGCTCCTCACCCCAGGAGAGTGGTGCCCAACCGTGGGGAGGAGCGTAGCTGCCTCAGCAGGGTCACATGGGGTGCTGAGGCTGCATCCGTGACACAACCGGAGGGCTTCTGCCCAGCCTCCCACCCAATTGTTCATTCAAACTGATTTGCAAGGGATCTGGGAAATGTGGTTTTTAGCTCCAGGCTTGGCAGGATAGGGAGGAACACTAGATGAGGTCAGAATGGAGTGTGAGCTAGCTCAGCCCGATAAACACACTTGGTTTGTCATAGCCGTGGCTCTTTGTTAAAGCCCATCCACAAACATGTAAGACACAGAAAACCAAAGTGCAGTAATGAATACAGCACCAACAACTGAGAGGGGAGCATGTGCTTTTCTAAACAGGACAAGCAGAAGAATGCAGTGCAGGCAGGGCTGTTGCTAAGAAGCCACAGTTTCCCAGAGTCTCCACTCCTAAAAACTACTTTATGGCAAGTGCAACATGCAAAGCCTGTTTAGGTTTTTAGATAATAGATCTGGGGCAAGATCTAGAGACTCCAGCAGAGCTAACACATGATGTCTGACAGCTGGAAAGTTACCAGAGTCACTATGGTAGGACTTCCACTCACAATAAAACCGGAGGGCTTGAAAGACCTCCAATCTAGCCAGTCTGAACATCTCCCAGGAGAAATGGCTCAGGAAATGGACATTCGTCCAATTTCCTGAGAAAAGAAGGCTGTTTTTAAATTCAGTCTCAGTAACTGCGAACACATAACAGCGGCCCACAAAAGGAAATGTTAACTACATAACCATCAAATAGAAGAGAGAATTGTGCAAAGTAGAATGTGTGAGGAGACAATATTATGAATGAGAATAGCACTAGTCTCTGAACAAGATGAAGGGGCAGCCATCGTCAGATTTTACAGATTCTGGGATCATCCACCAGCTCCTATACCAGGGTCTGAGACCCCCCGTTAATAGCAATATTCTTTTTGATTAAAACATTACTTCCTCCTGGAGTGTTATTGAAAAGGCAAAATTCACTAGATTTTCCAATGTTAATACCCTAGGTGAATTATTTAATTTCATCACTTTCTTTCATAAATGTAAAAGGACTACCTATCTAAGGACATTCTTGGAATAAGCAACCTTGAAGGAAACCAGAAGTTGGGCTAAAGTAGGTAGTTAACAGGTGGTGGGAATGGGGCCTCTACCAGGCACTTAAGATGCAGAGAAGAAAATACAGTCCCTGGCCTCAGTGCACTTCCAGTCTAATTGAGAATACCAGAAAGGCACACGAAAAGGTAACTAAAAACAAAACAGAAGATTGGTACAAGCAAGATCATCCATAAAGGTTTACAGAGGGAAAACTAAAATATTGACAAGAAAAACTGCAAGAATAATTGGGCCATTCTGTAACCATATACCCTTAGAGTTTGAAAGGGCTTTTCATGGAGGCTATGACAACTGCCTGCGCTCGGAGGTACTATCGCTCTCTGGAGTTACCTGTGCATGTGGACATCTCCAGTCAGGAAACTTGCGTCGTGAGTCAGCTTATTCCAATTCTGTTGTTAAAATAGTCTTTCTGCATGTCTTCAAAATTGACTTTCTTTTACATTTCACCCAGAGGTCTCAGCTACCCTTGGGAGCTACAAACATTTTGACCACTTTGCACCTACTCAGTATTCTTCAAATAGTGAAAGAAATGTGTGTTGTCGTTAAGCTTTCTCCTTTACAGATAAGCTTTATCTACTAAATGTCTGTCACCATGTTTTCCTTGAGATGGGTCTGAAACTTGTCATCATTCCAAAGGGGATTCAAAACACAGTACCAAAAAAAAAAAAGAGTATGGCTTAGCCTTGGCTGTTTCCATGTAGAGACAATGGCTCACATGGGGCAGGTTTTGGAAATTAGTTTGCAAAGATAGGTGAGGGTCGGAGCGTGAAGGGTCTTGAGTGTGGGGCTAAGTCTGTACTTTGTCTACCTGCAGAGAAGCCACCAAATATTGCCCAGGAGATGATTTACAGGTGGGAAGCACCTTTTCAAAACATGTCCCAGATGTCAACCTTGACACCCAGCTTGCAGAATTCCAAACGAAATGGACTCCAATGCTACTCCTCATGGGATGGAATTCAGTTATCAAGAAGTGGGGGTTGGCTGGCATTTTTCTTGTCATGTACGAGCTGAGTGTACTTAATAATTGCATCTTGTTGACTAACATATTATTTCCTCATTCTGCACTGCTGCACCTCTGCTGAATAAGGATCCCTCCCCTGTACCTCGGCTACAAAGCTTCCAGCATCCAACGCATTTGTGGGTGCTGCTGACTTACTGAACATTTGTGACAACCAAAGGCTCTTCCATTTCTGTTTCACAGTCTGCACCACCTGCTTCCAAACTTTGTTTCCTATAATCAGCTCCCTCTCCTTCAGGTTTTCTCTATAAACTTGATTACCCTCAGTTTATAATGCAAAGAATTTTGTTTCCCATCTCCTGCCAGGCTCTTGACTTGACTTTGCATATTCAACACCTCATCATTTGCCTGCCAAATGGAGAGAAATAGACTTCAGACTACGCCCTTTGACAGAACAGAAAGGTTGACAGATGCTCTCAGAAGCCCCTGTCTCCCTTCTCCCTCCCCAGTCAGCCACTGTGAGTTGTTGCTGAAGGGAATCATGTGCCACTTTATTTCCCTACTAATATAATTTCCTCCTCTGGAGAGACAGAAACAGCTATAACGAGTTCTTATTTATAAACAAGATTTTTCTTTATCTCCTTTATGGAAAGATTAATTCCACAGTGATCTATTAAAAAGAATTAATAGAAAAAGAAACTGAAAAAGTTAAAGCATTGAGTAAGGCATTAAAACAGTCCAGAGTGATGTGAAATTAAACTTGGGCTGTGGCAAGAGAGGACAGGAATGAAGCAAGAGAATGAAGAAGAGGAAAGCAAATGAATAAACCTAATGAAAAGAAAAAATGAGTCAAGGTGGAATCCAGCATTTTCCAGCCAGGTAACGGAGGTCATCCATTCATGTGCTAACCTGTGTGACAGACATGTATCAGGGGCTGAAGAAGAAGGGCTCTAGGTGCTGTCCTTTAGGAGTAGAAGGGCACAAGCTCCTACTAATGTTCTAGCGGGAGAAACAGACAATCAGAACACAAATAAATGGCCAAGATGATTTCAGACAGCCAGAAGTGCTGAGAAGACCATGAAACAAAGTGAAGGAACACGGCTGGGTTGGGGGAGCCAGGGCCTGCTTTAGATTAGGCAATGAAATAAGGCTTCCTTTTGAAACTGATAGTGAAATAGAAATGAGGATAATATCAAGGTGGTGGCTGTGCAGATGCTCAGGGCAGATTATTCCAAGAAGGGTCAAGAAAAGCAAATGGCTTAAGAACAAACTAAGCATAATTGAGGGGGAAAAGACCTATGGGACCCCATGCAGTGTCAGGATGAGGGGGTGGAGGGTGAAGCTGGGGAAGTGGTTAAACAGGAGGTCATGTGGAAATGAGGTGACAATGGTGATGGTTAGGTACAATCCTTGTCCCTTTGTAAATACTCAGCAAATGACAATTATCATTCCGATATGGTTTGAATGTGTCCCCACCCAAATCTCTTCTTGAATTCCCACATGTTGTGGGAGGGGCCCAGTAGGAGGTAATTGAATCATGGGGGCAGGTCTTTCCTGTGCTGTTCTCATGATAGTGAATAAGTCTCATGAGATCGGATGGTTTTAAAAAGGAGCATTTCCCTGCACAAGCTGTCTTCCTCTCTTTACCTGCTGCCATCCATGTAAGACATGACTTGCTCTTCCTTGCTTTCCACCATGATTGTGAGGCCTCTCCAGTCATGTGGAACTGTAAATCCATTAAACCTCTTTTTCTTCTGTCTTGGGTATGACTTTATCAGCAGGGTGAAAAAAGGCTAATATACATTCTTTATCTAATTATTATTATAGCTTCAGCTGGCCTGTAGCCTATGCTATACTGCTGGAGAATATAGCATGGACAGCAGGAATACAAAATTAATCATGCCTCACAATTAATCATATGAATTCAAAGTAAAAACAAGAAGCAAGTGATTTACATAACTGGAAGATGAGGAAACCTTGCTGTTATGAATATGATGAAAAGAATCCATAATTGTATATCTTGCTGGTAGGAGTGTACATTTGCATACTTTTTAGAAATGTGAGTTAATGAAATTTACCAACAGCATTAAACACATGTGCCTTTTGATTCAGATTCCATTTCTTAAAAATATTTAAGCATGGTAGTAGTGAATTCAATGTGTGTGTGCAAATATTTCATTAAAAGGATATTCCTGTGCTATCGAATGTCTTAAAGAAAACTGGAAACAACCTAAATGTTTATCAGCAAGGAGTGGTTACATTATTAAACTTCCACATATCTGACCACAGTTCAACCATTCAAACTGCTGTTACTAAAGATATACTTATTGACACTGAAAGACATTTCTGATATCTTGCTTAATGAGAAAGACAGTGTAGAAATATTATTGTGGTATGATTGCTGAGATGGACTTTTTTGTCTGCTCACCATTTCCTTGAGGGAACTCCCTCTCCCTCTTTTCCTAGTCCTGTGGGTGGCATGGGGTTTGGGGCAAAGCACTTTACCAAGTGGGGTATCCCCCTGCCACCGTGATCAGCTCAGGAGTGAGCTTGTAATCCTGCTGGACCAATGAGAGTCCTCCCTGGTGTTTCTGCTGGTGCTTACAGGAAAACAGCATTCTCTTTTGCTGGGAGATTTTCAACTAAAGCCAGTCCATCTTCTTGAAAGAGGCCATCATTGCCATGTCATGTTGTGAGCCAACCTGGTTTGAGCCCCTGTAATTAGCAGTGTCACCCACTGGGCTTTTCAGTTGGATGAGGGAGTGAATTCATTTTCTACTTAGAAGAGTTTGACTTAACCTTCTGTGTTTTGAAACTGAAAGAATCAGAGCCAATAAGAAGCCACTTTTTTTGTGAAAGTGCATAGAAAAGCACCTGGAAGGATCTAAACCAACACATTGATGATGGTTATTTACAGATTTGTGGATTTTATTTTCTATATTAAGCATAGGATATTTTGTAATTTTCTTTTAGTAACTAGAACTCACTTCATATCCAACAAAAAGAAGAGGTTAAAATGGGGTAACAGGAGAAGACGTAAGGTTTGGGTCAAGATTTAGAGAAACCAAGAGTACTGTTTCAACCATGTTAGTTTGAAACACATGCTACATACTCATATGGTGACACTGAGCAGGACTTTGTCTACCTGAGTTCAGAGCTCAATGAAGGAAGTTACCACCAAGACACAAAATTGGGATTATTCATTCTACAGAATGTATTTAGGTAAGCAGAGCCTACATATAGAAATTGAGACCTAAGGGATGCCAACACAGCAACTCTACTAGTGGAGAAAAGTCAGCCCAATCAGTAAAGACAGAATAAAGGAAAAGCCACTGTGGAATGAGGCAAACCTGGGAGGATGTCATGGGGAGGAGAGAGTGCTTCAAACAGGAAGGAGCTGTCCGTGGTGCTGACTGCTGCAATTGGGTCGATGAAGACCGAGACAGAGCAAGACATGGGATCCAGCCAGCTCGTGATGGATGGCTAATATGGTTTGGCTGTGTCCCCACCCACATCTGATCTTGAATTTAGCTCCCATAATTCCCAGGTGTCATAGGAAGAACCTGGAGGGAAGTAATTGAATCATGGGGGCAGGTCTGTCCCATGCTGTTCTCTTGATAGTGAGTAAGTCTCATGAGATCTAATGGCTTGATCAAGGGGAATTCCCCTGCACAGACGCTCTTGTCTGCCACTATGTAAGACGAATCTTTGCTCTGGCTTCATCTTCCACCGTGATTTTGAAGCCTTGCCAGCCATGTGGAACTGTGAGTCCATTAAACCTCTTTTTCTTTATAAATTGCCCAGTCTTAGGCATTTCTTTATTAGCAGTATGAGAACACGCTAATACAATAACCTTGAGGGAGTAATTTCAGACAGACGTGTGAGCAGAGCACAGAAGGAGTAAGTCCAGGAAAGAAAAGGGGGCTGAAATTAAGCTCTTAATTACAGTGAACTGGAGAAGTATTCTACTGTGAGGAGACCTAAGAATAGAGCCTTCCTGTTAAGACGGAGTGGTGTAGAGGGTCAGATTCTATCATTTATATATTTCAGTATAGGAAATACTAGAGCATGTTTGTGTGTTGATAAGAAGATGTTGAAGGAAGATTATGAACTTTCAAGGAAGGAAGGGCTTAATTATAGGCTTGAAAGAATAAGGAAATGGAATTTATAATATAAGTGAAGAGGTTAACTTTACATAAAAGGAGGAAGTGAAAGCAGAGAGAGTGAATATAGATGAAGGTAGATTGGTAGATTCAAAAGTGATAAAATAAGAGCGATTCCTTCTAATCATTTCTAACCAATTTCTCAGTGCAGTGTGAAACAAGATCATCATCCAAGTGTAAAGGTTTAAAGAGAAAAAGGCTGAAATAGTTGTTTTTGAGCAATGAGAGAATGTAGTGGTATTTTTAGGTTTTCTTGAGGGTTCACTTGAGACTTACTGACATGAATTAAAGTCAGAATGTATTAGTCCATTTTCATACTGCTGTGAAGAAATACCCAAGACTGGGTAATTTATAAAGAAAAAGAGGTTTAATTGACTCACAGTTCCACATGGCTGGGGAGTCCTCGCAATCATGGCAGAAGATGAAGGAGGAGCAAAGGCATGTCTTACCTGGTGGCAGACAAGAGAGCGCATGCAGGGGAACTCCCCTTTATCAAACAATCAGATCTCATGAGACTTATTCACTATCACAAGACCAACACAGGAAAACCTGGCCCCATGATTCAATTACCTCCTACCCAATCCCTCCCATGACATGCAGGGATTACGGGAGCTACAATTAAAGATGAGATTTGGGTGGCGACACAGCCAAACCATATCAGAGACCAATGACAAATGCTTGTTGGTTGAAACTACCAGTAATTTCATCACAATTTAATAGTAATAAAATGAATCTTTTAAATTATCTGGCCTAGTCATTCACAAAATAAAAGCATCCATTGAAATATCCTTAACTGGTAGTTGGTCACTAATAGAATGTCTTCTATACTGGTATTAGTTACAACAACTTCTGCCTACCCCTGGAAGTTCACAAAATGGAAACATCCTAATTATGCAACAAGTACAATCTTTGTTGCTATATTGATATGGACTTGATGCCTTGTTTTGTCATGAACAGGCCATGTAGCAGGGATGCTCACCTCTGAGCCTTGGTTTTCTCATTTCTAAAGAAGAAAATCACATTTACCATGAGGGATGTTAAACTGAGATTGCAGTCAGCACTCCGCTGTGACTTTCTAATCTGCAGATATGAAGGCTGGCTCTGCTAAGGCATTTTGTAACTGGGATTTGAACAACTGCAGATTCTTGCAAGGTCCTAGAATCAGTCCACCGTAGATAAGAGGGTCAACCTTACTTGAATATGTTTAATAATGCACCAATTATTTGAATATATGAATATGTTTAATATGTGAATATTTAATATATGAATATCAAACATATTTGAATATTAAATATTCAATTAAATATTAAATATTTGAATATTAAACATATTTGGATATGTTTGATAATGCACCACTAAAGAATATGTTTAATAATGCACCAATTATTGAAAAACTTATTACCTCTAACTTAAACTCAGCAATTTATCATTCCTAAAAAGAAAAAAAAACTTAACACTTTTTCTTAGAAAAATCGCTGAGTAAAAATCATCATCTTTAAAAGATACTTCACACAATAAAGTTCTAATGCATCCAAGTTAGACTTCTCTAATTACAATGGAGTTGAAACATGAAAATTACCTCCCTCACTGCTTTTAAAAATTTTGGAGCCCATTTCCTAAACATGTATTGTCTTTCCTACTTCATTCTGAAAAGCAAACAAACAGGAAAGCAAATTAAAATACAGGCTATTAAGCGATTCCTTCCTGCAGAGTGATGAGGAAGGTGTCAGTTGCACATCACATAGAAGAAATCTTCATTCCTTATATGCATGGTTTCTCATGCATTTGCCACAACATTCTTGAGCAAATTCCCTGATATAAAATGCTCCCAACTTGCCCTCTTGAAGATAAGCCCGGAAGCAAGTTTTCTCAACATTAGCCTTATAAAAAATGACAGAAATAATTCAGTGCCAGAGTTTGAAAAAGCACTCGTTCAGTTCCCCAGAAAATAAAATTCTTAAAACATATACATGGGAATCAATAATAAAAATAAGTATCTATGACAAAGCAAGGAGGTAAACAAAAAAGGAACTTAACATACATAAAATGTGACACATCGTAAAATAAAGATATGTAACCTTCGATGTGTGCAGATCCCATGTGCTTCTGTAAAATATTGTCTTTATAAAGTAAACACTTCTCCACATGTCATTCCCATAGGCTACAAACAGTGACAGACTGGATGGAAAAGAAAAGTGTTTCTATTCTCAGTGTCGTTTTGGTTGTCTGTTTTTGTTTAATGTATTTTGGAATGAGATAGAGAGAAGCTCTGGAACTGCAGAATCAGCCTAACTAGACAGGTGAGACTGCAGGGGGGATGTAGACAGCCCTACACAGTAGGGAAGGTGCTGGCAGTCATCTAGAGCCAGGAAATGATGAAAGACTGCAAGAAAGTAAAACAAGCTGGTCTCTGAAGGTGGCTCAGAGGCTATTAAAGTATACAGATTTCCACTCTGGAATCATTTCTCGTTTGCTTTAAAAACATCCGTATTACACCTCATATTGTGTTAGATATCTCCACCATACACAGGGCAGGTGATAGAAAAATTGTTCAAATGTAGATTGGAGTATTGGCAAACACTGACGGAAAGTTACACGCTGTAGGGACTCTAGGTTGGGGCATTCTTACACAAGAGAAGAAACCCACGTTCTTCACACTCGGTATTCCAAACAGTTATATTTGGAGCAAAGCTTGCTGATTAATGTACCTAATTAAATTAAACTGAGCCAGTAACGCTGTTGAAGCCCTAAGAGCTGACTTTGGACTCAAGACCTACAAGTAGATAGTTTATTATTCCTTAAGCAACTATCTTTGCCTAGGTATAGACATGAGTGATCTATTGTAAAACTGTCTGTCCCTAGTCATGTGGACTAATGTGATGTCTACTGCTGCTCAGTTTCTTACAATTGAAGCTGAGTATGTTCATACCAAAGTCACATTTTCCCAGGTTTCTCCAATTTAGCCTATAAACAGACCCCTTCAAGCAACATCTAGAAATAAAATGGACATTTTAGGGGGCTTTGGTTTTGAAAAGAAAATAAAAACAATTACCTAGCGATCTAAATTTTTGTAAATGATTTTAAAATCCTTTAAAGAAAATAATGGGAATCCTCAGAGGAACTATGACAAGTAGGATTTGTAACTGATTAGATCTGTTGGTTAAGTCCAAACATGCAATGAAGAGTAGAGAAATATTCAGAAAATGAATAGGTCATTTTGTGTGCAGATCTGACCCAGAGCAAAACCATAGCTCTCACCAG
This sequence comes from Trachypithecus francoisi, assembly GCF_009764315.1. Classification (NCBI taxonomy): domain Eukaryota; kingdom Metazoa; phylum Chordata; class Mammalia; order Primates; family Cercopithecidae; genus Trachypithecus; species Trachypithecus francoisi. Next base: position 50,541,236 of record NW_022681464.1, on the reverse strand, counting down.
TCAATTCACACAGAACAGGTGAGCTGGATGGCCCCAGCACACCCAAGGAAAACAAGTTTGGAGCCTGCTCTGCACACAGTTTCACAGGAGGAGGCACAGGGCAGCCCAGGCATGCTCCTCCTAAGCTTCTGCGCACACCAGCGGTGAATGAGCTGAGAAGGAAACTTAAAAAGACCCATCTTGCAGCCATGGCCCTACTTTTCCTCCACTTCACTGCCTTTTCCTCCCACAATCTGATAATGGGAGAGGGGGTGATGACTCAGGACGCTTCCACGGATGTCAGGGACTTAGTAACACCAGAGTCACACAAAAGTGAACGATGTCTTCCCCAGCAGAGGCCCACGAGTCACAGGGGAGCTTCACAGAACTCAGCTTAGATTTCTCTTGGACTTCCATGGTTAACTTCAAGGAACCTTGAAAAGTCCAGGTTCATATGACAGGAGTCAAAGATTATATCGAGGCATTCCCTGAACTAACACAAGAAGTGATCTTCTTCTTGAAACCTTAGGGAAAAGCAAACCATGGCAGGAATCACCCAACACTTTATTCTAAGAGGTCTCTGAATCTATAAAATGCCTGTTAAACAAAAGGGTCAAAATGCTCTCAAATCAGCAGTTCTAGTACCCAAAAGAGATGGAAATCTCAGTCATGTGGACTAGGTGTCTCCAGGGATAAGGTATCTTCTGATGAGACACCGAATTCAGACTTCTATGTTGACTTCTTGATGAATCCCAACTTCCATCTTCCTCTCTCCCCACCCTCAAGCTATGAATGGGAACATCCAAAGACACAAATGTTCTTCATTTTCACTCATGGGAAAGTTGGGAGAGCCATATATTGAAAGAAGGTCAGAGCCTTAAAAGAAAATTGACACTCAGACCAACTGCCTAATTTGTTTCAGCAGTTCTACAGAATCCTAGAGTGGCGAAGTGGCTACTGAAATGCATTCAGCAAGTTAAAAACTCAACTGGGGGTCAGGCATGGTGGCTCACGCCTGTAATCCTAGCACTTTGGGAGGCCAAGGTGGATGGATCATGAGGTCAGAAGTTCAAGACCAGCCTGGCCAAGACGGTGAAACCCCATCTCTACTAAAAATACAAAAATTAACTGGACATCGTGGCCACCTGTAATCCCAGCTACTTGGGAGACTGAGGCAGAGAATCACTTGAATCCAGGAGGTGGAGGTTGCAGTGAGCCAAGACCACGCCACTGCACTCCAGTCTAGGCAACAGAGCAAGACTCCATAAAACAAAACAAAACAAAACTGGGGAGACATAAGCCAAGGGCCCAAGACCCTGTAGATTTTATTTTCCATTACTACCATTCCTTGCATAATAATAATAAAATGTCACCACTAGTTTCAGGACTTTGGCATTCAAATTAACTTTAGCTCATAGCTTAAATTTAACAGAAATGTTCATAGTGATAGTTCAGAGATATGGCAGAAATCTTTCTTCAAATATCTCTCCTATGCTATTTTATGTCTTGAAGTCTTGAATAATTATAATAGAAAAGCAATCAAGAAACCTGGGCTCCTTGGCTGAGCTTTTCTGGTGCACACATGGCAGTGCAGTGCTTTCAGGTATGTCTAAGGTTAGCATTTCCTCACTTTCTTAAAGGCCTGCCCGAGGTGATGCCTAATGCACTGGAATTGTGATCATAAATTTAGTTCACTCTTGTAGCCAATAGCAAGAATTGTGGCTGCCTGGACTACTGTTTCCCTCGGCAAGAGCAGCTGAGATGCGGAGTGGGCCCTAGCCAGCCACCCCGGCTCTCATGATTGATCCAAAGACAGTTGCATAATCAAAATGGATTTCATCAGAGTTTCTCTCCCAGTAATTTAAAATGTGGAATAAAAAGACCCAGAGACTGAGAACACTGGGGATGAAATTCATTAATGGCAGCATGCAAGAGGCAATAGCCCTTCAGTTCCCTTGCTTGGCGGAGATATTCCATGCTGTGAGACAATTAACTATCCAGGGAGGAAAGAAATAAAATCGCCTCTCTTATCACACCCCAAAATCAACTACAGATGGATTAAAACATTCAATGTAAAGGAAGCAAAACAAACTACAAAAGCACTGGGGAGAAAAACAAAAAACCCTAACAATCTCAACTTTAAAAAATGTAAAACTTCTGTGCTACAAAAGATAGTCCTAACACATTACAGTGTGACAGAATGGATGGGAAGCGTCACTCTACACATATCTGATAAAGATCAATACACAATCATACAATAGCCTCAAACCCATAATCATGTATACACTGGAAACAGTCAAAGGGAATGCATTGGCCATTTTCAGAGCATGGATTATAATCATTCCTATAAGAGTGAGTCTTGGTGACTTTACGGATGAGGGGGTAGGATGCGCAAGGAAAATGGAGCAGGGAAGAGGGGATTTGGGAGAGCAAATCAGCCTCTGCTGTGGTCTGGGCAAGATGGCTTGGCAAAAGGAAAGATAAAGTCATGTGGACACATTGCAGGATAACCAACAGGATGGACAGGTATTTGAGGGTGGAGGTAAAAGGCGGCGTTATCAAGGGCAATGCCCATTTCAGCTCTGGGGAAGATAAAGGCAGCCTTTACTGAGAAGCAGATCATGGGGCAGGAAGGAGTTTGGGCTTTGGGTGTTGCCGTCATTTATTTTTAAATACTTAAGCAGAGACAGCACAATCAATACACGCATAAAGATTAGTTTTTGTCTGTGTATCCTTGGGGTGTTGACGAATATTTGAATGATTCCAACCTAGAATATACACTTCACAAACCACACTGGAACATCTACAAACTCTTTAACTTGCCTTACTTAGGGTCAGCACCAGAGTTTGTGTATTAAAACAATAGATGCTAGAAGTCACCTTTCACCAGTGAAATGAAAGCCATTCGAGACACGAACTGGACACACGTGCTGCATGGACCCCCCTTTGTTGCATGAACAGGGTATAAAAACCTGACAACTACAGGAGGCTTAGAGCTCCTTGCGGGCCCATGTCTGCCACTCAGAAATTTCACACACTAAGCAGATTCACTAAGACCTGCTGCTGATACCGCTGCTTCTCTCCCAAGTAAACCTTTCATGCAAGGACCTCATCAAAGAGCCTAAAAGAATGTAGAGAGGCTGGGTGTTGTCGAGAGCAGGCTGGATCACCCTTTATGCCTTGCTGCTGGTCGTGTTTCTAGACATGGCAGAATTCAGTGTGATTCTTGCTTCCCTGGTGACACGCCACATGGTAGCTAGGTTGTAGAAAGAAAGACGTTAGCCATCATCTACTTCTAACTATCAGAAGCTATCAAATTTTCTGATAAAAAAGTAACAAAAGTGAGAACAACCAAAGAGCATTAAATTTGAGGTGCTCTGTAGACTTTCATGTGGCAGTTACAAACAGGCAGTTGGACATATAGGTCTAAAGTTTAAGAATATATAATTTGGGGCCCTAAAAATATAGTTCATATTTAAAGCAATAGGATTGGTGAGTTCACCAGGTAAACAACTGCAGAGAAAAAGAAAGAATGTGAGCAAGATGTGAAGGGCCCCAATATTTAAAAATAGTGTAGAAGAAAGAAGAATTAGTAAAGGGACAACGGAAGGAGGCAGAGAATCAGCAAAAACCCACGAGAAGAGAATGTTATGGACGCCAAAACAAGAGAAACGTTCAGGAAGAAAAGATGTGGCCAGCTGTGCCACCCACTACCTTTGGTTTTGTATACAATTTGGATTTGGAGGGGAGAACCTGTTCTGCAACCCCATAGTGTGTCTGATACCACGTCTGCTGATCTGTGAGCCCACCAGCTGTCTTACACAGCCCATTACATGCTAGGTGGTCTGTAAATTATAATGGACCTACAGCAACACTTTGCAGTCGTAGAAACAGACTTTCAAATAAATAGCCTTCATTCTAGGCACGAAAATGCTCTGAAATAGGCAACACTTAACTCATTTGTTTATTATCTGTGTGAACAAATCAGGCTAGAGTGTTCACAGAGGTCAAGCTTCTCACATCACAAAGAAAAGATAAAATAGGTTGAACAACATGTCCTTACTTGAAAATAGCTCCAAAATAGTTGGAAAAAAACAAGATGTGAGTATGGTACATCAGTCACATTAAAAACACACACACACAAGTTGGCCGGGCGCGGTGGCTCAAGCCTGTAATCCCAGCACTTTGGAAGGCCGAGGCGAGCAGATCGCGAGATCAGGAGATGGAGACCATTCTGGCTAACACGGTGAAACCTCGTCTCTACTAAAAATACAAAAAATAAAAATAAAAAAAAAATAGTCGGGCGAGGCGGCGGCGCCTGTAGTCCCAGCTACTCGGGAGGCTGAGGCAGGAGAATGGCGTGAACCGGGAGGCGGAGCTTGCAGTGAGCCCAGATCGTTCCACTGCACTCCAGCCTGGGCGACAGGGTGAGACTCTGTCTCAAAAAAAAAAAAAGAAAAAGAAAAAAAGTTATATGTGTTTGCTTCTTTATTGTTTTTAATGTCAATCGCATAGAAAAAAACAGAATGAGTTTACAAAGCTAACTGTAACAATGACTTCTGGGAAGACCATGATAACCTTAAATCATGAGGGGTTACATGATTTAAGAATATAGGTAATTTTTGAAAATAAGCCGTATGTCTGCTCATTGATGAAACGTGAAAATAGGTATAAATAATAGATTAAAGTCCTCCATAACCTCACAACCTAGAGATAACTGTTGTTACTATTTCGGCGTAGGCGGAGGATCATCATGGCAGGGGAGGAAGGACTGGACTGGAGCTCTGACTCGGACAGACCGCAGTGTGCAGAGGCTTGCATGGTGAATCTTAGCTCCAGAACCACCGGAGGAACAAACCAGGAAACCCGAGGGGACCCACAGACCCTCTGAAGGAAGCAGATTGCACCTGCAAGACCCGAAGACACCCCTAATACTACTGTGACTGCTCAAACTGCGGCTCCGCCCCGAACACACACCCGCACTGATGGTCTAGTTGGCAGAAGTTTCTGACCTTACCTGGAGCTGGGTCAACTTAGACAGCCAAGCGAAATACGGGATAGAGGAAGCAGCGGGAAAGGCCCTGGGAGCGCGCTGGGTCCCCACGCCGACCATTCCTGCCTGGCAACACAGGGATCCATCCAGGGCGCCAGAGGCACAGGGAAAACGCGAGAAATATTTTACTTCTAATAGAGGCATACGAGAAATATCACAAATTTCTATTTGTTTGTTTTTAACATTAATGAGTGATGAATTATGTGAAATGTCATATGCATGTGTATATATATATATATATGAAAATCATGCTTTTTTTCTTACCTTTAATGATTCGTTAATGTGTGTATTAGTCCATTCTCATGCTGCTATGAAGAAATACCTGAGACTGGGTGATTTATACAAAAAAGTTTAATTGACTCACAGTTCCACATGGTTGAGGAGGCCTCAGGAAACTTACAATCATGGTGGAAGGACCTCTTCACAGGGCGGCAGGAGAGAGAATGAGTGCAAGCAGGGGAAATGTTAGACCTTATAAAACCATCATATCTCATGAGAACTCACCTACTATCACGAGAACAACATGGGAAAAACGGACCCCATAATTCAATTACCTCCATCCAGTCCCTCCCACGACATGTGAGGATCATAATTAAAGATGAAATTTGGGTGGGGTACAGCCAAACCATATCAATGTACTTTCTAATACTGAACCACTCTTGAATTTTTAGAGTAAACTTCATTGCCCATGATGTACTTATTTTCAGATAAATCATTTTGTACTTAATTCTTTTTCTTATAATTTTATGTGAGAATTGACTGGGATTCTGTGTTTTTGCTGATTTTTAAGTGAAATGTTTTTCCTTTACTTTTTGGAGGGATAATTGAACCAGGACAGCTTTCTAGTCTCACAGCTTGAGAGTTCTCCTTGTCCCTTAAAAAAGAAATTATGTGGGCTTCAGGGTGTGATAAAAGAGACGAACTTGCAATTTCTGAGGTTGTTTTCTTTGTTCTTGTTCCTTTTATCTGGATCTTCCTGATGTGCAGACTTTTGTTCTGGAAGGTGTCTGGTTTTCAGTTTTGAGGTTCACATGACCCTGGACCCAAGGCAATTTCAGCACCATTAGAACTCCTCATGGTTTTCTTGTCCTCATTCATTTAGCATTTTGTATCTATGCAAGTGAATGTCATGGAATGTTTCCACCACAAATACATGAAAAATGTCTGAGATGATGGATATCCCAGTTACCCCAACTTGATCACTGCACATTGTATGCGTGTATCAAACTATCAGATGTATCCCGTACATATGTATGATTATTATGTATCAATAAAAATAAAAACTGGGCCAGGCATGGTGGCTCATGCCTGTAATCCCGGCACTTTAGGAGGCCGAGGTGGGCAGATCACAAGGTCAGGAGTTTGAGACCAGTCTGGCCAACATGGTCTTTTAGTAGAGATGGCCAATCCCATCTCTACTAAAAATATGAAAGTTAGCCGGGTACAGTGGTGGGTTCCTGTAATCCCAGCTACTTGGGAGGCTGAGGCAGGAGAATCGCTTGAAACAGGAAGGTGGAGGTTGCAGTGAGCTGAGATCAAGCCACTGCACTCCAGCCTGGGCGAAAGAGTAAAACTCTGTCTCAATAAATAAATAAATAAAATGAAATTAAAAAAAAAAAAACTAAAAAAACCACATGAATATGTACAAAACACTGAGAGAATAAATGTTGACCTCACAGAAGGGGCTAGCTTGAAGGTAAACTTAGACTCTTGCAGTACATGGTGTGGATGTGAAGACCGACAGCAGCAAGACATTTTGTAGGGCAGGGTTTCAAACTGCAGCAAATGAAAATACACTCAATTTCCCACAGGTTCCTGATAAGACGAAGAGAAACCTGGTAAAGTATCAGTCAGAGAACAGAAATGCCTGCCTCTGCCTCTGCTTCGTGTCAGGGTTCATGAAATCTGCACTGTGTGGAACCCGGGTAAGCCGTGGTGACCTCTTCTTTGCTTTTGTCTTACCTTATTAAAATTAATGCAGAGTGAAATGATTTTCTATAAGAGGAAGAAATCTGAGTCACAAGTAAAACACTTCGCATACTAAAAATTCAACATTTGTTTTCAAAATGTCTTCAGATGGTATCTGACATCTTCCTCTGACGCAAGACAATATGCCAGGTTTTTGTCTGAATATTTATGATTCATTGTTGTATTTCAGTGAGCCCTAAATCTCCTTTGTTTTACTCAGTTTCTTGAGCTTTTACTTAGAAGACGTGAATCAGCGCTTCTGGAAGTCTGCATAAATAAAATGTTTATCAGAGCCAACCATTCATACAAATAATTTTTTTGAAAAAAATTATTAATATTAAATTGTAACACTGTTACCAAAATTTTCAAAATACACATGCTTAATCAGAAAATACAAAAGATTATCTGTCTAAAGAACATGTATTAACCACTAAATTCAGCCCATATATATTTATTATATGAGTAATACAATGAGGGCATTTATAAATGAATGCCCTGATTATATTATTCATTTTTATTTTTTATAAACTAATGCCCTGATAATATGTTGTAAACCTAAGGGAACTGGGACAAGAACAAGGATTAACAGTGTCTGTCTATATGTTTAAAGGGATAATGTATTTAGAAACATTCCTGTCAACCATCTGAGTAATTACGTGGGCAGGGTACTTGAGATATGCTGAATTTTTATGGCAGAATCTTCAGCATATGGATTCCTTGTATGTAATTTGGAAAATTTTTTTTACATTACTGTATAATAATATAGATGTAGTAATATGGTAATATAGATTAATATGTAGTAATGGAGATGCCTTGTAAACTTCAAAGGTGTGGTAAACATTTAATCTATCATCAAGACAAGGACAGATTTAAGAGTGAAATGAAAGATGATTTAAATTACCCCCACTGAGGGAGTCTAGAACTGCTCAGGCCAGGCTGGGATGTGTGGTCAGCCCACTCAGGGGCCGTGACTTCCAAGTGAACCCATAACTATGTACGTACACAAATGACTTACGCTTGTAACTCAGGAGTCTTAGGAAACATAGAGGCTTTGGCCTGTTAGGATGCTAACTTTTAACAATCAAATTATTCAAGGGATCCAATTTACTGGGAGACTGAGGCAGGCAGATTGCTTGAGCCCAGGAGTTTGAGACCAGCCTGTGCAACATGGCGAAACCTCATCTCTACAAAAAAATACAAAACATTAGTTGGGCGTGGTGGTGTGCACCTGTGGTCCCAGCTCCTCAGGAGGCTGAAGTGGGAGGATCACTTGAACTCAGGAGGTTAAGGCTGCAGTGAGCCATGATCATGCCACTGCACTCTAGCCGGGGTGACAAAGTGAGACCCTGTCATAAAAAAATTACTTAAAAATAACTTAAGCATCATCCACTTAAATGTGGATGATTTATACAAACAGCAACACATGACAAGAGTGCAATAATGAGCTCTGGGATTATTGAGAGTTTCTGGTCCTCAGATCAACGGGAACTAATAAAGGTACAAACACACATGGTTGGGGAGACCTTCTTCCAACAAGGTATTGTGGATTTTAAGAAAAAAGTCATAAGATATTTATCCTTCGAAAGTAAGTCTAATTGAATGAGAGACTTACCATAAGTAGTGAGCTCATTGTTTCAGTTGTTGTTTTGTTTGCTTTTTTGTTTTGGTTTTTTGGATTTCAGAGACCAAAAAATGAACTAAAAGATGATTTAACCCCCAAAATAAATGTATTGGAGCATATTATTGGATAAAGAAGATGTGCATATACATCATGGGATACTATGTAGCCATGAAAATGAGTGAAACCGTGTCCTTTGTAGCAACACGGATGGAGGTGGAAGTGTTATTCTAAGCAAATTAACACAGGACAGAAAACCAAATATGCATGTTCTCACTTATAAGCCGGAACTGAACACTGGGTTTGGTGACGGACACAAAGATGGCAACAATAGACACTGGGGATGAAAAGAAGGGGAAGGAGAAAGTGGGGCAAGAGCTGAAAAACTTGACTATTAGCTACTATGCTCACGACCTTGGTAATGAGAACGTTTCCACACCACATCTCAGCATCACACAATATACCCATTTAAAAAAACCTGTATCTTTTTATGGCTGCCTAGTATTCCATGTTGTATCTGTGCCACATTTTCTTAATCCAGTCTGTCATTGATGGACATTTGGGCTGGTTCCAAGTCTTTGCTATTGTGAATAGTGCCTCAGTAAACATACATGTGAGTGTGTCTTTATAGTAGCATGATTTATAATCCTTTGGGTATACACCCAGTAATGGGATCACTGGGTCAAATGGTATTTCTAGTTATAGATCCTAGAGGAATCTCCACACTGTCTTCCGGTGTGAGTTCATGTCCTTTGCAGGGACATGGATGAAGCTGGAAACCATCATTCTCAGCAAACTATCACAAGGACAGAGAACCAAACACTGCATGTTCTCACTCACAGGTGGGAATTGAACAATGGGAACACACGGACACAGGGCAGGGAATATCACACACCAGGAACTGAGGTGGGGTGGGGGGCTGGGGGAGGGATAGCATTAGGAGAAATACCTAATGTAAATGATGAGTTGATGGGTGCAGCAAACAAACATGGCACATGTATACCTATGTAACAAACCTGCACATTGTGCACATGTACTCTAGAACTTAAAGTATAATAAAAATAAAATTAAAGAAATCATATAAACTAGTAAACATATACTTAATTTCCATACAAACAAAGAAGAAAACCTGTCCTCATACCACCGAACCTAAAATAAAAGCTGGCAAAATTCTGTTAGGGTTTATCAAAAGAAGCTTATACGAAAGCCCACATATAAACATATATGAAAGTCTCTTATATGAAAGTTTCTTATATGAAAGTCTATATATAAAAATATATGAGGCCGGGAGTGGTGGCTCATACCTGTAATCCCAGCACTTTGGGAGGCTGAGGCAGGCAGATCACCTGAGGTCAGGAGTTTGAGACAAGCCTGGACAACATGGTGAAACCCCGTCTCTACGAAAAATATAAAAATTAGCTGGATGTGGTGGCGGGTGCCTGTAATCCTAGCTACTTGGGAGGCTGAGGCAGGAGAATCACTTGAACCTGGAAGGTGGAGGTTGCAGTGACCCGAGATTGTACCACTGCACTCCAGCCTGGGCAACAGAGAGACTCCATCTCAAAAAAAAAAAAAAAAAAAAAAAAAAATTAAAAAAAATTAAATAAATAATAAAAACATCTGTCTGCCTGTCTATCCATCTGTCCATCTGTCTGTCTCTTCTCATCCTGCTGACCCATTCCTATTGAGAGTGGTGCCTCTTTCTCACGGGAGTGATGATGAATTTGTCCTGGTCCAGTTTAGCCATTCACTGTTTCCTGGACTTCTCTGAAGCATTTAACACTGTCTGAAATTCTCTTTCCTTAGCTACTGTGATTCCGCACTGTTTGAATATTATCTTTCTAATTTCCTTTTCTGACATTTACTCTTTGTCTTCTGGTTGGTTCCATTTCCTCTGCTATAATCTAAATGTGCCACAGAACTCAGTTTGTTAAACTTCTTTGCAGATCTCTTTTCTTGGTGATTATATCAGCTCTTATAGTTCCAATAATCTATACCCGAATCCTGAATCAATACTTCCATTCAGATTCTCCTGCTGTTCTCTCACTACCTATTAAATACTCCCACTTGGACATACCATGCTTGCCTAATTCTTGAAATCCAAATAGATTTTTTCCCCCTTTACACCTCTTGTTTGCCAAGAACACCCTATCTCCAAGCCTCAAAATGTGGGAAACAGCAAAGATCCTTCCTTCTTTCCCAACAGCCATCACATCATCTTGGATTTACTTAGAAAACGTCTTTTGCATTCATTGCCACGTATCTTCCAAACCATTCTAGTTCAATTCGTCATTCCTTGAAACTGAGATTATTAAACCTATTTCTGTCCATAGTGTTTTTATTCCACTCATCAAATTTATACGTTGTAATCCCATTCACTTTCTCAAAATCTGCTTTACATGAGTTTCCTCTCTGCTCCCCACAGCGTCGATGAATATTCCTCATGGAACAACTTTCAGATGCCTTATCCTGACCTGCAAACCCTCCACCATCTTGTTACAGCTGTTCTAAACCCTACCTTTTGCTTTTGCTTTCAGTACTCTCCACCTGACCCAGCCCTCTGCCCAGCCTTCCAAGCCACATGGCCATGAAGTGTTGTGCTGCCTGCGCCTGCTTGGTTTACTGTGCCTTCCTTTAACCTCTTGCTTCTGCAAACCCATCCTCCTCTCCTCTCTGACAGGGGCCATCACCATCTTCATAAAGAGAGCCAGTGACGAGTCCTGCCCTGGGACCTAGGAACGACCCAAGAAGCCAGGATTACCCAGAACCCCAGATCTGCTGACACCTCCATGTCTCCCACCAAGGCTGGAGAAAGGCAGAACCCTAACCTGAGACAGGTGAGTAGCCTGCGGCCACATTGCCATACTGTCCTCAAGGAAAACCTTTCCCAGGTAAGTACACCTTTACTGAAGTCTCCAGTCTCTCAACCGATCCCAAGTGTGATTTATGAAAAGTCATGATATTGGATGAAACTTCCTGAAACCAAGTCTCAACCTTTCCTTTTTAAGGTTCAAACCAAGTCCTAACATTTAAGAAAGTATTAATTCTATTAATCATCTTTGTAGTCATCCCTTTATTCTCTGATCAGTATTTGTTGCAGCAGTTTCTCAGCACAGGTGATTTTCCTTTAATAAAGAAACCACCCATAATTTCAAATTTTTTTGATCAGGAAGTGTTCCTCGGATGCATAATAGAGAAAGGGAAGTATGACCGCCCTGCAAAGAAGGAACCACAGAGAAACGTCCTCGAGTGCTTACAGCAGCAAGGTGAGGAGAGAATTCGGTCACTAAGAGAGAACTGACTTCAAAAGGTAAATGCAGAAGTTTTCTCTTTGAGAATAGAAACAAGGTGAGCTATTCTCAACAATTCCATTCAACCTTTTGTGGGAAATCAGGCCAGTATAATATGGAAAAAAGAAAAAAAATCAGCAAGGGAAAAACACTCGTCATTTTCATATAAGATTATATACTTAGAAAAATAAAATAAATCTTTATATAAAATATTATAAAATGTGAGTTTTGCAAGGTTGCTGGATACAAATTAATATGTGGCATTACTGAGAACAATGATTTAAAAGTAAGCATTTAAAAATATGCCTCATTTACAATAGCACCAAAAATGTGAAATGCTGCAGAAATGCGTACACACATGCACCAGGAAACATGCAAAACCCACTCACAGTAGCACTGTTCGAAATAACCCCAGGGTGTAAACCAACCCATTGGCCATCAAGAGTGAAATAGATGAGTCTGAAAAATATAGTGAGACCTTGTCTCTACAAAAAACGTTTTAAAAAATTAGCTGGCCGGGCACAGTGGCTCATGCCTGTAATCCCAGCATTTTGGGAGGCCGAGGTGGGCAGATCACGAGGTCAGGTGATTGAGACCATCCTGGATAACAAACACAGTGAAACACCATCTCTGCGAAAAATACAAAAAATTAGCTGGATGTGGTGGTGGCGCCTCTAGTCCCAGATACTCGGGAGGCTGAAGCAGGAGAATGGTGTGAACCCAGAAGATGGAGCTTGCAGTGAGCAGAGGTCATGCCACTGCACTCCCACCTGGGCTGCAGAGCAAGCTCTGTCTCAAAATAAAATAAAATAAAATAATAAAAATAAATTTTAAAAAAGTTAGCTGAGCATAGTGGCATGCACCTGTAGTCCCAGCAGGCTGAGGTGGCAGGATCACTTGAGCCTGGGAAATGGAGATTGCAGTGAGCCAAGATCATGCCACTTCTCTCCAGCCCTGGTGACAAAACAAGGCCCTGTCTAAAAACAAACAAATCGTAAAACAAAAAAGTAGAATAATGATTCATTTAGAGAAAACTATACAGTAATATAAATAAAAGAATTGCAACTCTGTAAAACAATACTAATGAATCGCAAAACGTGTTGATGCATGAAAGAATTGACACCAAATGATTATACACCGTCTGTGGTGGCTTTTCTATGTTAATAAAGAGACCCTCCCACAGGCACATACATGGCACGACTTCCCAGTGAGAAACGTGGGAGAGAAGACAGGAGGAGACGTGGAATCTTTCGGGGCTAGAAATGTCCATTTCTTGAGGTGTGTCGCGTTTGTGCGCGTGTGGACCTTGGACTGCACGTGTGCCTCCATCAGGGGCTGGTCTTCAATGGGCAGGACCTGGAGACGGGGTGCACCGAGGCACAGCTGGAAGGTCCTACCCAGAGACTGCAGGGCAGAGCAGAGGCACTCGTTCCTTGTGGGAACTGAGCTCCACGGGTCTGCCCGAGTCCTGCAACCTGAGAGTGTGTGGCCGGGGAGCTGAGCACAGGGGTCCGCTGGCGCATCCCACCAAAGCTGTGAAGTGGTGCAGGGGACACGGTGCTGGGAAGAGCTGCCATGCCAGGTCCCATCCCCAGATGCTGTCCCTGCTGAGATAGCCAGGTTCTTGCGAGCAGGGCCCGGCAGCCCTGCAGGGGTTCCGCTCTGCAGAGTGGGCTCTTAGACGGCCCTTAAATTCTTCGCAGTGAGTGACCAGAGGGAAGGTGGGCAGGGCGAGTGGGGAGCCACAAGGCTCGGAGCTGAGTGAGGGCCTCAAGGACCCTTCCAGAATGCAAATGAATATTTACTGGAAAGAGACCATTAACCCAACGCAACCAGAACGCTTTGAAGAGACAAGATGCATTTTCTTTTCCATAGTGGGAAGAGGGGCTCACCGAGGCAGATGAGTTAGCACAAAAAAGAGGGCGTCTTCCTTTCCAACACATCGGACTGAAGACAGTCTCAGGCTTGCCAGGTCCATATCACATATATTCATAGATTCCTTAACTTTTACGTCAGAAGCAAATCCACTTTCCTTCTTCATGTCTTTTATTATTGTGAGATCAAAAGACTCCCAAAGGAAATTTAACTCCAATGTTTAAAATTGAAGTCTAGCTCGCGCTTCTGAAATGACGCGTGAATAATTCATGCTTGAGAGGGAAGCGCTGGCCGCACTTTGGAGGCGCCGCCCCGGGGAGCCTGGTACCAAGCCAAGCTCTGCTCGCGCCAGGAGGACGCGGGGACATCGCACTGTCCCCCACGCCTGGCCTGGGCTCCTTTCATCTTGGCCCTAATGATCGAATTAAAGAGGGATAAAAATCTTTGTAAAGAATCTCTGTTGGATGTCTGCATGGTTCAGAGAAGCTTCTCAAGTAAACGCCCGCTGCACAGACTTGGAATTTGCAGAACATGAACACTTAATAACGGGCAGTGTGTGCTCCCTCCCCATTCTCCTCTCCTATACACACAGTAGCTCAGACACACACTCACAACCACACACTGACACATGCACACATAACTACACAATCACACACAACCCTATACTCAAGCTCACAACTACAATCACACATACACACGGCCATGTGCTCACACATGCACATACGATCACACAGTCACACACAACCCTATACTCACATAACTACACATTCACATATGCACAGCCACAGGCACACACATACATATATGACTACACAATCACACACTCAACCCTATCCTTACAAACACACATACACAACCACATGCTTACACATGCATGTATGACTACACAGTCACACACATAACCCCGTACTCACGCACACTACACACACATGCACAACCACACGCTCACACATATACATATGACACAGTCACAGAAAACTACACACACACAACCACATGCTCCCACATGCATGCATAACTGCACACACACACAACCATATACTCAAACTCACAACTGCAATCACACACATTCATACACGGTCACATGCGGTCACATGCACATTCAACTACATAATCACACACACAACCCTATACTCACACACACAACCACATGCTCACACATGCACCCATAACTACACACACACACAACCATATACTCAAACTCACAAATGCAGTCACACACATTCATACACGGTCACATGCTCTCACACGTCCATATGACTACATAATTACAGCCATGTACTCACACACTCAAATACACAGTTACACACAACACAATCACATACACACAATAACATGCTCACACATGCATATAGGACTACCCAATCACACATACAACTCTACACTTACACAATTACACAATCATACACACTCACACATGACCATATACTCACACATGCACATACAACTATGCAATCACACACAATCATATATTCAAACTCACAACTGCACAAACATACAGACAACCACATGCTCACATATGCACATACAACTACACAATTACACAACCATATACTCACACAACTACACAATCACACATAACCATATTCTCACAACCACACTATCACACCCACTCACACACATAAAGCATTTAAACCTAGACTGCATTCATTTTCAAAATAATCCCTATCTCAATGCTTTATGTATTAATATTAATTAACACAAAAAACTGTCGACACAATGTTTTTCTGAACTAATTTTTAAGTATCATTCACATAGAAATAATTAAATGATCTAGCTTAGTGAATTTAAAAGGCAGTCATTTAATTTACATAAAATGTGTAAAGTTTCAACTGAAATTTTTATTGTCTGTTTCTGTGGACATTGTTAGGCTCAGTAAAAATAATTTCACAGTGTTTTAAAGCAATTGCATCACTCCTCGATATCACATGATTTGAGTTATAACACAGTCATAACTAAATCATATATTGGGAAATCTCTCATAGCTTAAAAGCCAGGCAGCCTACAGCGGCTTTGCCTTTCTGTAACCTTCTCCTTGTATTATGTGATACATCCCATGGGGAGATTCTAGGATAAGATGACACCAATGTAAAAGTAAAATCACCTGAAAAGAGCAATTATAACGTCATTTATGAAGTTTTTCAGTGAGGTTATTTGGAACAAAATGACTGTTTTGTGTTCTGAATACACAGAAGTTGCATAAATATTGGCTGTGTCCATGGTGTTTACTTAAAACAATGCACATTTTGGTTACTGTTGCTAGTCTTAGAGTGATCTGTGTTACAGGAAGTTTCTGTATTAAAAATGAGGCCGTCTTTGTACAACACATTTTTAATGTCTGTCTTACGTTTATTTTAATTAGCATAAGTCAATGAAAGAAAACCTTAATAAGATTGACAATTCTGGTGGTGAGCTTTGGCTATTGAAATGGGATGCCTCTTCTAGGGATTTGTATAGACTCCGAGTGGGGCTCCCAGGGGTGAGTGCTGACTGCTAGGGGCTCCCTCCCCAGCTCACGTACCACCGGCTTTACACACAGACCCACTTCTGGGCTAGCTGCTGCTACAGACAGTCAGCTCACTCATTCCAAGATTAGCATAAATATTAACATGCCTTTCTCCACCAAAAACTTAGTGACTCTGACAACTCATCCCACAGAAACAAATAACCTCTTGATGACTATCTATCTCTCTGATTTATTTACAATAGCTCCTTTTAATCTGGTCATTTATTACCCACACTAACTCAGGGTTGCTAGAATCCGTCCATCCTTCCTTTTACACCTGCCTGATCGAACCATCTTTGAAACAGGAGGTCCAGTTGTTCTAACAACTTGTGAGTTCCTGCACCTCCTGCTGGGTGGTTACTTGTGCACAACCTTCTCTCACAAATATCAGACACAGATTTTCCACTAATTTCTGTGATTATTTGCAAAGTAAGGTGTATATTCCTCCTGAAATCATTTCTTCAAGAGGGCGGAATTTCCATTTGTTGGTTAACAAAACAGGAGCAGTTGGCCTGTGTGGAGACGAAGGGGATTATCCTTGTCCCAGCTCTGCATCCAAAGATAACTGCCCTGTCACTCACACCACAATACTTCCCTCCTCCACCCTCCAACAATTGGTGACAACAATCGCAGTAAAAAGCTCTATTTGCAGAAAAAGTTAACTGACACCCGGATTTAAAAAATATATGGTGGATTTGCAGTTTTCTCTCAGACTTAATTATCCTCTGATTCTATATCCAGCTGAACTCCATCCTGAGTTAGCACACATTTGATAGAAATACAGAGAAAGTCAAAGCACGGAGAAGGTAAATGAATTGTCAAAAGCCCTGCAGCAATAAAGTTCTGCAGCTAGGAATGAAATCCAACATTTCCAGCTCGGAATCTCCCCTCCCCAGGATGTACAAGCAACGCTCCTTTGCACCCAGAAGACAAAATGCACTTGGCTTTGAACCAGTGTGGATCTCTTGCCTGACCAAACTTGGTGTTCAAAGGTGCTAATGCTCTTCAGAATTACTTAAAATTTAAGTTCAGCACAACAGATTCTGAGATGTTTCCTAGCATCTCAGAGCACTTCTGGAAGCGATTCTGGAAGCGATTGGTTTATCCCGTTAGTTGTGAAACCCCATCCTCAAAATCCAGTTCCCACCGCCACTGAGAAGAGGTTGGAGCCAGCAGCATGGTTAGCTGCTCTTGGTCTCCATGGTGACAGGTGTCACCCTTCTTCTGGGCAGCCTGCACGTTGATGCCATCCATGTCATTTAAAGGAAGAGGCTGGTTGTGAGGAACAGACGCCCATGACCACCAAGCCATTCATTCTATTCCAGCCCTGAGCAAGTGATTGCTGCTTCCCACTTTGTTGTGTGGGAAAAGTGAGTCAAGATTCTGACACAGAAACTCTAAATTTAAGACAGTCATCTTTAGTGCCTGCCCTGACAGTGAACATAGTGTCATATCACTGTAATCTTTTATTCTAAAAAGTGGCCAAATGATGAGATGAGTAAGAGAAACTGATTAGCCAGAAGGGAAGGCTTTCTTCCTCTTTGTGAAGAGGTTAAGCACAGTGATATTGAGCGAAGCGATGAGAACCTCCTACGTTCTTTTCAGGGAACTTTTCTTCTGAAAGGACTTCAGGTTTTGTTCATCAGTTTGAGTCATAGCAACTCACAGCACATGTTTTTCAATCAGTCAGTAGTCTTGTATTTGGAACTTGTGCTGTGCAAGACCAATTTTCAAATATTGTAGAGTAAAGAAAAATTTGACTCATGGCTTCTGTTCTCAAAAAGCTTACAGCTGACCATTTTAGAGTCAGCCTCAGGAGAGAAGGGCACTGCTGGAAGCAGAGTCGTAGTCAAGAAAGGAGAGTTCTTGGACCACCAGGCTGAGCCATGGGGCTGGAGGTGGTGAGAGGAACTAGTCAACACCTGAAGTGACCAATCACTCAGAGACTTTCATCCACTGGGTTGCCTTCTCACTTAACAGATACTTGCTCATCACCTACTGGGCTTCTAGCACTGTGTGGTCGATGCCTTGAGGATCACTTTACAATTCATAAGATTTATAAACTATTTTCTTTTAAAATACATTTAATGTATTGAGACATTGTATGAGCAAAATCATAAAGAAGGGGCCAATTCAGAAACAAAAAAACTCTGGATTTTAATATAGTCAATGCGTTAATAAAATAGTTAATGGGTGTGAGTGAGGAATGAGTAAGAGTTGGCTAGACAGAGAGACTGGCTAGGGGTATATCAGGTATAGAAAAAGCTTCAGTGGTTCCATATGAATTTTAGGATTGATTTTTTTCTATTTATGTAAAAAATGTCACTGGGGTTGTGATGGGGACAGCGCTGAATCTGCGGGTCACTTTGGGTAGCATGGATGTTTTAACAATGTTGTTAACTCTTCCAATCCATGAACATCACATCTTTCTGAAAACTGGAGCCATCACACTTCTTCATTTCAAAATACATTACAAACCAACAGTAACTGAAAAAGGTCTGGCAATGGCATAAATACACATATAGATAAATTAAACAGAAGAGAGAGCCTAGAAATAAATTCAAACCACATGGTTAACTGATATTGGACAACTTCCCAAGAGCACACATTGGGGAAAGAACTGTCTCTTCAACAATGGTGTTAGAAAAGCTGGATATCCCCATGCAAAAAAATAAAATTGAAGCCTTATCTTATACCGTACACAAAAATCAACTCAAACTGGGTCAAAATCTTAAATGTAAGACCTGAAACCATTGAGCTCCTGAAAGAAAACATAGGGGAAAACTTTCTTGATGTTGGTCTTGCCAATAATTTCTTCACTAGAACATCAAAAGCACAGGCAATAAAAGCAGGAAGAGACAAGTCATACTACATCAAGCTAAAAAGCTCTGCACAGCAAGGGAAGCAATCAACAGAACCCATAGGTCAACTTTTCATCTTGTTGATTGGCAGCCTATGGATTGGGGAAAACTATTTGCAAATCATTGTCAGCCTCAGCTGATGAAAGGCTTGCGTCCAAACTATGTACAAAAAAGCTCCTACAACTCAGTAGTAAAACAATAATAGTCTAATAATATGATTTTAAAAATGAATTAAAGTCTGAGTAACTTTTTTTTCAAGGAAGACATACAATAGACCAACAGGGTCTATGAGAAAATGCTCAACATCACTAATTATCAGGGAAATGCAACTCAAAACCATAATGAGATATTATATCATACCTGTGAGAATAGCTATTACTTAAAAAAGAGAAGTGTTGATGATATTGCAGAGAAATTAGAAACCTTGCACATTGTTCATAGGATTGTAAATTAGTGCAGCCATTGTGGAGAGCAGTATGGAGGTTCATGAAAAAATCAAAATAGATTGATTCAACATGATTCAGCAATTCCATTTTTCAATATAAAATCCAAGAGAAGTGAAATGTGTATGTCAAAAAGATATCTTCACTCCTATGTTCATTGCAGTATTATTCTCAATAGCCAAGATATGGAAACAACTCAAACACCTATCATTAGAGGAATGGATAAGAAAATGTGGTATATTCCTATAGTGGGGTATTATTCATCCTTAACCAAGAAGGAGATCCTGCCACGTGCAGCAACATGGATGCACCTTGAGGACATGACGTTAACAGAAAGAAGCCAACCACAGAAAGATGAATACTGCGTGATTTCACTTACATGAGGTCTCTAAAATAGTCAAACATATGGAAGCAGAAAGTAAAATTGTGATTACTAGGGCGAGGGGGGAGGGGGTGCTGTTCAGTGGGTAGAGTTTCAGTTGTGCAGGGTGGAGAGCTCTAGACATCGGCAGTACAGCACCGTGCCTGTAGTTAACAATACTGCACTGATGTACACTTGAAAATGCTGCATTGCACACTTGAAAGTGTAAATACTGCATTGTGCACTTGAAAGGTAAATCTCATTTTACATGAGATCTACCCTCTTATATTTTCTGGTGCTATTCTTGGCCTTGTCTTTGTCTTCCCTTACCAAAAAAAATAAAAAATACACAGAGACACAAAGAAAATTTTGGATGGAATGGATATGTTTATCACCTCGATATGGTGATGGTTTCATGGGTGTAAGCTATGCCCAAATCCATCAAATCATATGCATTAAAGATGTGCGGGTTTTTGTGTACCAATTATACGGCAATAAAGCTGTGAAATAAAACAAACAAACAAAAAACTTTAGTGAGTTAATGCAGAGAGACATTAGCACCGTATTTCAAGAGAGAGCCAGTAGTCCCATCTGACCCAAAAATGTCACCAAGAAGCATAGAATGAGAGGCAGGGATGGAAAAGGAGGTTGGCCCTAGATTTGGGAAGGCATTCGACAATTATTATCAGTTCTGAAATACTTTGTGGGAAATAGGAAAGTATTGAAAAACACAAGAAAAGCAATCCCAGTGCACAGCACTGTAGGTTCTCATAGTATTCTTTACTTGTAAAAGCAGTACCTGGCTGGGTCTCCGCATTGCCACAGGGTTTACCAAGATGCAAATTCAGATTCAGGAGACTGTGTTAGGCCCAAGATGCCTTATTCTGTTTTCAAATTGCCATTTTATTTTTATGTTGTTGGCTACTGGAAATATAGTTAGTGATGTGGAATTTCCAGCAATTCCCTGGATCCACACTCGGACTACCCAGCAGTAACAGGAGTTGCCCTTGTCTGGAGCCATGAAGCTGTACTGCAGATGGAATAGAATGGTTCCCAGTGTTGGGTCAACAGTGTGAGAATCGTAATTCAGGAAAGAGATCACAGCCCTTGGTAAATCCAGATTGCTGGCTGATATGGTTTGGCTATGTCCCCATTCAAATTGCAGCTTGAATTGTATGTCCCAGAGTTCCCACCTGTTGTGAGAGGGACCCAGGGGGAAATTATTGATTCACGGGAACCAGTCTTTCCCGTGCTATTCTCATGATAGTGAATACGTTTCACGAGATCTCATGGGTTTATCAGGGCTTTCCGCTGTTGCTTCTTCTTCATTCTGTCTTGCGGCTGCCACGTAAGAAGTGCTTTTCGCCTCCCGCCATGATTCTGCCGCCTCCCCAACCGTGTGGAACTGTAAGTTCAATTTAACCTCTTTTTCTTCCCAGTCTCAGGTATGTCTTTATCAGCAGCATGAAAATGGACTAATACACTGGCTTAGACAGAAGTGGTAACAAGAAATGAAATTTCATTGAAAAGCAGAATACACTAAAGGCAATAGCCCAGACACAGCCTCCTTCTTGTGGAAACAGACATCTGTGTATGCACGGGTGTGTCTGTGTGTGTGCGTGTGTGCATGTGTCTGTGTGTGCACGTGTGCATCTGTCTGAGTGTGCATGTGTGTGTGCATCTGTGAATGTGTGTGTGGACGTGAGCATGTGTCTCTGTGTGCGTGTGTGAGCCTCTGTGCACGTGGGCATGTGTCTCTGTGTGTGCATCTGTGAATGTGTCTCTGCACTTGTGCATGTGTGTGTGCATGTGTGTGTGTCTGTGTGTGCATGTGTGTGTCTGTACGTGTGCATGTGTGCATGTCTGCATGTGTGCATGTGTGTGCACATGTGCATGTGTCTGTGTGCACGTGTGCACGTGTCTGTGAGTATGCACGTGTGCAAGTGTCTGTGCATGTGTGTGTGCACATGCACATGTTCATGTGTCTGTGCATGTGTGCATGTGTGCACGTGTCTGTGTGTGTGTGCACGTGTTCATGTGTCTGCGTGTGCATCTGTGCATGTGTCTGTGTGTGTGCACGTGTGCATGCGTCCACCCTCCCTCTGCATCCTAGAGCTTAACGTCCTTAAGGTCCATCCGGAGATCAGGGTCAGCCCTCATACCTGAGACAAATCGGAGGAATCTTCGCAGCTACCACAGACTCAGAAGAGCGATGGAAACCAAGCGTCCTCGTCCTTCACTCTGAGCATGAAGGGACCAGCAGGACCCCACACAGCCCGCTAAATGCTCCGCTTGCTCAGCTCTCTTTCACACATCGGCCTCGCCCACCCTTACTGGAGCTTCTGAAACACCGAGTCAGGTCTCTTCGTGGCTCTCCTGCCCTGGCTTCTTCCTGCCTAGAGAAAGTCAAGGGCATCCTGGGACGGCCACCCGGCTCTTCCCCGTCCATCATAACCTGCGCGCCAGCCCGGTCTCCTGCCCCAGTGAGTGCCCACTGGGCTCCTGGGTACAGTTTTCCTGACCTTTTTTCAGACTTTTCACCACCTTAGAGCTTTGTTCAGGATAAACCCATTCCTGGGCTCTCGTTTCCTTCTGCTCCCTGGAAAGTCCCCACATTTTTCTGAAGTAAACTCGTAAGAATTGAGGCTTGGTTTGCATGTCACCATGGTTACAGCCCTCTCCAAGCCGTCTGGGTTGAACCAGTTAAACTGTTTGCCATACTTTGATAACTTTTTAACAAGATCCTTAATTTATTCAAGCATTCATCAAATCTTTATGAAATGCGTAGAGGAAAGCTTTACAGTAGCATTT
Source organism: Trachypithecus francoisi (assembly GCF_009764315.1). Taxonomy (NCBI): domain Eukaryota; kingdom Metazoa; phylum Chordata; class Mammalia; order Primates; family Cercopithecidae; genus Trachypithecus; species Trachypithecus francoisi. The sequence goes on along the minus strand of NW_022681464.1, from coordinate 50,518,471 downwards.
TCTAGTTTGCATTATTTTCTCTCTCCCTTCTAGGTGATGTGAGCCTCTCCCGGGCAGAAACGAATTCAACTTTCTATGACTATCATTGTTATCATTAGCATTATTTTAGGGCAGGAGAATACTGTGGTTAAGAGCTTAGGCATCTGAGAGGCTGAATTGCAAACAGACTTTATATCATTGGATACATTAATAAACCACTGCAAGCCCCAGTTTTCTGATCTGTAAATGGAGATAATAAGAGGATTTACCCTCTAAATTGCCATGTGGCTTCAATAAGCCGGGCTATGAATGACTCGTGGCACAATAATGTTAATAAATGTTAACCATTGATACCGTTATCCTCAGCATCTGGTATAGTGAACCTACAGTTGCCCCTGAGATGTTTACGTCGATCAATCTTGTGGAACTGAGAATGCAATGAAACGCTCAGCCTGGCCCTCACAGAACCCTGGATTTGAGGGCCGTGTATTGCTGTTGTAGGGCCAAAAGAGCTGGCAGCCTCCTTTATTAATACAATGTGGTGCATCTATTCTTTTATTTTATTATTTAAAGTTGAAGGAACTTAAGAAGAAATCAAGACCAAATGGAATATTTTGGCAAACTCGCTTATCTCAAAAGGCAGAGTGAATTAGTAGCAGGAATCAGATACTGAAGAAAAGGAGAGGCTGGAAAGACTGATGCTGACGTTATTATTGTTAAATGTACGTGCAAATTAGGGGATTCCAAATGGGCATCAGTCTGGCCTGGAGCAATTTCCTATTCCGGGGCTGGAGGGAAGAACTTTTTCCTCTAATGGCAGCAAATGCTTTGGGATGGGATACCGTATCTCATTCTTTAAGGCCGGAAGCCCCATGCTGTGAAATCAGGTGATGACCGATGGCAGTGTTTCTCAAGCTTTTTGGTTTCTGGATCCCCTTTTACTCTTAAAAGCTATTGAGAATCTCAAAGTAAGTTTAACTTTGTGAGCTGTATCAACATTTAGAAAGGCCCTCTAAATAAATATCACATCCCGAGGTGAAGAGATTAAGTAAGATATATCTTAGCTCCAAAAAAGAACAAAAATGTACAAGTTTATCTTAAGTGAAAGGACACTTTCTAAACAAACTCTGAGATGACCTTAGAAAAAGAGAAATATTTTTGCTTAGAATAAAAAGTTTGCATTGAATCCATTTTTTCTTTTTCCTTCTTTACTGAAGTGTTGAGGCTTTTTGAAATTTAGGTAGGCGTTTTAATAGGCTTCAGAGAATGAGAAATAAGAATGTGCATATTATCATTTTTTTCTTTTCCTTTGAGTTCTGGGGATACATTTGCTGAACATAGAAGTTTGCTACATAGGTATACATGAGCCATGGTGGTTCGCTGCACCCATCAACCCGTCGTTTAGGTTTTAAGCCTCACAAGCATTAGGTGCTTGTCGTAATGTTAAGAACAGGCAAGTAGTATTACTGTATTGAATTTCCACATACTTTCATGGCAGAAATGCTGTAAACAGTGATGTCTAAATGTGTTCGTGCAACTGATCCTAGCAAGAGCCCCTGCCTATTTGATAACCCCAGCAGGCGAACGATGTACACTTCTAATTGTGTTAGTATGAAAGCAGATTATACATTAGAGCTTCCCCCTCAGATATCATTCCTTTTTCCTTGTAAAAGCAATGTGACTTCCTCTACTAAACTGACCATGCCGTAAAAATAAAACATATTTTGATTCACTTATCACTAAGGAAATGAAGCCTGGTTTCTAGGTATGACTTTGTTGCCATGGAATCCGTGCTGAAAGGCTGTCTTAGTTATTAAGTTATAGCTCCATATCCAATTAACACTGCAGAGATCTGACATTAGCTGCAGCAGAAGCTTTGCTTTCGGTGACGACTTCTGGTATTTACAGACAGTGTTTATGTTTGCCTCCCTCTTCTCAATTTGAGAGTCCTTGTTGATAAACAATAGTTTGACCAAACCATGAAGGTATGCCCATGTGCACAAAGCATGAACCTAAATAGCTGCGTTTATAAAAATCTTGCCATTCCCTGACAAATTCTTAGATTACAACCTACATCCATGAGCTTCTAATTTTGAATTGCATATGATTGGTAAGAATATCAAAAACTCACATATTGAAATGTCTTGTGATAGTTATTCCTGTCTTCACGATCCTGAACGTCTGAAAAATCTAGAATTGTGTTTTCCAAATGAATATATTTTCAGTAGTGCCTAAGGAAAATGCCCCTCAACTGGCTGAATTTTTCATCTTTCATTGGAATCCTTGTGTCTTCAATGTGAAACCAGAGCATGCCTCTCTGGTCTGAGTGTGCAGCTGGAGGAAACTTGACCTTTAGCTTCTTTACAATCAAATCTTTGTTGCACTCTCTGTCCTGTAGCCTTGTGCCAAGCCTCCGGGTTTGTCTTCACTCACAACTTCACACTGCTTAGAATCTGTAAAAATCCCCATTTCTTGAGCACCCTGTTTCTATTGATTTCTCTTTGATGACTCTAGCTATTACCTTGAATTAAAGCAAAAAGGCTTATCTAAATCTTTCTTGTTTCGCCTTGTGGAAGGATTGACTTAAGCACTTAACACACAATATTAAGAAGAAGGAAAATAGGTTTATTGGTGTCCTGAGAAAAGAAGGAGGCGCAGGAGGCTGTGGAGCCTGCATTGCTCCAACTCCATTCACTCTGCCCAGCTGTCCCAGGCCAGGCCTCCTCCAGGGGAAGGTGAGGCCCGTCCAGGCATGCCTGCTGCATGGAAGTGGCTGGACCAGCTCTCACATGCCTGATCCCTCCGAGATGACTCCCTGACTGTGGATGAAAACTCGAGGTTTGGGGCAATGTCTCAGGGTCGCCTCTCCAGTGGGTGTGCAACCGTCCGAGCTTCCCCCTCAGACCAGGGCTCCATCCTTTCTGAGTTCTCCCAGGCACTGTGGACCCCCGACCCATCTTCAGGAGACCATTCCAGGAAACATTGAAAGGCTCCATGTTGATTTATTTTACTTCTAAAACTCATTCAAGTTATTTGTAATTGCTGAGCATAATAATTTCTGCTCAACTAATGCATTTTAAGGAAAGTTTGGTATTCAAATAACTTTTCACATGATTGCTGTTGTCTTGCTGTCTAGCTAATGTGATTCTTCATTCTTTTTTTCCATAATATTTGAAATTTAAAAGCTAACTCACTTTTCTACACTTCTGCTTACCTCAGGGCAAGGTAATAATTGTAAAATTCTTAAGAAATTTTCCCAGAGAGTAAGCATGACTTCGAATTCACCATTTTTTCTTATCGTTTTCCTTAGAGATAAATTATGCATAGTAAAGGGAAATAAAACATAGTTTGTAACTTACGAAAATCATTGAATAGTTTCCTTTTTTTTGTTCATTTTATTTCTTATACCAATAACAAAAATGCACTTCACTCAGAGGCTGTAATATTGTTATATATTTTTATATTTTTCATAGTTTCATACTTTTACATCTAGTTGCTAATACATTTTATTTTGGTATCTAATGTAAAATAGGGAGAGAGGTATTAAATAATACATTATTCTGAAATAACATTGAATTATGAACCCTTTTCTCATTAATTTGAAATGTCACCTTTGCCATTTACTGAAGTTATATATATTTTAAAATTTACAATCTGTTTCTTAGCTTTCTGTTCTGTTTCACTAATCTACCTATTTTTGGACTAGCAGCAGTGTAAATTTGAAGCTTTAAACTACAGTTAGTGTTGGCAAAGCAGACCCTTCTTAATCTTTTTCTGCTTTGGTGGTTACTGATGCTCATGTAACTTTAAAGGGAACTGTAGAATTATTTTTTTAAAATCTCATAAGAATCTTCAGTGGAACTGGAATGTGTTTCTCAACTAGTAACTCTGGCAAGAATCAACCTATTTTCCACACTGCACCCTCAGTAACACTGCGTGCTTCTCAGCTTATCCATCGTCTCCTATGATGTTTATCATTGCTACATCTTAGAGCTTCTCTACAATGTTTACCACTTTTATTCCTAGGTTAGTTTTAAAAAGTCAAACTGAGAAAATGAGACCTTTTAAAATAGAAACGTGTGTCTCATTGACATTTATTGTCATAATATACTTTGGCTTGTTTCATTTTCAACCTGAGATTTGAAAAATTTTCCATGCTGTTTCGCTGCCTATGAATATAAATTATATTTTCATTTCTGTTTTTGCTAGCATTTTTTTTTTTTTTTTTGAGATAGAGTCTCGCTTTGTTGCCCAAGCTGGAGTGCAGTGGCATAATCTCGGCTCACTGCAGCTTCCACCCCCTGGGTTCAAGCGATTCTCCTCCCTCAGCCTCCCGAATAGCTGGGACTACAGGTGCACGCCACCACACGTGGCTAATTTTTTGTATTTTTAGTAGAGATGGGGTTTCACCAAATTAGCTAGGATGATCTTGATCTCCTGACCTCGTGATCCACCTGCCTCGGCCTCTGAAAGTGTTGGGATTACAGGTGTAAGCCACTGCATCCGGCCTCTAGCATTTTTAAAAAAGCATAAATTAAGTAAAAGTATTTAATTATATTCAAAACAACATTTAAAATAAACATATTTGAATCTATATTTTTCTATTCAACATGAAAAAATAAGAAACTTTCTTATTAGATTTTTCCTAAGTAAAAGAATAAAATATACAAAATTATTATTAAACTATCACATTTCATTTCTTAATTTTATGGCACAGTTTGGGAGTTTTTGTAATTTTCAGAAATTATTATTAACACTATACATACATGAAGTGCCTCAAACTTTTTTGGTCTTGAGTTTTATTTTAATCATATTTTTAATTAACAAGTAAAAATTGTATATACTTATGGTGTACAAAATGATGCTTTGATATATGTATACATTGTAAAATGGCTAAATCAAGCTATTTCACATGTGGCACCTCACATACATATGATTTTTTTGGTGAGATGAAAACATGTAAAATCTACTCTCAGCAACTTTCTACTATCCAATACATTGTTTTAAACAGTAGTCATCATGATATACCATAGTTCCCTTGAACTTACTTCTCATGTCTAAAATTTTGTATCCTTTGTGTTAATTATACATGGATAGTATTGCTTTCTAAAATGAAATATGTTAAATATTTAAAAAAATAGACTTAGTAAATGGAGTTACTAAATGATTATTATGAGTGCACTAACATACAAAAATCTAATTTAATTGCACTTTTATGTACATTCATCTTCTCACAGTATATTCTATTTTTATATTATTATATCATATTATGTTATAATTAGAATGTAATATTGTTATAACATTGTTACAATTAACATCTTCTATAAATAGGATGTTAACTAAAAGAATATTTATAAAATTAATACACAAACTTGCAGGCAGTGAAAATATAACTAAAAATAAACTTCTCTTGTACACGTAATTTCAAGTTCCCCAAAGAAGCAAGCACTGTCTTACAAGTTTCTTGGGAGCATTGATGGCAAAGCCGTTTCTTGCATACACAATACTGCATGTGTGTGTGTGTTGACCATAGCTTAACGCCAAAGCTACCAAAATAGACCTGCTCTTCTTTATGCATCTTTTGTTACTTAACAATAAAATTTAGCATTTTTCATATAATCCTAATTCTAATAGCAACCTGATGATCTCCTGAACTGAGATACTAGACACAGGATTGATTTCCTAGTAGGTGGCTGTTGAGTACAGCATATGAGTGAACTACATGAATCCCTCATTTATTTAAAGAAATGCATATTGTACTGTTTCCAAAAAGAGTTGTAGTTTGGATTATTCACCAGGAATGTATGAGCAGACAATTTTCATTAAATGCCGGCCTATCTTGTACATCACAGGTGTGAATGGTACCGTGGCACACTCAGCTCGTAGACAGGCCGCCCTGGGTCTGCTTCCCACCTGCAGCAGCCCAGAAGGGTTTGAGCATGAGAGTGTGCAATAAAGTCACTGTTAAGAAGGACCTTTTGGGCAACAGTGTTTCAGAAAATGCTTACGGTGAATTGAGAATGGAGTTGGGATCACTGGCTGTCCGTCCGTTTTATCAGCTCAGAGAGAGAAAACAGAAGACAAAGGTTTGAGAGTTGCGTAGAAGGTAGATGGGACAACACTTGGAAAGAGAGTTGCCAGAAGCCAGCCAGCCCCAATTTGCGATGGATTTTTTTTTTTTTTTTTTTTCCCCGCAGCGTTTGCTGGCACTTGTTCTGTTTCTTGAGAAATGAAAGACTGGTGGTGCTTGATTGATTTTGCTCCCTTCCGTTTTCGGCTGGGACCTAAGTGGCTTCAGTTGACAACCCTCGCCAGTCTTCATGTTGCAATCAGACTCCACAGATAAAGTTAATTTAGACCTGGTGCAACTTCACTTTGCAACCTGAAGAAAATTGGTTTTGAGCAAAAAGGTAAAGAGCAAGTGACCCTCCTATCTTCTGCTTGTCTACCTGTTACCAATGCATTAATTTTACCTGTAGTGTTCAGAGTGTAGTATGCCTGGCATGCACATAAGAAATTGAAAACTAATTTTTGTCAGACATTTTAGTGGCATTTTAACATTTCAATTTCAACCTTAACTTTCGGTGAATTGCATCCTGGATACAGACCTGCTTACCTCTTGAATCCTAAAGATCCTGGAACTGTCATATCTGGACTGCCCATTGCCCTAACAACCTGGACTACATCATGAGAATGCATTCTGAGGTGCGAATCCAGGTTACCTGCAGCAGGCTTTCAGGGCTAGGGCCCAGGAATCTGAGTTTTCAACCAGCCTTCCCACTTGAGTCTCATGCAAGGTTTATGCTCAGAAATGACTTCACTCCACATAGCTTCCTTCTTCCCTCCCTTTCTTTTCCCGTAATTGCATATTTGCTCAGTTAATTAAGGCCTGATGAGGTGAGGAAGTTGACTTTTTTTTATTATTATACTTTAAGTTCTAGGGTACATGTGCACTACGTGCAGGTTTGTTACATATGTATACATGTGCCACGTTGGTGTGCTGCACCCATCAACTCGTCATTTACATTAGGCATATCTCCTAATGCTATTCCTCCCCCCTCCCCCCTCAATAGGCCCCAGTGTGTGATGTTCCCCTTCCTGTGTCCAAGTGATCTCATTGTTCAATTCCCACCTATGAGTGAGAACATGCGGTGTTTGGTTTTCTGTTCTTGCGATAGTTTGCTGAGATATCCATCAGTGACAGACTGGATTAAGAAAATGTAGCACATATATACCATGGAATACTATGTAGCCTTAAAAAAGGATGAGTTTGTGTCCTTTGTAGGGACATGGATGCAGCTGGAAACCATCATTCTCAGAAAGTTGACTCTTAAGAGCCTTGTAGTGATTTTTCATGAAAGTAGGTTGTCAGGTCTTTATAGTAACAATGGTATTTTCCCTCTACCTGTGGGACAGACAGAAGTTACTGGTAATCATCAATTTATTGGATCCCACAACTTGTTATGAGGGTTTTGCAGGATGATGGACCTTCAAACAAGCCTAAACTCTAACAAAGCCACGCTAGGATTGGAATCAGAAGATCCCAGTTCAAATTCTGGCTCTACCAAATTCTAGATGAGTTTTAAGCAAAGTACTCCCAGGGCCTCTATTTTCTCATCTGGGAAATGAAAGTAATAATCTGCACATTCTAAGTTTTCTGTGCACTTTAAGTACCTGAGATAATACTTGTAGGAAAATAATCTGCATTTAATATGAGAAGGAAGACTAAAAAGATAACTGTTCTCCTGATTCTATGATTTGATAAGAGATGGTGCTGGTCCTGAGATGGTGCACATTTCAGAGATTTAGAACAACTTCTGCAAATGTTCAGCTCCTGTGCTCCCTACCTGTCAGGTGCTGGGGACACGAGGATGGTGAGGGTAGACCTTCATCTTCCATCTGGACTCCCGGCTTTCTCTCCACTTTCCAGACCTTCATCTATGAACCTCTATACAGGAAAATACTGCAATAAAATTACAGAAAAAAAGATCAATATTATTCAATGCAGTGGCATCATCGCATCATCAGTTATACCTGTCTGAGTTTTGCTTTGATGTTACTCGATATTTTAAATACAGAAATAAATAAGCTGTAGGCAGTTTCTGGACCAGCAGGGGTAGACTCCCCATACCCTGCCCTCTCCTGTAAGTACAGCTCAGTCTCTCTGACGTTAGGGAACAGGATGGCAAGAAAGACTCTGAGAGGTGGGAAAGAAGACGGCCGTGACCTCGAGAGGAGGGATGAGGATGCTGGGAGTTCCTGGGTTTCCTTTCTGTCGTGTGTCCTTTCCACCTGGCACTGAAAGGAGCTTCAGCTTTCAACTGCTCAGACAAAATGACATAGGAAATAAAGCCTGTTCCTTCCAGCTGAAGGGTGGGAAGGGGCCCTGCAGAGATCTGGTGGGGAGCCCGATGCCCACTCCACTACGGGCACCCATGCATCCAAGGGGCCCGGAAGGCGGCCAGCACTGCCCACTGGAGCCAGGACTGGTTACCCACACAGGGACCCTCCCCCACCACAAAGGCCATGGGGAACCCAGGACCAGTAACACTAGGGCTCAGGGTGGTGGCTGAGTCCCAGGGGTGGCCCCAGCAGGGACAGAGCAGGAGTCCAAGGCATCTGGAGAACAGAGATGCTCAGAATAATCCTGCATGGCTCTGAAAACCAAACCAGCCTGGAGCTGCAGCTCAGAACGCAGCCAGGGCCACAAGCCAGCCCAGGGCAGGGCAGCCGCCTGCTCCAACGGGGTGTTTAAAGAGGATCAGGGATCTCCTAAGACAATGACCTGAATGTCCCGGTGCCGTTGAAAATCACTATGTCAAGAGCCAGGAATACGCCGATCTGAGAGAGAAACCACAAACAACTAAAGCTGACACCAGGAAAAATCAACTGTTGGAATTCTTGGGCAAGAATTTAAAACCAGTCAGCATCCATGGGCTTCAACAGTCAACACTGTCTCTTAGATATACTGATTTCTTTTGTATAACAATCAGCATCAGTGGGCTTCAACAGCCGACACTATCTCTTAGATACACCGATTTCCTTTGTATATATACCCAACTGTGAGATTAGTGGATCCTATGGGAGTTCTATTTTTAGTTTTTGGAGGACCATTTGTATAGTTCTCTATAGTGGCTATACTAATTTACATTCCCACCAACAGTGTATGAGGATTCTCCTTTCTCCACATTCTCACCAGCCTCCATTATTGTTTATCTTTTTAATAAAGGCCATTTTAACTGGAGTGAAATGGTATCTCACTGTGGTTTTGATTTGCATTTCTCTGATGATTAGTGATGCTGAGCATCTTGTTTAGATATCAATTGGCCATTTGTATGTCCTCTTTTGAGAAATGCCTGTTCAGATATTTTGCCCACTTTTTAATCAGATTATTTGTTTTTCTGCTATCAAATTGAGTTCCTTATGTATTCTGGTTAATAATCCCTTGTCAGTTGAATAGCTTGCAGCTCTTTTCTCCTCTTCTCTAGATTGCCTCTTTATGTTGTTGATTGTTTTCTTTGCTGTGTGGAATCTTTTGAGGTCAATTCCACACAGCAAAGGAAACAATCAATTCAAATATACACATTAACTGCACCCTCTAACAATGCCTTAACCGATGGTTTCTTTGAATCCTCTCAACAACCCTACGACATGTGTGTTATCATCACTACAGCTGAAACAAACGGAGGATGGAGGAGTTGCCCAAAATTACACAGAAAGTCCAGACTTGGACCAAAGCTGCCTCCTCTTCACCCTGCATGCCCACACGATGTGTGCTCTGCTGTGATAACTGTGTGTGTTCTTACCGTGTTACAGAACGCAAAAGGCTTGATGTTCTCATGATCATCTCAAGCTATGAAGAAGAGGTGAAAGGTGTGAAATAGCAGGAATCTGTGTTTTATAGTCTAGAGACAAAGTCTTCTAAAATTCAAGATGCAAGAAGTTCACATTTTTTAAGTTAAAAGGAATCCAGAGATGAGCTAATTCTAATGTAAAATCTTCACATTGCAGTTGGAAACCAAACAACTCAGAAAGGTGCTGTGATTGCCAAGCCACCGGTGGTCATTGCGTTTACTGGGCCTAGAAACGAGATCTCTTGGCTTCTAGTAGAGTAACTTTTCCCAGAGTTATGCTTCACAACACACATTACTCTGTAAGCCAGGAGCTGATCTAAATGTGCTACAGAAAGTTGCAGGAGAAGCAAGAGTAGTAGAGCAAGAAAAAGCCCATCTGACATTCTGAGCTTGAGTAGAAGGCTAGAGTCCTAATCTTTAGAGTTATTGGAATGTGGGTTTGGAAATGATCCTGCTTTGTGCAGTGGGACTTTATGCTAATGTAGAGAGGGATGTAGAAAGACGGCTCAAATGAATAACATAAAAGAACTGTCAGTTTGCAAGTCAGGAGGGTGGTGCCCAATCCCGGTCCTGTGCAAGCTTTGTTAGAAAGATTCATCAGCCCAAAAACAGATCTTTCTCTGTCACTAACTTCCAAAATATCAACCAATATTACTCATAGTCAAAATCTTTTTCATGTTAACAAAGATCACTTCTGCCTTAATTGAATGAAACCTACGTTTCTATACCAATTGTCATCTTTAATATTAGATGTTGCTACTTAACATACATAAAATAATCATACTTTAAAGTAAATCAAAGGTTTTGTCTACCCAACAAAATCTTTTCTTAAGTTTCATATACTATAAAAAAGTGAGAGAAAGACACTTCTCTCTGCAGAAAAGTGTCCAAAGACTGATCACACACTGTCAAATAGCGTTAAGATCAACCACACATCTCTCGGGTTAACCTTAAACCATTCCAAAAATTAAAACTATGTTTCTAGAGTGGAAAAGCATTACATTTTGGGTAATCACGGTGAAACAATGTTGTTCCTCTGATTCAAATACTGAAGTCACTTGAAAATGTTGTTTTCTGTACCATAAAGATTCCATTGTTCTTTTGGACTGGCTTTTATAAAGGATGGAATAAATGTCAAATTAAGCTAACTGAAAAGGAAATTGTAAGAAAATTTTAGGAAAGCAAGATATCATTTACCCTGGTTTGATTGTTTAAAACAACTGATTAGCCTCTGGTCTTTTAGACTTGTTAATAACCTTTTATCACAATTAGAATTCTAGCTTTCTAGAAAAAATCTTGATTCTCTTGCATCTAAAGATAGTGTCATTAACTCTTGGAATATACTGAAAACTCAACCCTAAATATTAAACCATGTGCATTGCTTGTGGTTAACTGTTTACCAAATGGAAGATAGTTATATACCTTGGTTAATTTTATGACGGTGACATACATTTTTCGAATTATTGGGAAAAACAGAATATTAATTATAAGTACATAGTATTCTTTCATTAAAAAAACACATTTTGTTTCCTGTGGACCATTATTGAATTAAAATACATCATTTTTAGTAAAAACACAATATCCAAACATTTTAATTTTGCTTAGAATAATCTACTTCTAGTAGATTAAAATGGTCAAAACTATCATTAGGTTCGAAAGTCTTTCTTTATCAGTTCAGTCTATTCCAGGAAAGTCTGATACAGGGAGAGACACCAAGACCTATCCTGGTTTCTATTATTGAATATCTGGGATAAACGAAGTATCCCTGGGATATTTATTCAGAAGCAAGAGACCTGCAGAGGGAGGATGTGAGGTCGTTGGATCTCAGAATGCAGGTTCCATGGGCTCTGAACTGAGGCCATTGGGAACGTGAATATTCCACAAGTCAAGAAGGAGTTCAAGTATCTAGGTGTTCAGCAGCCAGGACCCTCGGGCTCATCCCGAGAACAACACTTCTCACTCATGAAACCCAAGCCGATGGGAAACGAGCCAGCATCGGGGGCTGTGAGATGCAGGAGCCAGGTGCGTGCCCTGTGGTGAAGATGCTCCCCACTTTCCCAGGGAAGAAAAGCAAACGGCTGCAGGGAAATAAGGAGAAAGAAAATGGCACAAACCTTGACAATGTAAAGTGTTTAATGAAAACAGGCACGGTAGGATGAGAAGGGAGAGACAAGTATAAAGGATTTGTGCCATTTGTCCTCAGCAGGGATGGAGGCTGAAATATGTTTTTCAACAGAAACAATGTAATTCTGCCCTCAATTGTTTTCAGTTTCTCTGGTTTAAACTGTAGAGACATGTTTTACTAAACATCACCAGTGATTTAAAAAATATGGTATTTGCTGCTTGGCAATAAAAACTTCATATTTGTGAGGCTCCCCTAAGAAAAGTAAATCACAGTTACAGTTTTATCAAAGAACAGTGTTTCTACTAATCAGCTCATTCCATATAGAGAATGCCTATCTTAGATGCAGCAAACTACCATGGCACATGTATACCTATGTAACAAACCTGCACGTTCTGCACGTGTATCCCAGAACTTAAAAGAAAAAAAAAAAAAGATGCCCATCTTAAAAGATGCTAACAAAAATGAAAGCTGTTCTATTCAGCCAATAGAGCTCATCATGTGAAAACTAACGTATTAGAAACAATTGCATTGTTTCAAGTCATTGTTGAGTGAAATTGTGACACCCAGGGAAGAAAACTGGAATTTCTAATTTCAATTAGAATTGAAATTAGGTAAAAACCCAATTTTATCAGCCTTTAAGAGAAATCAGAGATAACTAGAAAATTAAATATATGTAGAAAGAAGAAAATCTTATATACTTATTTTTAAAAGTAAAAGTAAATGATTTTTATTTCAAGAAAGTAGAAGATGATACACATTTTATCACCAACTTTGAATGCTTGCTTATGGGTAACAACTATTTTTAGAGATGTGATATCATAAGAAAGAAAAGACAACATCTAATTGCCTGTTTTGATGTGTAAAAATTTTCCAGTAGTGCCAATTAGAGCACTAATACAAAACAGAAAGAAAGAAATACAGACCAGTATAGATCGATATAGATACAGATGTATAGATATTCATCACAGTGTTCACTCCCAAAGAGTTAACCATCAAGAAATATTTATCATAATTTTAATTTTTCTTACTGAATTGTAGCTGACATTAAAATTATTTGCAAAAATGTATTGAATGTTGACAATTAAATATTAAGGAAAAATATGAGATGCATATATAGGATTATCCCAATGTTTCAAAGCCATGTATCTATCTATCTGTAAAAGACTAGAAGGAAACAGACTGAATATTCTTCAGTCTCTTCCTAGTAGGAAATTGTGTGATGGTGGGTGGTTTTATTGGCTTTTCATATTTATCCATTTTCAGGTATCCTGTTGCCCAAAAATGTACTTTTAAAAAATCACTAAAAATTAAAAAAAGGTAGTTAATTTAATTCAGCAAATATGTTTATTGAAATCACATTATTGAGAAAGCATTAAGCAAGGAACAATGCCATTTGATTTCCAAGAACTCCATCGTCAATATTTGTCTCCTTGGAAGAATTCCTGAGTGTGTTTTCCTTGCTAGCTTCATAGGAAGGCTGGGACGTCTCAGTGGTGATGGGAGGGAGGGCCAAGGAGCCCAGTGTCCCACCTTTCCTACCACTCTGATTTCTTCATGACTCCGTTGTTGATTTGCCTGAGGGCTGTGGGATCATTTTTAACTTCTCTAACTTTGGGTCGACTTTCAACCAAATAATGATAACTTAGTAATTCTGTGCCACCTTTTCCAAAACCTTTACATTCCTTTGAACGCAATGGTAGGGCACTGATTCTACGATTTTTGTTATTATTGTGATTATATTATAAATATATATAATATTATTATGATTATTACTCAGTTTTTTTTTTTCTTTAGAGAGACTGTACAGTGGCCAATCCCACATTTTAGATTTTTATAACGTGGTAGTTAACTATACTAATAAAAGTGTGTATTTATAGCTACAAAAACACAGATGGGCATTCAGTGCTTTCATAGTTTGAAACAAGACAGCCCATTTAGCAGCCAAAAGATACCAATCGTGATACGAAGGCCCGACATGTAGGCTTTAGCATTTCCTCCATTTACACTTGTAATCCACTGCAGAGAAGCAAAGCGGAAGAAAGCGAAGAGTTCTACATTAATTTTTTTAAAGTCGTGGTTAATATTTATGCCAATTAGTCAAGCTTGTTGTAAGTACTTAGAAACATGACATTTGTGTATATTAATGTTTTCAAGGCCTCTTATATCTACTTAAAAGTTATGAGTAACTTTTTCTCTTAAACATCACTATGATTTTGTCTTCTTTTTATCCTATGTGGTTTCAGGCTGGTTATTTCCTGATAGCTCTAAAAGCATCTAGAAATAGTACTCAAAAGAATAAATAAGATTTTAATATGGTAATGGTTAGATATTAGAAAGCTTTGGCTTTATAGAGCTTTATAGACCTTTGCTGTTTCTAAAGTATTTTCACATGTTTTATGTTTACAACAGCCTCAGTAGACAGGCCAGACAGACATCACTAGACCCATTTCCAGTATGAGAAACCTGGCATTAGATAGGCTTTGATACATAACTAATTGTAGAACCGAGATTGGAACTCAGAGTTTACAACTTCAAGGCCAGTGTCCTTTTTCTACAAATTGAGAAAAAATATCAATTTCATGTACATTAGGTGCAAGCGACTCAGTGATAAACTGAATTGCACACTGTTAATGTGAAGAGCTGTAATTTGTCACAGCATAGATGAATGGCAGTGGCATGATCATAATTTTCTAAAAATGATAAGATGGTAAATTTTAGAGGAAGACCATACAACTTTAAAATGTTGGCCCAAGTAAAACTTCAAGTTCGTCCCACCAACTATGGTTCTATTCATCTCAAGAGAGGGGCATGGTGGTTAAAAAAGGAATCATCTGTCCCACGAGTTACCATTTTGATTGTGACCTCCTCCAATTGTTCTGGAATGACGCAATTTTCTTCCCAGTCATGAAAGAAATTCTCTCTCTGTTTCTAAACAAAGACATCCTCTATTCCATGCTTGCCACGTCTCTGTCTCTAAAGAAGCATTCTCTACAACACGCTGTAGCCAGAAAAAGCGCCCACACTTCAGAGGGAGGTTGTGTTGTTTGTTACAGCTTTCCTAACCCCCTCCAATTAAGCAAATCGAACGCTTTCTTCAAAACTTCCTGGAAATCCCATCCCTTCTAAAAGCCCCCACTTCTCCCATCCTCCCCAAGGCTCCCTGCCCTCTGCTTTCTTCTCCTGTCACTGGCTTATTGTCAGGTTAGTTTTTTCCTGAGGAACAGCCTCCCAGTCTCCCACTCCCAGCCGCAGGAGGCTGGTCAGAATCTGAGCCCATCTTACTAATGCAGTGATGACATCATCTGCCACTGTGTTTTGTCTTCGGTCTCTGCAGATGACATGAGGGATCTAGTCTTTCTTGTATCCTGGAGTCTAGAATATTTCCTGACACACAGTAGATTGTCAGTAATTATTCAATGGATTAATTAATTAGTTCTGTAACCTTCCGTTGTCTCAATCCTCCTTCAAGGTGAAGCCCTCATTCTGTGTCTCTGCATCCTCCATGGCACCAGCGCGACCCTGTTCCTCAGGCTCGTGTGTGAGTTGACGGGGTGCTGGTGTTGACACAGGCCTCTGAGGGTAATGGTGCAGCAAGACTACTATGGCTCCAATCCAGAAGCCCGGTGTCCAAGTCTGAGTTTTGCCCCTTACTGCAAAGAAAGACTTGCCTGAGTTAGGTTTTCCTTCTCAAGCTTCGTTCTTCAACTTCATACCAATCAGGTGAGACAGAAAGCAACTTGTTCAGTCTACTCAATATACAAATTTGAAGTGCTGTTATCAGAAGTGAAAGTAGAGAAGCAAATTTTAAAATGGACCAGAGGTTTACCTATGAGAGGGGTAAAATACAACCAAAGTGAGCCTTATCTTCTGACTCCTGATTCTTTTTTGTTGTTTTTGAGACAGAGTCTCGCTCTGTAGCCCAGGCTGGAGTGCAGTGGTGCCATCTTGGCTCCCTTGTTCAAGCGATTCTCCTGCCTCAGCCTCCCGAGTAGCTGGGATTACAGATGTGCATCAGCATGCCTGACTTCATTTTGTATTTTTAGTAGAGATGGGGTTTCACTATGTTGGCCAGGCTGGCCTTGAACTCCTGACCTCAGGTGATCCTTCTGCCTTGGCCTCCCAAAGTTCTGGGATTACAGGCATGAGCCACTGTGCCTGGCCAACTCCTGATTCTTTACAAATGTTTCTGAAGCAGGAAGTTATTAAAATATGAATTATGTTTTTTATAATTTCTTGTCAATTTCCACCTAGCCATGGGGTGGTGAAAGTCTCTGTCTCTTTGGGATTAGTGTTGCTCTCTGGCCTCATTACAGAATTCAGTGACTTACTTCTTCCTTCCTTTTTCTTTACAAATGGCCTTCCTTTCATGCTAAGAAAAGCCACATCAGAACAGGTCTGTAAAAACTCAGGTTAAATTGCTGGGATATTCTGTGAGGTCAAAATTACTCTTATCTTTTGCTTTGTAATAATTCTGCCTTTCACTGAAACAGATGAAAATCAGATGGAATTTAGTCAGTTCTCAATGAAATAGATTTTGGTAACTTTCTCAAAGTACATTTTAATGGTAGGCATTACCTCTTTGTTCACAAAACCTCTGTCCTGTCCCTTTGGAAATGCCCAAAAGCCCGTTAATAGCCCGGTTTCTCTAGTGCTGCGTTTCACAATATGAGCAAAATGTCAGTCCACTCTGGTATTTCGGATCCCTCAAATTTAATGTTCGTACAATGCTATTTTATGATGAACAAAGCTATTGATATAACTGGAAGACTCAAGAAGGCTTTCTGATTTCTCACTCTTGGTGATGGCAGAGTGATCCACTGTAAGGTGACAATGTATTCACACTGACACAGCCTTCCATTAGAAATGTAATGTGTGGCCGGACGCGGTGGCTCACACCTGTGATCCCAGCACTTTGGGAGTCCGAGGTGGGCAGATCACTTGAGGTCAGGAGTTCAAGACCAGCCTGGCCAATATGATGAAACCCCGTCTCTACTAAAAATACAAAAATTAGCTAGGCATGGTGGCACATGCATGTAACCTCCAGCTACTCAGGAGGCTGAGGCAGGAGAATTGCTTGAGCCTGGGAGGCGAAGGTTACAGTGAGCTGAGATCACGCCACTACACTCCAACCTGGGCGACAGAGTGAGACTCCGTCTCAAAAATAAATAAATAAATAAATAACATAAAAGTAAAAATAAAAATGAGAAATGTAATTTGTTACCACGGCGTGGAGTTTTTATCCTAGAGATAAATCTGTGAAAATGCCAACAATGTTTTAGGTCCAAGAACTTTTTCTGTAGGTGTCATGGCTTTCCTGAGCTGAAAAGAAATCCAAGCCAGTCAATTAAAAAATCGAAGTGATCTATATGTGAAATCCTTAATACCTTTCATGTAAGGTTATGTTTATTTCATCACCAGGGGGCTGAAAGTCAGCCTCCTTGGTTTCTTAGTGGATTATGGTTTGCATAGTTGGAGAATAACACAGACACACACACACAGAGACAGAGAGAGAGAGACATACACACACAACAGAGTGGACAGATACATCTCCTACATGTGTTTTTCTTCTACTCTGACTTAACATTCTTCCCACTGCTAGGGTCTATAGTCCCTGTCCTGTCAATTCCAGTATCGAAATTATAAGAAAGCTTGAACTAGCTCCCTAGGTAGCCCTCTGGAGAGGCCCAGTGGAGAGAATCTGAGAGGCTAGAGGCTCCATCCAGTGTAGTGGGCAAGCCTGTAGACGGTTCCAGACTCTGGAATTTTTAATCTTTGAGTTGAAGCCCCAGGATTTGTGGAAGAGAATTAGGTTATCTTCACTATACTCTGATCAAATTCCTGACCCACAGAATCTATGAGCAACAGAAAAAGTATTTAAAATTAACAAGAAAGAGACAACTGTGTTGTATCACTAAGTTATACGGTAATATGATACCTGGCCACAGTAACTGACCTAAGGATACTAGAGTTTAAAGACACCTGGAGAGTTTATTCCAGAAGTGAGTTGTACTAGAGGTTGGATATCTTCCCTTCCACGTATGTCAAAAGTTTATGTATATTTCATCTCATTTTAAAATAGATTTGCACTGAAAAATTAATACTTAAAAGTTTAAGGAAAGCTCTACAGCAAAATGTCAATGGGTAGAGTTTGGAGGGTTGTGATTTTTGTAATAATTTCAGTTCTTAGCTTGGCAAAGTTTTCAAGAGTTCTTAACAAACGACACCAATTATTTACTTGTATATCAACTGCATTCTTAGCCATCATTGAGGTCCCTCAAGTACAATATTTTTAATGAGGATTTCTGAAGTTACTCTTTAATTTTAATGAGGATTCGAAGTTACTCTTTCCCTCACATTATATTTTTAGTCTACGTGTTTCCTAACAGTTTCATTTATGATAATTCTGTCTTCCCAATGTAAGCTGTAGATTTCTTAAGCCATTATTTTTCTGGGGGCTTAGGCTTATAAGAAATGTTCATTAGTAATGACTGATGGGAACTGATCTACTTTACACATTTAACTTTCAGTCCAAGGAACTTCAAAGCAGGTCTGCTGAAGAACAGTGAGAGAATAAGGTAAATCAGAGTTGAAATATTCTTAAGACTAAATAATTTCCTCAAAATACTGAATTTGAGGAGAATTTCATCAGCATTTTTCATAATACAATTCTATTTTACTTTACAAATAAATCAAGGAGAAAGATTAAAAATTAGGCAGGTTTTATGGTTGTCAAAGGAAAGACTATGCCTTTTAGTGTAAAGGAAAATAAAACACTCAGAGTGACAAATCATTATACGGGTTTTAGATTGCTGCTGGAACAAACTACCACAAATTGCGTGGCTTAAAACAACACCAACTTATGATTCTATGATGCTAGAGGTTAAAAATCTGACATGGGACTCACTGAGCTAAAATCAAGATGGCAGCAGGTCTGTGTTCAATTCTAGAAGCTCTAGAAGAGAATCAGTTCCTCAAATTTTTCAGCATATAGAGGTCCTGGTCTCTTCCCATCTTCAAAGCCAGTTATAGCTGGTTGAGTCTTTCTCACATTGCGTCACTCCAACCTCCTATTCTGACTTGCTCTTCCACTTTTAAAGGCTTGTGATGATTTCCTTGGTGCCACTTGGATAATCCAAGATACCATCCCTATTTTATGGTCAGCTCATCAGTGAATGGCATTGGCAACCTTAATCCTCCTTTGCTGGATAAATTAATGCATCCGCACTTTTCATGCATTACGATGTGGACATCTTTTGGCCCTTTATTTTTCTGTCCACCCCATTCGTTTTGAATGTAGATCTCTATAAAGAAAATATCAGATGCTCAGATGCAGCGGCACACACCTGTAATTCCAGCATTTTGGGAGGCTGAGGTGGGAGGATCCTTGAGCCCAGGAGTTAGGGGCTGCAGTGAGCTGTGGTCACGCCATGCACTCCATCGTGGGCAACGCACAGATATCCTGTCTCTAAAAGAATTTTAAAAATTAAGTTTAGAAAATACGTGTTTAGAAATGAATAATTCTCCTTTCTTAATTTTGGAAATTCATGAATATAGCATCCAAAACATTCTCGTTCTGTTGCAGAAAGTGATACAAGCTCCTTCTGTGATAAACACTCTGATTTGTACTTAGAATAATCGGTTTATTTTTAATGATCCAAATTAGCTCATCTAAACAATAAAAACTGCATGAACAATATCTGGACAATGAAACAATCAAAAGGTAATGGAAATTGATTCTTCATTATAAATTATTTAACACCTCTATTCATAAACTAGTGATAGTATTTTGCACTGAATATAATGAGTTGATTTATAAACTTGTTTTCCTCCTGTTATTACCGATATTATGCTTCATCCTCTGAAAAGCACAGAAACTTTGGAACACGTAATGATAGGTAAGTGTTCCAGGTACTTACTGCTACAAAGCAAACTTTCTCAAAATTTACCAGCTTAAACTAACACCCATTTTGTGATGTCTTACAGGAATTCACACAGTTCATCACAGTGATTTTTCTGTTCCACATGCCTTTGATGCCACGGCGTGGTCTTCCCAGGGTAGATGGAAGGAGCGTCTACACGGTGGAGTGCGGCTTCACTGCCATGTCAGGCATTGTGGTCCGAGCAGCAGGAAGGCTGGGCTCAGCTGAGAGTAAAGCAGAGAGTCCATGGAGCTTCTCAGCGTGGTGGTCTCAGGGCAGGATATCTTCCACAGTGGCTCTTGTCACCCAGAGGATGTTGCAGGAGGCAAACCCTGAAAGCTGCAGTTTCTTAATATCTGCACCTGGAAAACGGCTGAGAAGTCCACCCCGTTGTGTTGGCTTGCCTCTCGCCCTCTTCCTGAGATTCAAGGAAAGAAAACGTCGACCCCCGTTTTTCTGTGGGATAAGGACTGGTTTGTTCATGGCAGGTCCCAGGGAAACGCAGGCAGTGGAGATGTTCTCTAAGCGCCTAGACATCCACCCCGGAGCTCAGGCACAGGCAGCCAACCAGAGGCTCCAGGAGCCAAGCGCTGGGAAACTGACTGCTGGGTTCCACGGAGCAGTGGGACACAGGAATTGCTCAATGTACAACATACACAGTTCTGCTAGAAAATAAAATGTGTGCTGCATTTACAATTAGACTTTGGGGAAATCCGGCATCTTCCCTCGTTAGCAAATGGTGCGAATTCTCGCATTGCATTCACTGTTAATAATATTTAAATAGATGAAAAAGGCGAAACAGCTCAATACACTTCTAAAGTAAATTTTTAAAGTTGCCAAAATGAGAAAAGCGTTTAAAAATCTCATTTGGGGCCGGGCGCGGTGGCTCATGCCTGTAATCCCAGCACTTTGGGAGGCCGAGGTGGGTGGATCACAAGGTCAGGAGATCGAGACCATCCTGGCTAACACGGTGAAACCCCGTCTCTACTAAAAATACAAAAATTAGCCGGGCGAGGTGGCGGCACCTGTAGTCCCAGCTACTGGGGAGGCTGAGGCAGGAGAATGGCGTGAACCCGGGAGGCGGAGCTTGCAGTGAGCTGAGATCCGGCCACTGCACTCCAGCCTGGGCGACAGAGCGAGACTCCGTCTCAAAAAAACAAAAAAAAAAGTTAAAGTTCCAAGTGGAATTATCTTAGTCTTATGAGTTGAGTGTGTGAGGAAATTAAAGTTCGAACATTACCTGTTTCTTATGGCTCCCGGCTGGGGCTGGGAGCGGCGTGTTCTTCCGGCAGCTGCAGGTTGGCCTCTTCCACGGGGTGGCTGTTCTCACTCCAGCCCCGCAGCAGCCGTGCCTGTCCTCAGTGTCTCAGAGAGCAGAGAGTCTCTGCTTCATCCAGCACTAGCCTGAGCCTCAAAACAGGCGGAACGAAACAAACACCCAGGTCTATGGAGTCGTTTTTTGGAGCAAATTAATAGGGTTATAGTACTCCGTGACTTCAAAGGCCCAGTCAGTGCCTAACCCGTCGAAGAGGCCGACTGCCACCTGAAGAATGAGCAGCCAGAAAAGCGGGGCAGGTGGGGAAAATCCTAGCTCCTCCCAGATCTCCCAACAACCAGTCATGTTTTCAGTGTTTCCAGCTGACTTGCCTGGTAAAACCCTCTCAACTGTCCACACCTGTGAATCCACTTGGTCTTGCTATCACACGGGGAAAGCCCTGGCCCTGCAGATTTTTCCAACAACCTTCCCTTTTCAATCATAAGAAGGTACAAATCAAAAGCTTCACCACTCAATACTTTCCTGGATCTCGGATCCCTCGGACAGTCACGCTGCCTAGTTCCTGGGTTTTTTCCTTCTTATTCTGTCAGAGGTTCTGGGCCTTTATCACTGAGCAGCAATGAAAAATTACAATCATTCCACTAATTGTGCAAGTTCGGCTGTGAGCTCCATCAGAGTCAGGCTTTCATCTAGGATGCTTCCTAGTCTCAGCTCTGTCTCCGGAGCTCACATCTTCCGGCCCACACTGGGCTTGCACGCCTTCTCAGCAGGCCTGCCCTGTATTCACAACTCTCCTTCCCCGACACCACAAGGCAGCTACTGCTGCTCTCAAGGCACTGATACAATCACAGGCCTTCCCTCTTTTAGTGCGTGGATCTGCCCCCGCCTTCCACTCCAGGGCTTTCTCTTTAATGGAGAGTGCAAACTATTTCGAACAGAAAGGAAGGTGCTTTTCTTTTCTGGGACAGCACCAGTGAGAGCCATTGTTTCACAGTTTACATCCTTAGTCATTCGTGGTGAAACAAATCACTGGGGAGAAAAACAAACGAACAACAACAAAGAAACAGAAATTTTCAAAGTTCTAATATGCATAGGCTCTGACTCTATTCTCTGGTGAGAATGTTTCTGCCAGGCCCACAGTTATAATATAAATATGTATTTCTCTACACTCACGTAATCCAGGACCATTCAAAAATGTATCTTCATAGAAATGCTACTGCCCTCTCCTTTCTCTACACTGTTTTCATTCCTTCCCCATTTTTCCACTTCCTTAATAGTTTCTGATTTATCTGTGTGTGTATGTGTGTGTGTGACAACATGTTCTGGAAATAACTCCATACTTGTTCATAGGAATCATCGTAATTTATTTAGAGCTGCATAGTGTTTCATTGCATGAATACATTATATTTTAGTTTTCTTTTCTCCAACACACAGGCATTGATATTGTTTCTACTATTTTGCACTTACAAACAATTGTGCAATAGTTAACTTTGTGCACATGTATTTTGAATTGTTAAATATTTCAGGGTAGATTCCTAGAAGGGGAAGGCAGCGTTAAAAGGTAAGTACACATGTGGTTTTGTTAGATATTGTCAAATTCCTTTTCAAAGGTTGTACTAATTTGCATTCCAACAAGCAGTATGAATGTGTTTCAGTTTTACTGCGACAACATGGTCATGTTTTAATTTTCACAATCTGAGGTGTGAAAAATAAGCCTCTGCTGTTTTGATATTCATTTCTCTAGTTTCATATGAAAAGATGCTCAAATTCCCTCATATTTCTCATATTTATTCAGGTTCCTTGTGTTTTTCTTTCTTATTTCTTACAGTTTTATTGCATGAAAGATGTTTGTAATGTTTGCAATTGCACGACTCAAGTCTTTGTCTTGGAGACCTCCCTTACCCTCAGAGGGCCTCGCAGCGCAAGAGGTAGTGAGTCCGTCACCATAGGAAGTGTGCACATGTACAAACAGGCTGTTCAAACATACAGTACGGACTGCTGTGATGTCAGCAAACACCCATGTGGGAAAAGCAATGAGAATTCATCCAGGCAAATATACATTTTGAATTAGTTTCTTAAAAACATGTTCCATGAATTTAACTAGGAAATAGAGGATAATCACTACCAATACCAGATGTGAAAGAA
The DNA here is from genome assembly GCF_009764315.1 of Trachypithecus francoisi. Taxonomy (NCBI): domain Eukaryota; kingdom Metazoa; phylum Chordata; class Mammalia; order Primates; family Cercopithecidae; genus Trachypithecus; species Trachypithecus francoisi. Next base: position 50,495,173 of record NW_022681464.1, on the reverse strand, counting down.
CAAACAAAAAACTCTTAGGACATTAACAAAAAATATTTTACTGAGCCATTTATCTATTCAATTTGTTTGATTTTTAGGTTACATTAATTTAGAAAACAGAGAATGAGATCAAATGAGAATAACTGCAGGAGACGAGTGTTGCAAAACAACGCAGTGAATCAGTAGACCTAAGAAAATGGGAGATCATATGAAGGCGTGTGTAAATGGTGATCTTTGCATCAGGCCTTGTTATGGCTGTCAGTGAACATGGCACTGAGATTTCGATATACTACCAGTGGGAACAACGAAAACTAATGAGCTTTTGTTTTCTCTGTTTTGTGTAGTTTTTGATTGGGTGCCTAAGGGGAAAAAAGTGCAGATAGTAAATAAGTAGAAAAAGAAAAGAGGACACAAGGATAGGATGAATTCGTAATACTAACAACAATGATGCCAGATGAGATCTCATGATGACTGAAGTATGCATCATGGGTCAATTCGTACTGTTTTGTATTCATGGTTCCTAGACTATTCAGTTTTAAGAGAGATACAAGGACATACTTCAGAGAAGGTAGAATCCCTCATTTCATCCTTTACATTTATACATCAAGAAAGAAACGGGAAAGAGGAATGGGCTGCTTGACACTTTCATGTTTTCCTGCTGAAGGTTCATGGAGTGACGAAGACCTGCCGGTGTTTCATTTCCCTCACTGGGTTGTCAAAATACTAAGCCCGCTTGAATGCTAGGATGCCTCACGTTTCTGAATATTCCTTTCAGTGCAAATTATAAAAGGGACAGTACTCTGGGACAAATTATTTGTTTTTTTTTCCATACAGTGATTACAGGGGACCTTTATTCACTGTAAAACAAATGTAATCTGCATGTTATATCATGTAAGAGACAGCAATTGAAGCTAGTCTAGGACCACACAGTAGGCACTTTCAGCAAGCTAATGGCCATGCCTGTGAGTGCTTGGATGGGGACAGACCCAGAAACTCAATGAGAACTCGAGTGCTCCAATGCTGCTGGTGGCAAAGTTATGGAGAGACAGCATGGCTTCCTGGAAAACAGTAAGAAAAAGGTGGCCGAAAGAAAGAAACAAGGATAGAACAAAATCAGCCACAAATATCCAAACAAGATGCCATGAAAATGGCTTAAGGAAAGGAGCTAAAAGCCAGGGGTACAGAGTTGCTATAGGAAGAGTCCGAGGTTAGCCATCGAAGTGGTGGGATAAGTTCCAAAGAGGCAAAGGTATTGCTTCGACAGACTTTGATCTTGCTCCCAGACTGACAAGGGGCTGTGTGACAAGGACATTCTCCATTCTGGCTACTGTGTGAAAATCTCCCGTGTCACTTCCTCATCATCAGAGATGAGCTAACAAATTTAACAAGTAAAAATGTGTAAATATTATCACAGATGCCTAATACCTTGAATGCATTTGTTCTATCAAGCTCTCAAGAATAGGTAACAGTATGAGAGGCGGAATAAAATTGACAATGACCCTTTTCTTATAGAATTTAGTCTAGTTTAATGATTCATAGTTATGGCAGCTGTCACTCACCTCATCAAAATTTTTATGATTAATGGACACTCTTACTCAAAAATGTAAATATAATCATACATATATTCCATCTGTATTACTCAGATATTCATGGAACTCTTGGATTTCATTTATAAGCAGCAGTTTAATAAACACCAGGTTAATGGAAAAGACCCACTGGTGGTTTTCCTACTTCTGTTAGTTATAAAAAATTTAACATACATACTTAAAGAGATGCAAATTTAATATGGCTAGCCTCTCTTGTGCATTACAAGGGCTTTAGGCAGCTTAAATCCAATTGCACTCCTTCTACTTTATATGTTAATTTTGTCCAGAATTTTAGCTGTAATTTCTTTTATTCTAACCACCAAATTAAATGCATTCTATACCATTTTATACAGTCTGTGTGAGTATAGATTTAGTCACATGCTTACCAGTGGATTTTTTTTTTTTTTTTTTTTTTTTTTTTTTTACATTTCCTTCCTGCAACTCAGAGCATTCCTGGAAAATAGTTTTTATTTTCTCCTGAAGTGTGTCTTTTAGAAATTTCTTTTCTGAGGATCTGTTGACTCACAGAATTTTATGACTGGAAGATTTTTTTTGTAGTTCTCATCTTTTTCAGTAAAATAAATTATTTTTGCACTTTGAGAACAATGCTAAATATATAGAAAAGTTATACATATAATCTGAACAACTTTTCCTCAAATCACTTGAGAGTAAGTTGGCAACACAATCGATACCCTGTCCTCCCCAGATACATCAGTTTGCATTTCCTTAAAACAAGAACAGGCCTACATGTAACTGTTAGAATCAGAAAATTAGCGTGGGTGCATCACCACCTTTTGAGCCTCGGGCCGTGTTCAGGTTGGATCGTCTGTCTCATGACAGCAAAGGATGCCGTTCAGGGTCACAAGGTTGATTTAGCTGTGGTGTCTCTTTAGTTTCCTGTAGTCTAGAGTAGCTCCTCAGCTTTTCCTTGACCTTCGTGAAGTTGGAGAAGAGTAATTTTGTACAAAGTCCCACAACATGGGTTTGTTTAGTATTTACTTGTAGCTGGACTCACGGTGTACATCCTTCATAGGAATATCTCAGAAGTGATGTTCTATTCTCTCTATCCTATCAGGAGGAACATGATTTTGACATCGGTCCATTACTCATAACGTTCACCTTGATCACTTAGCCAAGGTAGTATCTTCCAGTTTTCAGGCTAAAATTCCTTTCTTTAACTTTTGTAATTAATAAATATTTGTATATAATTATAACCTATTTAAATGTCCCATTTCTCATCAATTTCTAATCATTATTTTATTTACATGAAAATGAACTCAGAGTTTTCTATTTTATTTAATAGATCAAAATTCCCCACTGTTGTTTTTCATTCTGATGCTCAATTTGTCTTCTATTTGGCCACTGGGAGCCCTTCCAGTTGGCTTCTGTGTCCCAGTGACATGTTTTCATCATTCTTTGAGCTCTTTTCTGTCTTCTGGCACAAGATGTTCTAGGCTCATCCCACACATCTTGCACTTTCTGTTACAACCTCAAAATTAGCCATTTCTGCAAGGAAGTTTGGTTTATTGAAGTGGAGAACATAAGTCAGAAGCCATGATTTATTTGGTGAGTTTAAGGCTATTGGGGTTTCACTTTCAGTAGACAGAACTATCCCTAGTTATACATATGAGTGTATATACATATGTATATACATATGTATATATACATATGAGTGTAATATGTACATACATACACATATCTATCAATCATCTATCTCTATATCTATCTATGTATCTATCTATCATCCATCTATCTCTATCAATCCATCCATCCATCTCTCTATATCTTATCTCTCTACCTGCCTATCTATCCATCCATTCTATGTCTCTAATCATCTAGTCTGTTTATTTATATTGAAGTTAATAAATTGACACCAATAACTTCAATTTCCACTCAATGCCACAGTACGTTTTCTGGTCTCTTCTTTTCCATATTTGCAGTTCCCTTTTCCAACACTGAGAAACTCGCTCTTTTTAACACAAGATATTTACTAATATGCTCAATCCTCTTGCATGCAGCCAGTCCCCAATGCTGTCACTGCACCAGCACAGGCCCACACCCTACTTGGATGCCTTACTTCCCTGCTTGAGCTCTGACTTTCCATTTGCAGATGCCCATCCCCTCATGCTTGGGACACTCTTCTGCCAGCCTTGGGCTCTGACATTCCTCTCCAGGCCAGCCCTCTGTGAGGTGGCCAGCATTTCTCTGTGATTGTTGAGCATTTTGAACTTGCAATGAAGCAGCGAGGATTCATTCCCTCAGCAAAGGGGAGGTCCATCTTCTGGGTACAGGGTGCCTCCCAACTCCAATCCCCTGTAACAAAGAGAGGGGTTATGTCTACAGCAACCACGTGGTATACCAAGTTCTTAGCTATGATTTGCCCCAACTTACAAAATTTTTGTGCAAGATGAGTGACTTAAATCTTCACTTAGACACTACTCAGGAAACACTTCATTGTTTCTCTATTGGCTCTGTCATAACAAAGACAGACCGTGAACAAATTTGTCATGAAATTTTGACCCTGGCTGAAAACGACTGTGCATCGGGAAAAGCACAGAAGGTAACCCAGGGCCAGAGAACACCAAGTTCTGTTGGGATGGAATTTAAGTGAGTTATCGGATGGACAGTCACCCCCCCCCAGATAATTCATCCTGAACCATTCTGTGTTTTCTTACCCACGCTCTGCTTATGAAGCAAATACACTAAAAGAGTTTGTTATAGTCTCGGTAATTGCGATATTGGTCACTCACTATTCACTGCTGCCTCTGTTGGAAACTTTTCCTAAATACCCATCTGAAATAAGATGTAAACAAACCACTTAGTAAAATTCTATGAGTATCAGCATTCAGATACTCTTCAAAGTAATTTAATATTTAATCATTTGAGTTTTGGAGAAAACAAAATCACTTTTGATTTATCATTTCATTATTGATAAAAGCTGCTGTAGAGACCTTTCTTTAAGCTTGAAGGGAAGACGCTTTTTATCTTTTTGTTTTGATTTAAGCCTGAGTTGAGACTGGAACAAAAAAGAACTTCAGAGAAATTCATCCTGCCGCTTTTTTTCTAGGAAAAAGAATTTCATCTTCTATACTCTTCCTCACATATTTATTTTTATTTTTTGTTTTTATCTTTTTAGAGACAGGTCTCACTCTGTGCCCGGGCTGGAGTGCAGTGGCACGATCATAGCTCTCTGCAGTGATGACCTCTTGGGCTCAAGTGATCCTCCTACCTCAGCTTCACCAGTAGCTAGGGCTACAGGCGTGTGCCACCACACACTGCAATTTTTTTCTATTTTTTGTAAAACTGGGGTCTTACTCTGTTGCCCTGGCTGATCTTGAACTCCTGGCCTAAAGTGATCCTTCTGCCTTGCCCTCCAAAGTGCTGGGATTCTAGGTATTAGCCCCCACAATGGACTCACATATTTTAACATAATAAAATATGCTATCTTGAGTATGGAAAAGTGGTCCATGGTGTTTACATTGTCCTTTGAACACATAAGCTATTTGAGTAAAAGCCATTCATTTGACACAGACACACACACACACGTACACACAGTGCACATTATTCAACACAGAGGCACACACATGCACACAAGTACACATGCAGAAACACACCTTGAACACGTTCTATCTGCTTTGCCCAGTTCCTAAAAATTATGTTCCATTTATTGTAAATGGATAGCACGTATTTAGAGAGCCTAACTACCTGTATAGTTACAGTACTGTATTAAAACTGTCTGGACCAATTTGTTGTATTTTCTAATATCTCTTTATAAAATACAATAAAAATCCAAACAAAATAAAACATAATATTAGTTGTAATTTTCATAAGTTACAATCCTCTTTCCTTTCAGAAAGATCGTGCTTCTAGGATTTGGGGAGCATATTGCTTTGAATTTTGTGCTGTGTTCACCTCAGTGTGTGCACGGAGGGTGCTTGATAAATGGCTTTGATGGCACAGGAGGACTGAAACAGCCAGAGATTGGAGCTGGAGCTCAGATCTGTCCATGAGACAGTTCACCTGGGTCTGTTCTATTCTTTGCAATTGTCACAAGTCAGATTCCATCAATGCCTGCATTAGCCTCTCCATGCCAAGCCCCTTATCTCATGAATGAAAGGACGATCCCCTTCAGAGCCCAGGACTGCTGGGGTTCACAATGTTTGCCTGCTTTGTGCCTGCAACACCCTGGAGCACAGTGCGTGCTGGATGGGTAAACAAGTGGGTGCCCACGTGGCAATCTGAGATTGGGGTCTGAGAGATCCCCAGGTGTGGAGGGCAGGACCTGGCTGTCTCAGGACCCCCGGCTCCACTGCAGTCCACAATTCGACTGTGTTCTGTGTGCTTCAGCCACTTCCCCAGGTAGTGCCTACTAAGGCAGGCATGTTGCAGACTACTGGAAACCAACATCATATTTACTTTGGAGTATTCACTCTTACCTCCCACTCACTATATCCAGTTCTAAGAATTAAGCTCTGTGGGATGGACAGAACATTGAAGCCATGTCCTTCTTCTGGGGTAATACCCGAGGTTCATTGCCTCCAACAAGGAAATCAAGGACACCTACGCTAAGGAGTGAGGTTAAGAGCAGAGGTTTAATAGATGAAAGAAAGAGAAAGATGCTCACTCCTACAGATGGAGGACTCCCCAGTGGGTCTTCCAGTCTGCAGAAAAGAGCAGGAGGTTTTATAGACAAGCTGGAGGAGGCAGCCCTGTGATTTACAGAGGACATGAAAGATTGGTCTGACCAGGGGTGCCATTTGCACAGCCCCAAAAGAACTGGTCAGAACTGGGTGTGCCGTCTGCATAGCCCTCGAAGAGGCTGGTCACACACCCCCAGTCTTTTATTATGCAGATGGCTTCTCAGCTGCGGCCACGTTGTCTGCTGTTTTTACTGTACACTTAGTGACAGAGAAAAGGGAAGATGGGGCCTCCATGCTGAACATAACTGGTCCCTGTAGGCTTTTCCTGTTGGCACAGCTGCCGGCATTCACTGTGTGCAAAGCTTCCGGCTTCCTTATCTATGTCTACAGCTCCATCTTACAGGCTGCTCTTTCTTACAAAAGAAATTATTTGGGGTTGCTTTTTGTTAAAAGGCAAGCCTTGCCAAGGACTCCTTTACCCTCACTGTCTGCCTAAATAACTTCTTTTTGGCTGCTGTGGCAACATGACCTTTTCTGGGTGGTTATGAAGTGCATCCCTGGAGAGGGGCATGCAGCAGCTGCTGAAAAAGTCAATGTCTATTGCAGGAAGTCAGGGACCCCAAACAGAGGGACCAACTGAAGCCGCAGCAGAAGAACATAAATTGTGAAGATTTCATGGACATTTATCACTTCCCCAATCAATACTCTTATAATTTCCTGCGCCTCTCTTTACTTTAATCTCTTAATCCCATCATCTTCGTAAGCTGAGGATGTGTGTCGCCTCAGGACCCTGTGATGATTGCTTTAACTGTACAAATTGTTTGTGAAACGTGTGTTTGAACGATATGAAATCTGGACATACTGAAAGAGAAGAGGATAACAGCAATTTTCAGGGAACAAGGGAGATAACCATAAGGTCTGACTGCCTGCAGGGCTGGCAGAACAGAGTCATATTTTTCTTCTTGCAGAAAGCGAATAAGAGAAATATCGCTGAATTCTTTTCCCAGCGAGGAATAACCCTGGGGAAGTAATGCATTCCCAGGGCTAGGCCTATCAACGACCGCTCTGGAAGTGTCTGTCATATGCAGTTGAAGATAAGGGATGAAATATGCCCTCGTTTCCTGCAGTGCCCTTAGGCTTACCAGGATTAGGAAATTCCAGCCTGGTGAATTGTAGTCAGACTGGTTGTCTGCTCTCGAACCCCGTTTCCTGTTAAGATACTTATCAAGACAATAGGTACCCAGCGGGACATGGAACCTCATCAGTAATTCTAATTTCACCCTGGCCTTGTGATCTTGCTCTGCCCTTCTGCCCTTGTGATATTTTATTGCCCACTGAAGCATGTGATCTTTGTGACTTACTCCCTGTTTGTACCCCACTCCCCTTTTGAAATCCCTAATAAAAACGTGCTGGTTTTGTGGCTCAGGGGGCATCACGGAACCTACCAATAGGTGATGTCACCCCCGGAGGCCCAGCTCTAAAATTTCTTTCTTTTGTACTCTTTCTCTTTATTGCTCAGACTGGCCGACACTTAGGGAAAATAGAAAATAACCTACATTGAAATATTGGGGGCTGGTTCCTCCAATAAATGTCAACAGTGACCCGGGTGCCAATTCACAGTGGGGTTTTTTCCTAAAGAGTTGTTTATAAAAGTATTAGTGGGAATGATGAGAAGAACATTCACTCACAATGCATCTGAAATCCTTGGGACTAGAAGTGGAAACTAGGCAACCAGGTTCCTGGGACCTCACTCGGCCTCTGAACAGAATTCTTGTTAAAGTCCACATTAAAATGAGATAAGCTTTAAAATAAGGCTCTACCCTTATTACTGGACACAACTGTTAAAGTCATGTCTATCCATGAAAATATTTAGATGGATCCTTTAACTTCAGGCAAGTAGAGCATTAGGTGAGAATGAGCCACCTTCCTGAGGAAACCCTACGCCCTGTCAACCTGCAGTTATCTTCAGTGTGCACCAGAGACTGAACATTATGTACCAGGAGCTCAAACACAAAGTGCCAGTCCTTTCTCAGTGAGAGCACCTGTGGTGCATGGCATGCCCAGGTCTGGCTCATGTCACTCCTCTGGGTCCCACTGGCTGTCTTTTCTGTGTCCTGCACTCTATTTTTTAAAACTAGGCTTTTATTACTACTTGGAGGTTGTATTAGTCTGATCTCACACTGCTATAAAGACATACCTGAGACTGGATGATTTATGAGGAAAGAGGTTTAATTGACTCACAGTTCCATAGGCTGTAAAGGAGGCATGACTGGGGAGACCGTAGGAAACTTAGGATGTGTGGCAGCCGTGCCTGTTTCCCTTTCACCTTCTGCCTTGATTCCTAAGGCAGAAACGTAGCCAGAAAGTAGTTTTTACCTTTTCTGATTCAGAATACTTTTCTGATGTAAATCTACTCTGTTAAGAAGACGAACTGCCCAGAGAATCAAATAAACTATAATTTATAAGGTTTATGCTTAAGATCATACATTATGTAGATTACTTACTAATTGCAAATATGTAGAATAATAAATGTCTACACACACATGTGTCTACGTGTGTGGATGTGTGTGTATACATATATGTGTGTACTTGTGTGTATGTGCAGGTTTGTATGCCCAATATGCCCATGTACGGTGACTGAGATGCCCCTGAAAATTGTGAACCCCCCAGACTCTTAGGAACCCCTGAAGTCTGGAGAAAGGAGATGCCCTTCCCCAGAAGGAACGATGCTTGTATCTTGCCTGGAGACACCGTGGCACCTCTCGCTACAATGAGCCGTGCATCTTCCTCAGGTCCAGCCTCCACTTCTCTTGGCCACTAGGCTGATGAGGATAATGTTACATATCCAGCAGAAATATAGGGGGCCTGATAAAGAAGGAAAAGGAGGTGCAGGAGCATCCCAAAGGCACACGATGCAGCCAGAATATCCAACTTGAGATGGGGAAGGTGAGTGGCTCTGGTGAGCGCATGATCGAAAGGTTGGGATGTTCAGGATTATTTACAGATGTTCGTCCCTGCAGTCGTGAGATACAGAATGTAACCCTCTGGCAAGAACCCAGGAGGCAGATTTGCTGCTGGGATGGCAGCTCAAGGTTCAGAAAAGGCGATGCTCCTTACTGTGTGAAATTGAAATACCACCGTTTCTGTGGTCAGCGGTGGAGGGACACGGGTGTGCTCCAGTGATCATGGTGTAAGTGGCTGCATGGTCCACTGAGTGATGTGCGTGTAGAAGGACGGAGGGGATGCCACTTCACAGCCAGGAGATGCACTGGTGCAATGGGCACCCATCTCTAAGCTTTCCAGCAGCGGCTCTCCTCTGTCAAGTAGGGCTGCCGATAGCAGAGATTGTTATGGGATGAGATTTGCTGGTGGCAGTGGGGAGGACAGGACCCTGGCCACAGGAGGCTGGGCAGGTGAGCAGGGGCAGGTCACAGTGGAGCCCAGATGCCTTGCCCTGCACAGAGAGATGGAGACGGGGTTGGGGGGGGGGCACAGAATCTCTAAAAAACAGATGGGAAAGATGGATGATGGGAGAGTGGGGTTGTCATCCCACAAAAACTCACCCATTATTGCGTCGTTTCTGGGTCTGGGTCAGCATACAGATCTAGACCCACTGACTGAGGCATGGCCGGGTCCCCAGGTGGAAGGGCCCTGCAGCCCCACGACATGCAGACATGGAGAGGGTTTCCAGTCTTCCCTTCCTTGGTGTGGGCCTACGTAATGTATTCACTTGGCTGAGCTAGGGAATTCCCAGTGCTCCCTTTCCTGTGGGTGACAGCAACTCTTCCAGAAGAGGTGGAGGATGGAAGTGGAAGTGGTGCAGCAGCTCTCTGAAGCCCACAGACTTTGTTGCTTTTCTGCTGGTCAACCTCAAACTGCCCAACTTCCCTGTTACCTCCCTTCAGAATCTCCAGTTCCTGGCCAGGTGCTTGTACTTCACAATGGAATGAAGGCCTCAGTTGTGCCGGATGCCCACACCACCAAGGTCAGGGCCAAGGGGAACCAAAGCCGGGGACAGTCTATCCTCACGGCTGCACCTCCTGCTCTTGAGTTCCACTGAGCCCATGTTCCCAGCTCTAGCAGTTTTGAAATTTTGAAATAATTTTTCATGTGTTCTTTCTTCATATACAGCCCAAGGTTGCTGAACAACTGGTTTTTAGCAAGTATCTAGTCACAATTGTGGTTTTCTGCTACTGTTATTAATTGGCTTTAAATTATGTTCCAGAATATTGCCTCTGTTGGATTCAGGCAAGTTTAATAGTTCCCATTCAAATGCAGACACACACATATGTGGTCTTCTCTCTTGAATGCTGTTCTGTGGCCAACTCCAAGCTTCATCATAACCCACCAGCACCCCAGACCCAACCACAGCAAACATTCCTTGGTACATAAGATCCAGCATTTCAATGGTGTTTTGTTTTCTTTCCTTCTTACTTTCTTTTCTCCGGAGAGCAAGATCTCATCCCTAGCTACTTCTTTGCACAGCAGCAGACAATGTAGGCACCAACGTGCTTATTGAATTCTGCAGATGTTGTCTATGTGATTAGTTTATCTGTTGTGCTGATTTAGTGATGACTCGGTGGCCAGATCTTAAATAATTCTGAAAGCAATACCTCTCAAAGATAAGCAGGAGTTGTGGTTTTCAAGCGTTATTTCTTTAGATGATTTGCATTGAAAGCAGGATAGAAAACACTAAGGACCACCAACCCCAGCTTATCCATTATAAAAATGGAACATAAATTAGTGACAATAGTGAATTCTCACTTGATAAATAAATAAAATGGATATTTGGATGATTTTGCTTCTGCTTTGGCAATTGAATAGTGCAGGACTGTGTGTAATGCAAACAGTGACATGTATGTTATGTTAGAAGTCAAAACACTCATTTAGTTGTGAATCAAAATGTTTAAAAAGCGAGAGTAACAACAACTGAAAATTCCTTGACCACCTTATGACAACAGTGATAATAAACTGATTTTTAGAAAGCCTACTTTGAAAACACAGTTGGGGGATACCAACTGTCTATGTAGATGCACAGTGCGAGTTTGACAATATTTCCAAGAGTTGCATAGCAGCCAGATTTCTTAGAAAAGTACTCAGCAAGACATTTCAGTAAATCCTGCTAAAGCAGTCATTGCAACTATAAATGGCAAATATTATGAATCCTAAATTTTGGTACTTAACTAGGATGAAGACTTTATCAAATATACAATTGAAAGTTCTTGGAATCATGAAGCATTTTCCCCTAAAAACAGAAAGAAAAGACCGCGTTTTGCATCAGAAGAACCCACAGGCTCCACGAGCGTGCCTCAAGTCGTGTTTGGATGCTTATTGTTCTTGGACACTATTACTGGGTGAATGACGCACTGGCTTGTGTAATTCATCATAGTCCATTCTGATCCTTCCTTCCGCATCTACAATATCTGATGGAAAAGAACACTTCCATCTGGACAATTAAGCTTGGGAAAGTATTCATTTCCTTCCTTCATTCAACAAATAGTCACTGAATGTCTTCAAGATGCCCATTGCTCTGGTGGAGAGAGGTGCGTCAGGACCTTAGGTCTGATATGGTTTGGAGCTGTGTCCCCACCCAAATCTCATGTCAAAATATAATTCTTAGTATTTGGGGTGGGGCCTGGTGGGAGGTGATTGGATCATGGGAGTGGTTGCTTCATAAATGGTTTAGCACCTTCTCCTCAGTGCTGTTCTTGTGATGGTGAGTGAGTTTTCGTTGGATCTGGTTGTGTAAAAGTGTGTAGCACTCCCTGCTCTCTCTTCCTCCTGCTCCAGCCATGTAAAGTGCTGGCTCCCGCTTTGCCTTCAGTCCTGATTGTAAGATTCCAGAGGCCTCCCCAGAAACCAAACAGGTGCTGCTATGCTTTTTGTATAGCCTACAGAATTGTGAGCCAATTCAACCTTATTTCTTTATAAATTATCCAATCTCCTTTATAGCAGTGTGAGGAACATTCCAAGTGTTATTAAGATGCACAACACTGAGACATCTCCTGATTGAGTGCTCAAGGAAGATCACCTTAATATATTATTATGAATATTAGTTAACCTGGGGTTGGGGATAGATTTGGAGGAATGGAGCATGTTGAAATATCCAAAGAAGAAACAGAGATGTTCTATTAGATGGATGTAAAGAAGGCCAGCTTTGAATGCCAAGAAAATCCAGGAAGGAGGACAGGTTGGAAACAACTGGAGAATCTGGGAGAAGCAGCAGACTGCTGGAAGCTTACAAGACCTGCTAAGGATTTTTACCATCATTCTAAGCATGACATGAACCCAGTGAAATGTCTGGAGCAGAGAAATAATGCAACTAGATTTGCATAAAAAAATTTTAAAAATCATTCTGCATGAAGTGTGAAGAAGGCATCAGGAAAGGTTAGAGTGGGTGTGGAAAGCCCAGAGGGATTCAACAGGAGTCCAGGGAGAGATGAGAGCAGAAGGAATGGAGAGGGGTGGAGAGACCCAGAGGAAAAAGGACTGTAGAATTCATTGCATTTACTGGAGTAGTAGAGAGGTGTAAGGGACAAAGGGGCTTGAAGTGAAGCCAATCACTTATGTCCCTAACACACCCCTTCTCCCATTCCTGGCTTGGAGATTCTCAGAATCCGGGCATGCTTGGGGAAAGTGTTGTACAAACGAATTGAACATCAGTAACTCCATTGATAATCAGTAACATCAATTTCTTGGACAGGAACATGACTGCTGCTGCGTCCCCCTTTCAGCTGCCAGGCTTATTCCTCTTGGTTAAGCATGATGTGCACATTGCCGCTCTGATCTGGGACCAGGACCGCGACTCCATGCCTTCCTCTCCTAGGCTATACAGCTTTCTGTCTCCTGAAGGTAATACCAGAAGAAAAATGCTTCTCTCTTATTGTCTTATGTCCTCCTAAGATCCAATTTAAAAAGTGAGACTCTAATTGCTCCTGAATGAACTACTCTAACTTATTTAGGGAGAAAAATTGAATAAATCAGAACATTCTTTGGACTGAGTCATCGTGATAAGTATAGAGTTATTCTTGGTTCATGATACACATGAAGCCAAAACATATTTATTGCTTGAAAATAAACATTAATATAACTTTGTCCTTATTCTCTAAGAGGAAGAAAAACCAAGTAATAGTAATGTACTAGGAAAATTTCCATAAGTATGTTGATATTTCTTATACTGTTTTATTTAAATCTTAAGTTGATACAAACGCAAATAGAATTGTATAAAAATTTTCATATAAGAACAATTTAACATATTTCTTATATAGCTAAATATATTAATCCCTTCTGTAAGCCCTACAGGATATTTTGCATATTAATGTAAATATTTTATAGTGCATGTTTATTCAGTCATCAGTGTAATGGGTACCTACTGAGTTCCAATTACTTGTGAAAATGACACAGGGCTAATTTGTCCATACTTCATCATTTATCCAATTTGTTCTACGAAGAGATATGAGTGTTGGCTGTATCTGGTGTCTTATGTTGAATAATGGAGATAGAAGTTTTAATAAGACTTGGTTTCTGGCATTAAGAAATGAGTAGTCTAGTACATGTCTTATTTTACTACTTTAGGTGACTATTTCATGACAAGTAAATATTTTTTTAAAATTTTGACTTCTCAGGCCACAGAGAACCTCTCAAGAAAACCGAGTTTAGCTTACAGGTATTTCTAGCATCTGTGAGTTTTTAGAGACTCCCAAACCATAAAATTAGATCGTTAAGAACATGTAAAAAAGGAACAGACATGTTGAAGGGTTAATAGTGAGAAGAATGTGCTTTACTCTCTGTGCTTTACCACGTGGACACTGTTGTCACTGCTACTCATGATCACATTTTCGGGTTTCTATTTCTGGTGTGGGTGGCACTGCTCTTTCTTTAGAAAACATAATTTAAATGGCTTAGTGAGTAAATGTGGAAAATAGAAATACAAAATAAGTAGGAAGATGAATGAACAATTCAATGTTATATTCTGGAGAAGATAAAAAGAAAAAGCGAAGCAATTAACACTACACGTGAAAGATGAATGTGTTGTAGTTGACCGCAGGTACCAAGGCTCCCTGTATTCTGACACCCAAGTGCTCCACACATTTCTACTTTTAACAGGCCTGCAGAATCATCTGAGTTTATAGATACACGCATGTAATTGAATTAGAGTGCAGACACGCATTCTCTTCCATGTCAGCTGAGAAGAGGATGAGGGCTAGGGGCACTGGCCATCCAGCAGCCGTGTGAACCTAGTGTGCAGATCTTGGTTTCTAAGGCCATTCTTCCATAAAAGGCACCAGGGCACCTTGGATAAACGGCTGATGCTAGGACTGGGGCAGGAAATATCCAAGGTGATCTTGGTGCATATTGTTGCCAGAAAGGAAGGAAGTGCTCAACACACACACGCACACACAAACACACACACGCACACTCACACAGCATATGTCAAGAGACACAGGAGTCAACTGAAGGGCTTGGAATAGCCAAGTAGGGAACAATGAAAGCAAGAAAACAAACCATGTAGCACTGGATTATAACCCAAGGTATACAGTGAACATCCACGGGTCCATACTGATATGAAAACGATATCAACAAGTAACTGAACAGAGCAGAATAGCAAACTATCCTGTGCAGAATAATTCAAAATAATTTATGTAAATATTCCATTCTCAGGAGGAGGGTCATCACTCCCCACCCTTCAGTGTGGGTTGTGAACAGGAACTTCCTTCTTAAGAGTACAGCATGGGCAGTGAGATGAGATCACACCATTGCACTCCAGCCTGGTGACAGAGTGAGACTCCATCTCAAAAAAAAAAAAAAAAAAAAAAAAAAAGGGATGGTCGTTTCCAAGATGGCCAAATAGGAACAGCTCTTGTCTGTGGCTCCCAGGGAGATCAATGCAGAAGATGGGTGATTTCTGCATTTCCAACTGAGGTACCTGGTTTATCTCATTGGGACTGGTTGGACAGTGGGTGCAACCCACAGAGGGCAAGCTGAAGCAGGGTGGGCATCACCTTACCCAGGAAGCACAAGAGTTTGGGGAATTTCCCTTTTCTAGCCAAGGGAAGCCATGACAGACTGTACCTGGAGGAACAGTACACTCCCGCCCAAATACTGTGCTTTTCCCCATGGTCTTAGTAACCGACAGACCAGGAGGTTCCCTCCTGTGCCTGGCTTGGTGGGTCCCATGCCCACGGAGCCTTGCTCACTGCTAGCGCAGCAGTCTGAGATCAACCTGCGAGGCTGAAGCCTAGCAGGAGGAGGGGCATCTGCTATTGCTGAGGCTTGAGTAGTAAACAAAGTGGCCAGGAAGCTTGAACTGGGCGGATCCCACCGCAGCTCAGCAATGCCTACTGCCTCTCAAGAGTCCACCTCTGTGGGCAAGGCATAGCTGAAGAAAAGGCAGCTGACAATGTCTGCAGACTTAAACGTCCCTGTCTGACAGCTCTGAAGAGAGCAGTGTTTCTCCCAGCATGGCATTCGAGCTCTGAGAACAGACAGACTGCCTCCTCAAGTGGGCCCCTGGCCCCCATGTAGCCTGTTTAGGAGACATCTCCCAAAAGCGACCGACAGACACCTCATACAGGTGGGTGCCCCTCTGGGATGAAGCTTCCAGAGGTAGGAGCAGGAAGCAATATTTGGTGTTCTGCAACATTTGCTGTTCTGCAGCCTCCACTGGGGAAGGCTGAGGGTCTGGAGTGGACCTCCAGCAAACTCCAACAGATCTGCTGCTGAGGGGCCTGACTGTTAGAAGGAAAACTAACAAACAGATAAGAATAGCATGAACATCAACAAAAAGGACACCCACATCAAAACCCCATCTGTAGGTCACCAACACCAAAGACCAAAGGTAGAATAAACCACAAAGATGGGGAGAAACCAGAGCAGAAAAGCTGAAAATTCCAAAAACCAGAGCACCTCTCCTCCAAAGGATTGCAGTTCCTTAGCAGCAACGGACAAAACTGGACAGAGAATGAGTTTGACGAGTTGACAGAAGTAGGCTTTAGAAGGTTGGTAATGACAAACTTCTCCTAGCTAAAGGAGGATGTTCAAACCCATGGCAAGAAAGCTAAAAACCTTGAAAAAAGGTTAGATGAATGACTAACTAGAATAAACAGTGTAGAGAAGACCCTAAATGGCCTGATGGAGGTGAAAACCACAGCACAAGAACTTCATGATGCATGCACAAGCTTCAATAGCCAATTCGATCAAGTGGAAGAAAGGATATCAGTGATTGAATATCAAATTAATTAAATAAAGCGAGAAGACAAAATTAGAGAAAAAAGAGTGAAAAGAAATGAACAAAGACTCCAAGAAATAAGGGAATATGTGAAAAGACCAAAGTTACGTTTGATTGGTGTACCTGAAAGTGATGGGGAGGATGGAACCAAGTTAGAAAGCACTCTCCAGGATACTACCCAGGAGAACTTCCCCACCCTAGCAAGGCAGGCCAACATTCAAATTCAGGAAATACAGAGAACACCATAAAGATACTCCTTGAGAAGAGCAACCCCAAGACACATAATTGTCAGATTCACCAAGGTTGAAATGAAGGGAAAAATGTTAAGGGCAGCCAGAGAGAAAGGTCAGGTTACCCACAAAGGGAAGCCCATCAGACTAACAGTGGATCTCTCGGCAGAAACCCTACAAGCTAGAAGAGAGTGGCGGCCAATATTCAACATTCTTAAACAAAAGAATTTTCTACCCAGAATTTCATATCCAGCCAAACTAAGCTTCGTAAGTGAAGGAGAAATAAAATATTTTACAGACAAGCAAATGCTGAGAGATTTTGTCACCACCAAGCCTGCCTTGCAAGAGCTCCTGAAGGAAGCACTAAACATGGAAAGGAACAACTGGTGCCAGCCACTGCAAAAATATGCCAAATTGTAAACACCATTGATGCTATGAAGAAACTGCATCAATTAACAGGCAAAATAACCAGCTAACATAATGACAGGATCAAATTCACACATAACAATATTAACCTTAAATGTAAATGAGCTAAATGCCCCAATTAAGATACACAGACTGGCAAATTGGATAAAGAATCAAGATTCATCAGAGTGCTGTATTCAGGAGACCCAATTCACGTGCAGAGACACATATAGGCTCAAAATAAAGGGATGGAGGAAGATCTACCAAGCAAATGGAAAGCCAAAAAAAAGCCAAAAGTTGCAATCCTAGTCTCTGAAAAAACAGACTTTAAATCAACGAAGATCAAAAGAGACAAAGAAGGCCATTACATAATGGTAAAGGCATCAATTCAACAAGAAGAACTAACTATCCTAAATATATATGCACCCAATACAGGAGCACCCAGATTTGTAAAGCAAGTCCTTAGAGACTTACAAAGATACTTAGACTCCCACATAATAATAATGGGAGATTATAACACCCCACTGTCAATATTAGACAGATCAACAAGACAGAGAGATAACAAGGATATCCAGGACTTGAACTCAGCTCTGCATCAAGCAGACCTAATAGACATCTACAGAACTCTGCACCCCAAATCAACGGAATATATGTTCTTCTCAGCACCACATTGCACTTATTCCAAAATTGAAAACAAAATTGGTAGTAAAACACTCCTCAGCAAATGTAAAAGAACAGAAATCACAACAAACTGTCTCTCAGACCACAGTGCAATCAAATTAGAACTCAGGATTAAGAAACTCACTCAAAACTACACAACCACATGGAAACTAAACAACCTACTCCTGAATGACTACTGGGTAAATAATGAAATGAAAGCAGAAATAAAGATGTTCTTTAAAACCAATGAGAACAAAGACACAGTGTACCAGAATCTCTGGGACACATTTAAAGCAGTGTGTAGAGGGAAATTTATAGCACTAAATGCCCATGAGAGAAAGCAGGAAAGATCTAAAATCGACACCCTAACATCACAATTAAAAGAACTAGAGAAGCAAGAGCAAACAAATTCAAAACCTAGCAGAAGGCAAGAAATAACTAAGATCAGAGCAGAACTGAAGGAGATAGAGACACAAAAATGCCTTCAAAAAATCAATGAATCCAGGAGCTGGTTTTTTGAAAAGATCATCAAAATAGATAGACTTCTAGCAAGACTAATAAAGAAGAAAAGAGAGAAGAATCAACTAGATGCATTAAAAAATGATAAAGGGGATATCACCACCGAACCCACAAAAATACAAACTACCATCAGAGAATAATAGAAACACCTCTATGCAATGAAACTAGAAAATCTAGAAGAAATGGATAAATTCCTGGACACATACACCCTCCCAAGACTAAACCAGGAAGAAGTTGAATCTCTGAATAGACCAATAACAGTTTCTGAAATTGAGGCAATAATTAATAGCCTACCAACCAAAAAAAGTCCAGGACCAGACGAATTCACAGCCAAATTCTACCAGAGGTACAAAGAGGAGCTGGTACCATTCCTTTTGAAACTATTCCAATCAATAGAAAAAGAGGGAACCCTCCCTAACTCATTTTATGAGACCAGCATAATCCTGATCCTGAAGCCTGGCAGAGACAACAAAAAAAAGAGAATTTTAGACCAATATCCCTGATGAACATCAATGTGAAAATCCTCAATAAAATACAGGCAAACTGAATCCAGCAACACATCAAAAACCTTATCTACCATGATCAAGTCAGCTTCATCCCTGGGATGCAAGGCTGGTTCTGCATACACAAATCAATAAACGCAATCCATCACATAAACATAACCAAAGACAAAAACCACTTGATTATCTCAATAGATGCAGAAAAGGCCTTTGACACACTTCAGCAGCCCTTCATTTTAAAAACTTTCAATAAACTAGGTATTAATGGAACATATCTCTAAATGATAAGAGCTATTTATGACAAACCCACAGCCAATATCATACTGAATGGGCAAAAACTGGAAACATTCCCTTTGAAAACCAACACAATACAAGGATGCCCTCTTTCACCACACCTATTCAACATAGTGTTGGAAGTTCTGGCCAGGGCACTCAGGCAAGAGAAAGAAATAAGGGGTATTCAGTTAGGAAAAGAGTAAGTCAAATTGTCCCTGTTTGCAGGAGACATGATTGTGTATTTAAAAAACTCCATCATCTCAGATCAAAATCTCCTTAAGCTGATATGCAACTTCAGCAAAGTCTCAGAATACAAAATGAATGTGCAAAAATCACAAGCATTTCTATACACCAATAACATACAAAAGAGAGAGCCAAATCACGAGTGAATTCCCATTCACACTTGCTACAAAGAGAATAAAATACCTACAAATCCAACTTACAAGGGATGTGAAGGACCTCTTCAAGGAGAACTACAAACCATGGCTCAAGGAAATAAAAGAGGACACAAATGAAAGAATATTCCATGCTCATGGATAGGAAGAGTCAATATCATGAAAATGGCCATACTGGCCAAGGTAATTCATGCATTCAATGCCATCCCTATCAAGTTACCAATGACTTTCTTCACAGAATTGGAAAAGAACTACTTTAAAGTTCATATGGAACCAAAATAGAGCCTGCATTGCCAAGACAATCCTAAGCAAAAAGAACAAAGCTGGAGGCATCACACTACCTGATTTCAAACTTTACTACGAGGCTACAGTAACCAAAACAGCATGGCACTGGTACTAAAGCAGATATATAGACCAATGGAACAGAATAGAGGCCTCAGAAATAACATCACACATCTACAACCATCTTATTTTTGACAAACCTGACAAAAACAAGCAATGGGGAAAGGATGCCCTATTTAATAAATGGTGCTGGGAAAACTGGCTAGCCATATGCAGAAAGCTGAAACTGGATCCCTTCCTTACACTGTATAAAACATTAATTCAAGATGGATTAAAGACTTAAATGTAAGACCTAAAACCATGAAAACCATAGAAGAAAACCTAGACAATACCATTCAGGACATAGGCATGGATAAAGAGTTCATGACTAAAACACCAAAAGCAATGACAACAAAAGACAAAATCGACAAATGGGATTTACTTAAAGAGCTTCTGAATAGCCAAAGGTACTATCATCAGAGTGAACAGGCAACCTACAGAATGGGAAAGAACTTTTGCAATCTTCCCACCTGACAAAGGGCTAATACCCAGAATCTACAAAGAACTTAAACAAATTTGCAAGAAAAGAACAACCCCATCAAAAAGTGGGCAGAGGATACGAACAGACAGTTCTCAAAAGAAGACATTTATGCAGCCAACAGACACGTGAAAAAATGCTTATCATCACTGGTCATCAGTGAAATGCAAATCAAACCACAGTGAGATACCATCTCATGCCAGTTAGAATGGTGATCAATAGAAAGTCAGGAAACAACACATGCTGGAAAGGATGTGGAGAAATAGGAACTCTTTTACACTGTTGGTGGGAGTGTAAATTAGTTCAACCACTGTGGAATACAGTGTGGCGATCCCTCAAGGATCTAGAACTAGAAATACCATTTGACCCAGCGATCCCATTACTGGGCGTATACCCAAAGGATTATAAATCATGCTACTATAAAGACACATGCACATGTATGTTTACTGCAGCACTATTCACAATAGCAAAGACTTGGAACCAACCCAAATGTCCATCAATGATAGATTGGATTAAGAAAATGTGGCACATATACACCATGGAATACTATGCAACCATAAAAAAGAATGAGTTCATGTCCTTTGTAGGGACATGGATGAAGCTGGAAACCATCATTCTGAGCAAACTATCACAAGGACAGAAAACCAAACACCAGATGTTCTCATTAACAGGTGGGAACTGACCAATGAGAACACATAGACGCAGGGCAGGGAACATCACACACTGGGGCCTGTCAGTGGGTGGAGAGCTGGGGGAGCGATAGATTAGGAGAAATACCTAATGTGAGTGACGAGTTGATGGGTGCAGCAAACCAACATGGCACATGTATACCTATGTAACAAACCTGCACGTTGTGCACATGTACCCTGGAACTTGAAGTATAATAATTTAAAAAAAAAAAGTACAGCATGGGATGGGGGAAAAAGAGTACTTTACTGCTTTGAAACTTGAGAAAAAAACGAGGTGATGGAAGCTGACATTACCAGTGACCAGAGCTTTGCTATGACCTGCAGGGGTAGACGCTTTGTGGCCTTCCTCCTGAGAAGCCCAAAAACCCAACCTAATCATGAGAACCACATCAGACAAGTCCAGACTGATGGACATTCTGACCAGTTCTCAAAAGATGTCAAGGTCATCAAAAACGAGGAATGTCTGTGAAACTCCCACACCAAGGGAGCTCCACGGAACAGGAATGTTAAACATAAAGTGTCCTGGGTGGGATTCTGGAACACAGAAAAGATATTGGGCAAAAACTAAGAAACCAGTGGGAGATAACTGAATCATAGCGGCAGTTTCCCTCATACTGTTCCGATGGTAGTTAATAAGTCTTATGAGATCTGATGGTTTTATAAGGGGAACCCCTTTAGGTTGGCTCTCATTCTCTTCTCTTATCTGCCACCATGTGAGATGTGCCTTTTGCCTTCTGTCATGATTGCCTCCCTAGCCACATGAAAATCTGAGTCCATTAAACCTCTTTCTTTTGTAAATTGCCCAGGCTCAGGTATGTCTTTATCAGCAGTGTGAAAATAGATTAATATACCTGGGAATAAAACTAGTCTTTTTTGAAGATGTGAAAATTGAGCCAAGATGCGAAGTTCAAGTGAATTTTGGGCAGTGGTTTTCAAAGTGTGGTCCCTGGACCAGCAGCATCACCATCTCCCAGGAACGTGGTAGAGCAGCAGACTCTAGGATTGCACCACAGACTTAGGGAATCCGCCACTTGGGGTGGGGCCCAGGGTCCTCTGAGCTAATATCCAGAAGATTCAGATGCAGGTTGAGTTTAGGGCGAAAGAGCCTGGATGAGGGTAGAAAGAGCTTCAGGTAGACCTTTGGATAATTATACATGTAAAGATACTTCTGTGAATAAAATGTTGTGTTTTCTTTGAGTTCAATTGAATAGTGACATTTGCTTCTTTTCTTATGTTCTTCACAAGGATCTTGCAATTATAATTATAAAACTAGGGCACAATGAAATTAAATGACTGCTTTCAACTTAATGAGAAATTTTTTAAAAATTCTCCTTCTGGCAGATTAGTATTCAACATTCAAACATAAACAATGTACAATAAACAATAAAAATGATAGATAATTCAACTGAGCTAAAGAAAGGTCATGGAATCTGAAACCTCCTCTTAATGGGATCCATTAAATGACCACAAATACAGTTCCACCCCAAAACCAGGAATATAAATTCAAGATTATAGATCTAAGGAAACAATTAACTGTCTAAAAAAAGAGAAACCTTAAAAATGGATAAATATGCAAGGGTGCCATCAATCTGTTGCCATTAGAGCTGATTCTAGACACTGGACCCGCTGTTTCTCCTAAGAGATGTTAAGTATCAGGTCACATTACTGACCAAACATTACATTTACTTCCCCACAACTGGGTTAATTCATAGTTGAGAGAGTGTTGTTGACTTTTCCTGCTAAGGAATATTTGGTACTTATGTTACAAGACTAGGATACTCATTCATGGGTTTATTCACTTACTCTCAAGCATTTATTAATGGTCTATGTGCAGGGCACTTTATGTATTATTCTACTAGATATAAACACTAGTAAAACATGATTAATTTCCCCTAAAAAATTCATAGTCTAACACAAAATGAAATATACTCAGAACTTATATATGCCTAAGTAGATAAATGAATGAAAATCAGAATTTAAACAAGCAAAGAAAGGAAAGAGAAAGAAGACACCAATCTGAAAGACAATAAATATTAACGTGGGAGGCAGGAGCAACATAAGCACTTTTTATTTTGTAGTGGGAATGAAATGAGGATATTTACATGGTTACATTTAATGGGTCAATTATCTTATGGTTGATGCACAGAATAAGCTCCAGCTTAAAACAGATCCACGGATCCATTATAGGGCTCCACTGAAAAGATTACGCTTGCAAACTTCAATTTCTCTTCTTGTATAAGAGCCTCAGTAGAGTGATATGATATCTGGAATTTCAATAAGATGCAAAATAATGTCAAAGGTAGCACTTACTCTCAGTGAAGTACTCCGTAGACTTGAACCCTGTGTGATATTGGTCTCCACCTTGGTAGGTGTAGATTGCAGCACTCACAATGATTGCAGACCTCTCTTCATAAGATTTCTAACTTCCTGTTAATACCTAAATGGAACTTCCAAAGCAGGGAGGCTAAGTTGTCTCTCTGTAATTTAATACTTCTCTGAGGGACTTAATAAGCTTCAAAAACTATGTGAGAGCAGTCCTATTTCTGTTGTAAATTAAATATAGGTGATTAAGCTTGAGATGTTTTTCCCATGGTATATAAGCCTTTTCACCAATGTGTTATTTAAAATATGGTTGTGTCTTTGGATTTCAGTTGCCGAACAGGACCTGTTCCTTTGAAGACCATCTGCACGGTGAAGGTGCCCAGTTCAATGGGTGTGGCTGTGATCATGTACTGCAATAACACAAACAAAAGGAATTTAAACATGTAATATTCCTATTACCTGAATGATTAAGATAAAATGTCATTTAACTTGAAGGATTCCTGGATATTGTAAGAGAACATGCAGGTCTGGTTTATTCGATTATTCACACATAGTCCTGTGCACCGTGTGTCAGCATAGGCGAATGGGAAGTTTGCGCAGTAAGCCGGGTGTGAATGGAGAATTTTCCCTAGAGACTTGACCAGCTGTGTTCGCTGCTGTCATCTCAGTGTCTATAACAGCCTCGGCACATGGCAAACACTCAGCTGAAGGAATGGATGACTCCACGGAAAGATATCAAAAGCAGAAAGAGTCTTGAGTGGCCAATGGGGTTTTTATCGCAACCGCTTAAGGATTTTGTCAAGAGCAGAGAAGTTCCAAGGAGTTTTCTTTGGCTCGTGGCTTCTCTGCAGACCTCTGATTGGCCCTCGAGATGCAGCTGATATTTGTGAAGGTAAGCGAGGTAGGTAGAATTCTGAAAGGGCCTCCAAGGCGCGCGAGCCCTGACTTAAACACCCTGTGTGGTCCCTGCTCTGAGTGCAGGTGGGGGCTGTGACCGTGACGGTCCATGGCTCCCATGGTTATACTGCGGGCTGCAGTGAGAGTTCTTTGCTGCGCTTGAAGAGACCACCAGCCTCACAGGGACCTGCTGTGGAGGCCACACGGCAGGGACTCGAGGTTGGCCTCCAGGAGCTGAGGGCGGTAGGTAGCCAAAAACTGTCAAGGACATGGGAACACAGCCCTACAGCCACAGGCAATGGCTCTGCTGATGCCAGTGAGCCTGGAAGAGGACCCTGAGCTTCAGATGGGAGGGACGCTCGAGCCAGCTCCTTGACTTCAGCCCAGTGAGACCCAGGAGGACCCAGCAGCTCACATTCAGCTTCCTGACTCAGAGAAGCTGAAAACTAATAAATGTGTTGTTGTAAACACTAAATTTGCAGTAATTTGTTATGCAGTAAAAGGGAAAAATATATAGGTATCCGGATATGTCAAACTTAAAAAGATACCCGCCTACGCAGATACCCCTGGGGTGGTGGGTAATGTCTGTCCCTGGGGATGTGAGAAGCCCACACTCCCCAGTCTCCCTTGCAGTTAGATCAGAGCTCAGTGTCAGTGAGTTAAGGTCCATGGACTTTAAGACCTTGCCCTTAAAAATATCCCTCAACAGCCAGGTGTGGTGGCTCGTGCCCGTAACCCCAGCACTGTGGGAGGCCGAGGCAGGCAGATCACCCGAGGTCAGGAGTTCGAGACCAGCCTGGCCAACATGGTGAAACCCTATTTCTACTAAAAATACTAAAATTAGCCGAGTGAGGTGGTGGGCACCTGTAATCCCAGCTACTCGGGAGGCTGAGGCAGGAGAATGGCATGAACCCGGGAGTCGGAGGTTGCAGTGAGCCGAGATCACACCAGTGTACTCCAGCCTGGGCGACAGAGTAAGACTCCACCTCAAAATATATATATATATATCTCCTTCAACATCCCCTCTGAAGCTCCATGACAGGAAGATGAAAGATCCCCAAGTCACTACTTGGAAAAGAGTCACTAAAGAGAGATGCCAGTGAGATGCATCTCACTGTGAAATGAACCAGAGAAAAAGCTTTTGTTGCATTGAGTCTCTGAAGTGTCAGGCTGATTTATTACTGCAGCATAGCCTATTTTATCCTCACTAAGTCTACTTCTGAACACACTCAAGTTTGCAAAGCCTCTGGTTAACTAACCTCACGGTGTTTATACCCTCCACCTGAACTCCCACTAGTCTTTTTTAAATTAAGTCCCATTTTTTAGAAAGTAATCATTGAAGGGAATATCCAGAAAGGAGAATTCCAGTGTCCAGAAAGGAGGATTCGAATGGTGTTGCAGTTTAACCAGCATGGAAACATCTGGAAATGCAGGTGACGTGCTACTCTCTCCTCTCACGTGTTGTCCAGGAAAACACGTGGCAACTCCACCCAGGGACCCTTGCCTGGACTTTTCCTCCTGCCTGATTTCATGCCCTGCTTCCTCTCTTACGCTTCCTGGGATCACCTTCCAGATGAACTTCCGCAAGGGCAAATGCATATGGAAACCAGGGGTTCTCTTTTCATCTCTTTGGAAGGTACACAAATCTTTTTCTTTTCTTTTTTTTTTTTTGAGACGGGGTCTCGCTCTGTCGCCCAGGCTGGAGTACAGTGGTGCCTTCTCGGCTCACTGCAACCTCCACCTCCTGTTTTCAAGTGATTCTCCTGCCTCAACCTCTGGAGTAGTTGGGACTATAGGCGTGTGTCACCACCTCCAGCTAATTTTTGTATTTTTAGTAGAGATGGGGTTTCACTACGTTGGCCGGGCTGGTCTCAAACTCCTGACCTCAGGTCATCTGCCCACTTCGGCCTCTCAAAGTGTTGGGATTACAGGCGTGAGCCACGACGGCACCTGACCCGCAAATATTTTTAAAAACGAAATAAGCTTTTGGAGCACTTCTGAACCCAGGAATCTCCTCCGCATTAGTGGCGTGTGTCTCTTTCTCAGGTACCTGGAAGCCATCTCTGAAATGCAAATGTCATGGGTGAGGGAGTCCCCACACCCCAGTTCCCCTGGGAGGATATGAGCCTAACTTCCGGAATACCCGACTCCAGGTTGCAAAACTACATCGTGTCATACAGATATGACAAGCTGGTTTTTCCTCTGGACAAAGCCATTAGCTGACACGGATGGTCACCCCAAGTACTAGGTAAGTTCGGATGAACTAAGTGCCACAACTGACGCTGAGTCCTCTTACCTGAGAGCTGGTGATCGTTTATCTGGAGAATGTGTGTGGAGCAGGTTGTATCTGCCTGGATATCTCAAAGTGCGAGACTGTCTTCGCAGTCTCTTAGTGGATTGCCTGGGACAGGAATCACATTCTGCTTTAATGCTTACTCAATAATGAAAGTATTTGCTTTGTCTTCTACCTCTGTAGCGAGGTTTTCTGAGTAGGAAACAGATTTTGCTTTCAATTACATTTCCTGGTACTTCCTGCAGAACTTAGGTCTGAGTCCTGCTTTAGGGGAACACACAAGATGCCTTTGGGCCCCACATCCAGGGCAAGGCAGAGCTGTCCAGTGTCACCCAAGCAACTCATGCCTGTGTCAAAAGATGATGTGAGTTTTATGGTGGAGGTGGACACAGTCATTTCTTCTAAAATGCGTTTGTTTTATAACACAACACGTGTTTGAGGAGACCGGCCAAAGGCTTCCATGCTATTGATCTTCTTCCACTGAGCCTTTATTGAGTAACAGAACGCTGAGCTCTGGCACTGTCCTCTTCCCACCAGGGTAGGATGTGCAATCACTCACGGCCTGGCATCTGTCTGAACTCTTTCCTCCAAAGTCTGTGCTCAGCCTTACAATTCTGACATTTTATGTGTCATTTTTGTGAGAGAAAATAGAATCTCAGGACCCAAAACTCACTATGTCAAAGGGAAAGGTAAGCTAGGAACTGAGTCAAGCAAAAACAGCCTTCCTTTTGTTCCCAGATAGCTGTGATCTCACATGCTGACTTTATCTTAGGTAAAATGTAGATTTTTTTTTTTTTTTTTTTGAGAGGGAGTCTCGCTCTGTTGCCCAGGCTGGAGTGCAGTGGCCGGATCTCAGTTCACTGCAAGCTCCGCCTCCCGGATTTACTCCATTCTCCTGCCTCAGCCTCCCGAGTAGCTGGGACTACAGGCGCCGCCACCTCGCCCAGCTAGTTTTTTGTATTTTTTAGTAGAGACGGGGTTTCACCGTGTTAGCCAGGATGGTCTCGATCTCCTGACCTCGTGATCCGCCCGTCTCGGCCTCCCAAAGTGCTGGGATTACAGGCTTGAGCCACTGCGCCCGGCCAAAATGTAGATTTTTTGAGTGAGATGAATGTGTAATTGACTTCTCCTCTGCTCCCTTCTGTTCACATGTAAGATATGGGTTCTCTGAGCACTGATTAGAGTCCCACAAGAATGGAGCCACGTGCCTCATTGCCTACTCTCCCTCCTTTTTCTTCCCTTTCTTCTTGGTCTTTTCCCTTTAAATATTAAAATTTCCAAAACTCTCTTTGGAAAAAGCTCAGATCACAGACCCCACTGGGGCTTGTGTTTCTTTTTCCCAGGCAGAACTTCAACCAAGGCAAAATAAACCTGTAATCAAATGAGATCTGCCTCACTCACTCTTTGGTTTACATCTTCGACAGCTAACACTGTAACTCTGTAAGAGAGGGTAGCCATTTCCTACCATCTTATCATTGTTAGCCTGTGGCCTGGTTTTTGCAAATTGTGACTGCTCAATAAATGTGGGAATGAAGAAAAATGGGAAGAAGAAATGAAAAGGGAGGCTGAGAACCTGTGAATGGTGTCCATGCCCTGCTGGTTCACCCCATTGCTGGGGAGAACGCCATGAAGCCGGAAGAGTGCCAGCCTGCACATCCAGCTGGAGGGGCCCCTAACGTTTAGGTCGGCAGTGATTTTGCTCTTTCTAATTCATTCACAGGAAATCAGAGCACAATGGACCCTACCACGCACACAAAGAAGATGTGATGAACTAAATACTCCTTCTTTGCCATGCTGGTATTTTGCAAGCCATTCTGAATACATTGAAGGTAAGAAGTTGTGAACCATGTTGTTAAAACATGCTTGTATGAGATTGCATGATTTTATGTTTCTAAGTCGTTTTACATTGTTTTCTACTTCCTGAAATCATCATGTTAATACATTTTTCCTGATCATCTTTTTGGCATATCATAACCTTATGCTGAGTAGAATATTGATTAGTGACTTTAGCCTATAACCGGAGTAAAAAGTAAGTTTACAGTGTTGGGCCAACTTCTGTTAATAAGAAAAGCAGCCTAGAACGTGAGGCTGAGAAATATCATCGTTGTTTAGGTCCTAAACTATCTTCAGTGCCCCACGGTCATGGGAATTAGAATGGGAAATTGCAGAATACGTGCCACCTAACCCCAATAGATAGGATCCCTTCTGATTTTGGATGGGAGCATATTTTTAAAAGCACAGAATTACCACCCAGATGCCCCAAGCTTTTGCCTTAGTTGTCCTATTCATTTTCTGAAAGAATTTAGAAGTCACCTAAAGGCAGTCTAATTCCCAGGCAAGAAGGGGTTTTGTTTGGAAAAAGGCTGTTATTGTCTTTGTTTTAAACTAAAAACTAAGTTCCTCCGCAGGAATGAACAAGGACAGCTTGGAGGTCAGGAGCAAGGTGGAGTTGGTTAGGTCAGATCTCTTCTCCTGCCTCAGTTATGATTTTGCAATGGTGGTTTTTATGGGTTTCCCCCTACAGTCTGTTACTATTAGATGTTGGTAGTCTATGATTTATTAATAACCCTTCTGTCCCAACCCACTTCTACGCAGCTGGCTCTGCTTCGTGGAACCGAAGTATAAAATCAGACCGCTTCCTCCATATCTTTGGGTCTTTAATCTGAAAGCTTCTGTGTCACATAAAATTGTGATTACATAAATGTGTTCTGCTTTTCTCTTGTTAGCCTGGTTTTGGCTATAGTGGTGTTGGTCATGGCCCTCAGGCTGAGTGAGGAAATGGATCGCGTCTTTCTGCCACTGAAATTCGAAGTGGCAGACTTCAGCTGAATTCCACACTCAGTGCAATGTGTGAAGGGCATATTTATTTTCAAATGTAAGATATGAACATTTCTAGAGTGTGCCCAAATGTGCAAGCTATACATTTTAAATAATATTTCTTAAAATTATATAGTTTATTGCCATTTTAAAATATGTGAATGACGTGTTTGTTAGAAACTTAATAACTTTACATTTGAAATGCCTTTGCAAACTATAGAAATATCATCTAACCACATAGCAATTTTAGCTTTGTTCACATTCTCTTCTTCACTTTCATGAAACAACTATCAATTTCACTCCAATGTAACCACAGAAGCTTAATAGAATTCTGCAAAGAAAGAAAAGCAAAGAAGAGAAAAGTAAAAAGAACATCTGAGAACCACATTCAAGATTCACACTTTCAAGTGAGATTTGGTAGGAAAAAAAGGTTCTTTATTAGGTTAAAGCAAAATTGAACTGGGGGAGCAATCTGATGGGGAATTGTTGAGAGGTGATTTTCAGAATGCCCAACCCTGTTCTAAACATTGAAGACTGATTTGTTCTAATAGCTTCCTTGCCTGGAAAACTGTCTTGTTTCAGGTTATTACAATCAAAGAAGTTGACTAGAAAAGGTCTAGATATATTTAAAGTTACTATGTAGAAGTTCTTCCAGACTTGTACATTGAATAGTTTTTCCCATTTTACTTCGGGCTTTGAAAAATTATTTAATAATTGTTTTTGAAATATACTAAACATGCACAAAAAGGAGACTGAAGCTGGTCGGGTAAATTATTCTAAAGATGCAATAACTTTATTTAACGTTTATATCCTGTCAAACATATCTCTGTGTATTAATTTCTTAAAAGCAACAGAACTGATCACTGATTCTTTAGGAACATAATAATAAAGTAAGGTGTTTTTGATAATTGCATAAAATTTTCCGAATGGCTCTCTTCTTAAAAAAAGAGCAGCATCATGTCTGGAAAATTCTATGAAAGACAATATATTCTCAGTTTATAAAATACATGTTCCTCGTGGCATGTTTTAGATTTCAGTATTAGAAATGTGCTTTTAAAATTTTTGGCTTTGATGCCCTCCTAGAGAATCCTTAATTCACAGTAACTTCATGGCATTTTGCAGCAAACTCAATTACATTTCTAGCATTAAATACTTTTCAGCCAACTGAGGTGATAAACATGACTTTAAATCTTGCAGTAATGACAGCCTCCAACTTCTCATTTTCTCTGATTGAATGAACCCAGTAAAAGTAGACTTTGAAAATTTATGTGTTGATGTCACAGGTTCAAACATTATATAAAGGACTCCAAATGTTGTATATTTTAAATTAAATATAGATAAGAACTATAGGTAAACACAGTGGTAAGAGAAATTGACTTGAGAGATCAAGGTTAGGAGGAAAAATAAACCCACAATGGAAAAGAAAGTGTCTCTTATTCTACAACCAAAGCTTAATATTGGGACAGCAAGATCACTGTGAGATACTTGTAGCCAATCATCCTGTTTGGTCTATTTTATAAAACCTCTCATTTATTTTGGTATTGTATCCATGATAAATGTTTTTTTTAGAAGAAGTACACTCCACTTGGTGTGAAAGTTTTCCAAGAGGTCCAGCAAGACCTTACTAAGTGTGGGCATGCATTATCACTTAATCTCTGTTCTCTATAACAATGTATCTGTTTTAAAAGGAGCGTGTCTCTATTGTAGGAATGTGATAAGAACACTGGCTGAGTGGGAAGTGTGTCTAGTTCTTTAGACTAAGGCAGCAGAGAAACATAAAGGCCATTCATACATGGTGTACCATAAACATTACTATGTCTCTGTCTAATGGACATTTTATCATTGATTTTTCCTCTCTTCGGGGGTGGCTGAGAAGCTGTCATATTCCGCTCGATCCAATTCAGCAAAGCCGCAACAGGAATGTGAGCACCTCCACCCAGCTGCGTGGGCATCCTGGTCAGCAGACACACTCACTTCCTGAGTGCACACTGGCCGCACACCCAGTGGGCGCAATGCTGTGGCCACTGTCCCTGGACAGGAGTTCACTACGGGGACAGAACCCAGGTCGAATTTTTATAGTCTTCTTGTTTGATGAAATAATTATCATATAATTCTTTATAAGCTGATGATAGTTATTACAGATCATTAAATAAAGGGTTTTAACTTGTTTTTCTCAGCCTCAGAATTTAAAAACTTAAAAATTCATTTAAAAATTCCTTTGGTTTTCATAAAATTGTCTTATTTATAAAAATTGTGAATCTTATTCAAAGTAATGTAAATAATTATATATTTAAAATAATAACTGGCCAGGCATCATGGCTCATGTTTATAATTCCAGCACTTTGAGGGATCAACGCCGGTGGATGACTTGAGGCTATGAGTTCAAGACCTGCCTGGGCAACATAGCAGACTCCATCTCTACAAAATAGTCTTTAAAAAATTATCCAGGCATGGTGGTGTGTACCTGTAGTCCTAACTACTCAGGAGGCTGAGGTGAGAGGATCTCTTAAGCCTAGGTGTTCAAGGCCACAGTGAGCTATGATTACATTACTAAAATCCAGCCTGGGTGACAGAGCAAGACCCCACCTCTAAAATAAATAAATAAACAAAACAACTAAAGATAGGTTCATCAAATTGCTAAAAATACAAAAACTGCATCTGGTTCTTTGTAAATGCTCCATTGTGTCTGTGAACACACAGAGCGACTGAAGTAACTATCAAAGGATTTTCAGTATAAGGGGAGCTTGGCTGACTTGAAAAGTGGATAAACTTATTTCCTGAAAAAGAATGCCTAGGTGTGGAAACAGATAGTGAGGACAGCCTCCCACACCGGAAAACTGTCACTAAGGGGCGTGCTTGGTGCTTCCCTGAAAAACGGGGAACACGCCTCACTTCGTCTTCTTCAAGGGAAGGGGGCTCATATCTCAAACCTTTAAAATAAAACTAAGAAATTCATCAGCAGAAGGCTAAGGAATGGGTTAATACCTGAATATTATTCAGTGTCTTCTAAGGGATATATCTGTATCTATAAAGAATACATTTACAGAGAAATAACAATTTAAAGTTTATAAATAACAAAGATAGAGAGGATGCTGGAAAAATAACCTCTAATCATTACCAATGAGTATATAAGTTGATATGTAAACTTTCTTGCCAATTTGGCAATAGAAACATAGTTTAAGCCATGTATACACAGCATTTCATTCCTAGGTGTGTGCTCTGGAGAAGCTGTCCCATACAAATAAGCAGATGTGTAAAGACGTGCCTTACACGCAGAACGGTGACGGGTCTCAGAGTTTACCTGCTTGAACACCAACGTGTTAGCCTGCCATGGTTTCGGGGGTGCTGGAGGAGACACAAGACTCCTGGCTCAGAAACACAGGTGGTTTATCACGAGCTCCAACGGTGGCAGCCAGAATGCCATCACCTTTGTGCCAGTGCCCTGAGCAAAACACTCCCACAGAGCAGTGTGAGCCGCCCCCAGCTGCATGTACAGTAGGCTTAGATATGGGAAGGGGAGCCTAAGCTTTAGGGGCCTGAATCTTTTGTAAAGGGCAGTGACCTGCAGACCCTTGATCCAGAGGGAGACACTGTTATGTTGGGCAGTCAGCATGTTTGCCTTAGCTGCTAAGGTAGATACTATCTCTATCTTCCAGAGCTGCAGGCAATCCCAAACTTTGCACATCAGAAAAATGCTATTCCTTTCTTCCAAGGCTGCTCATGACACAGGCATCTGGAAAAAACAGTCTGGAACAGAGGTGGGGTGTCCCACTAAAGGATGTCCAGAAGTCCGAGGTGCAAAACCCACAAAAATGGTCTTTTAGAGTAATGCAGTGTTATCCCTTATATAAATGTAGGTTACTACATTGCTATTGGTTTTAGAGCCTGTGTGTGTGTATGTGTGTGTGTGTGTGTGCTTTACATACAATTTTAAAACATACTGTTACATATTTACATGTGTAATAACATTTTATTTTCCAATAAAGATACACAGAAAAAATACCCAACCACTTTAGGAAAGCAGTGTCCTGTAAGTGGGAGGAGAGAATGTGAGAGGTGTTTCTGTTTTGGCTTGATATTTAATATTTGATTTCTAAAGAGCAATTCTAAAGAAAGAGTTTGTTGATTTGTATTACATTTTGATGATGAGGACTACAGAGTATTAATTTTGATTAGAATGCCATCTGTCTCTTTTACATTTATATATACTAAACACAAACACACACACACACAACCCACAAACACATAGTTCTTCAAAAAATTCAGTACCTCAAAAACAATAGTCTAGTTAGACTATGGAAACCAGAATAAATGGATTCCTGATTTGGGCCATATTGCTTGGAGGACACTTGATTATAATATTCTGAATCCCCACCATTTGTATCAAATTCATCAAATAAGTTGTGCCTCAGGTTTGAAGTCTTAAAAATACAACAAGAAGTGCATTTATTATGGAGAATTTAGGGGCCAAGCATTCCCTCTATGAGGTCTGACTTAATCAGAACCTGATCTGCACTGTATGGAACCATCTGTATTTTTGGGAAGCAAATAAGCCTTTGTAAATCTTCTTAATATGGTGTAGGTTATTACCAGCATGGACCACTCTATTACACATCTGTGGGTGAGGTTTACCGAGTCCCATCCCACGGTTTCCCACGATGTTGTGCTGGAGTAATGTGTACTAATCACAAACAAAATCAGCTTTGATGGCTCTAACAGACTTCATTATTTCATTTCAGAAAGTTACATTTCAGAAAACACGTTGAAAATTTCTGCCCCATAAAAAAACTGAAAACCTGATTTCCCAGTAATGAAGGAAACACAAAATACTTTGGCTTTTTTTTTTTTTTTTTTTAACTTCTTTGAAGGTTCAGCAGAGATTTTAATGGGCAATTTAGAATCTGTACGAACTTTCCATTTACAGTAATCTTGAATATGGATAAAGCAATTATCATATGCAGTATGAGCCTCTCCCATGTAGCTCATAAAATAGTAGGCATTTGTGTTCTAAACAAAGAGTTAAACTATTTTTTAAATATGAACTTCACAACAAGAATGATATTTGACATATGAATTGAGAAAGAACAACAAAAGGGAGAAAAAGGAAAAAAGAAAAGAGAAAAAAAGACTCTTCCAGGCAATTCATAGATTATAATCTTCAATAATATAAGTTTCCCATATGATCAGTTAAGCCCTCCACAAATCTGCCACAGTCAACATGTCAGAGTCCAAAAGACCACTTAATATTTGAAACTTTATAGCTATGTTTTCATACTGTTAAATGTGCCTGCGCCTTTCCTGTCTCTATTCATATCTTGTATCTTTTCTCACTCACTCATTCTTTTTTTGTTATTATTTTTTATTATACTTTAAGTTCTGGGGTACATGTGCACAACGTGCAGGTTTGTTACATATGTATACTTGTGCCATGTTGGTGTGCTGCACCCATCAACTCGTCAGCACCCATTAACTCGTCATTTACATCAGGTATAACTCCCAATGCAATCCCTCCCCCCTCCCCCCTCCCCGTGATAGGCCCTGGTGTGTGATGTTCCCCTTCCAGAGTCCCAGTGATCTCACTGATCAATTCCCACCTATGAGTGAGAACATGCGGTGTTTGGTTTTCTGTTCTTGCGATAGTTTGCTGAGAATGATGGTTTCCAGCTGCATCCATGTCCCTACAAAGGACATGAACTCATCCTTTTTTATGGCTGCATAGTATTCCATGGTGTATATGTGCCACATTTTCTTAATCCAGTCTGTCACTGATGGACATTTGGGTTGATTCCAAGTCTTTGCTATAGTGAATAGTGCCACAGTAAACGTACGTGTGCATGTGTCTTTATAGCAGCATAATTTATAATCCTTTGGGTATATACCCAGTAATGGGATGGTTGGGTCATATGGTATTTGTAGTTCTAGATCCTTGAGGAAGCGCCATACTGTTTTCCACAATGGTTGAACCAGTTTACAATCCCACCAACAGTGTAAAAGTGTTCCTATTTCTCCACAGCCTCTCCAGCACGTGTTGTTTCCTGACTTTTTAATGATTGCCATTCTAACTGGTGTGAGATGGTATCTCATTGCGGTTTTGATTTGCATTTCTCTGATGGCCAGTGATGACAAGCATTTTTTCATGTATCTGTTGGCTGTATGCATATCCTTTTGTTTGACTTCTATCATCATTGATATTGTTCTTTCAACCATCTAACTTTTTCCCTCTTAGTACTCTATTTTAATCCCCTAAGTTTTTTAAGGAGAAATAGTAAGACACATGAGTCAGTTTCACAGCATAAATCACTCATTTCTTGTGTCGAAACCCAGTTGATGGGAAGACGCTTGCTGCTGGTGCAGTAACCGGTGTTCATTGATCACCAACCTTATGTCAGGTACTGCCCACAT
Source organism: Trachypithecus francoisi (assembly GCF_009764315.1). Lineage (NCBI taxonomy): Eukaryota > Metazoa > Chordata > Mammalia > Primates > Cercopithecidae > Trachypithecus > Trachypithecus francoisi. The sequence continues at coordinate 50,459,476 of NW_022681464.1, read as the reverse complement.
ACCTGCGATTCTGATATAAAAATCTCAGGTGAGCTGAAACTCTCCAAGGGCTCACATTTCTAGCAGCCCAAGACCAGAGCACACACAGAAATGGACAGGGGAGTTTCAGGGCTGGCAAGAATGCCAGGAAGATGCAAGGGCGTGGTGACCCCCAACATCATCATGCATGGAGGCTACCCAGGGATTGTGAAAACGCAGACTGCAGCCCCTGCCCCACAGCAGGATCACTGCGAGTTCACATGTGGAAGTAAATCAGACAATGAGGCTTAACCCTTGACTTCACGGAGCTCACATTCTGATGGAAGAGACAGAAAACTTGCCAATAAACATTTATTCAAAAACATTTATTTCAAAGTGCCCACGTCAAGTCACACATGAAATAACCCCAAGAGCCATTTTCACTATTACTCAGCTCTTGTATATTTACTCTTTCTATTCTGATTAGAATTCCTGTAGCACTTCACAGTGCAATTTCACACATGCTTAATGCAATCAAATCATGAGGGATGATTTGGGGCTGGGCTTGATTTTAAGTCATTCAATGTGGGAAAAAGCCTTTTATTCATGGTTACGGCCTCAGGGATCTTTTCCCACTTCCCCTAACCACCTACCTCCCAGCACTGTACCAGCAGAGGGTAGGGGCCCTTCAAGGCATGGGGTCTGGCCCAGGCATCTCCTGGGCTGAAGGAAGGGCAATCGTGTGGCCCAATCGCCCCCTGGCTGCCATCCTTCCCCTCTTTCACTCTTCATGTTTCTCCTGCGAAGTTCTTTTCAGCTGGAAGTGCCTTTTTAAAAAAATGCCAAGGAGGAGGAAAGGGCAAATGATGGCATGGCGCCAACACCATTTGATTATTGTGCATTAGTAAGTCTCACGTATCCCTAAAATGTATAAAGCAAGCTGTACCCCCAGAGCCACAGGCATCTGTCCTCAGGACCTCCCAAGGCTGTGTCATGGGAGCGTCCTTAACTTCCTAAATTGACTGAGACCTGTCTCAGCTATTTTGCGTTCACATAGGTCATATTGTCCTTCTTCTGATGCGGAGAACCAGAGCTCTTCGTAAATTAATTTAAAATACTTCCTGTTTCTGTTTTGCAAATCTCTGATTAAATAAGAATTAAATGGAAGCCATCAGGATCCTGGAACAGTTAACCTGTTCTTGACCTGAAGGGGTGATGGTTCTTCTCCTGTGACCTCTGACACAGTGGAAATTCCGTAGAGTGACTTATTTCACACATAATCAACACAGAGAGGGTGGCGACTGAAAGGACCTGGCCTAGGACTTTGGATTTCAGAGTCTGAATTGAGTGAAAGTAATGTGGCTTGTCAGGCAGATAAGGGAGTAGGGGTGCCAGCATCCCAGAGTCCCTACATACTCTCAGAGGTGACCCTGTTCCACTCCCCACCCACACTGCCCTTACTCTGCCTCTAAGCATTTCTGCAAGTGTGAGTCAAAATTGCTGGTAAAAGTCCAAATTCCTCAGGTGTTAGGAGAAAGAAAATAGTTTAAAACAATCTGTTGTGAAGACCTAATCTGGCATACAACTCATTCTGGGACTTGCAATTGTTGGTGTAAATACATGCAAATTTTCTTACCGTCTTTGACTCTGATATCTTATAATTTGAAATGAACTCAAGAGGCAAAATCTTATCATAGGTAAATGCATTTTTTCTTCCTTTTGAAAACAGTTTAAAAACACTGCTAGAAGAGCTGAATCTTTTAACATCTGCTCTTACAACACTTCATTTCAGGGAATTTGAGCTTAGACAATACCGTAGATGGGAATGTGTTTTCCAGGAGGAAAGCAGAGCTGCCAGGCCTCCCTAATACCTGGACTGGAAACACTCAGAATGCCACTGTCTCTGCATTCTGCACCAGGCCCAGAATAGATGGGGGCAGCCTCTGTGACTGCCTCCCACTGGTATTGTGAAAATCACTCTAAGGCGAAAGAACAAGGTGCAAAATGAGATGCAAAACGAGCTGCAATACTCAAGAAAGACACAGGAGAGAAAAGCCCAACCAAATGAAAATCCCGTTGGAAGCAGAAGACGTGGTCTTAGATACTGCTGAAAATGTAATCAGGACATGGGAGTGTGAGAAAATGGAGAAAAATTAAATGGAAAAGAGAAAGGATATTAGATGTGAGAATGAAGCAGGTTGTATCGGTCCATTCTCACACTGCTGTAAAGAGCTGCACAAGACTGGGAGATTTATAAAGAAAGGAAGTTTAATTGACTCACAGTTCTGTATGGCCGGGGAGACCTCAGGAAACTTACAATCACGGCGGAAGCCATCTCTTCACAGGATCGAAGAAGAGAGAATGAGTGCGAGCAAGGGAAATGCCAGACAGTTACAAAACCATCAGATCTCCTGAGAACTCACTCACTATCATGAGAATCACATGGGGGGAACTGCCCCTGTGAGTCAGTTACCTTCCACCAGGTGCCTCCAATGACACGTGGGGATTATGGGAACTACAATTCAGTTACCTTCCACCAGGTGCCTCCAATGACACGTGGGGATTATGGGAACTACAATTCAAGATGAGATTTGGCTGGGGACACAGCTAAACCATATCACCCATTGAAGCAAATATTCTTGAAAAAGAACAAAATAAGTTTTCACAGAAATGACATTCCTCAAAAATGGAAGATTGCATCAGTAGGTTTAAAGTACAGAGTCTGCTTTAAGGGGAAAAAATGATTTGGATCAATTCCCACTGAGCTATCCTAGTCAATCGACTGAATTTTAAATGTAGTAGAGAGATTCTAAGGACGTCTGGCTAAGCAAGTCATTCGTATGGAGGAAGTAAGCCAGTGAAGCTCAGACTTCCCACAGCCACACTAAGGCAGACTGTGGAGCAAGCTAATACCCACAGATGCTCTAACTCACAGAGGCAGAGTGACCTGCTCTGGAGTCCCTCCCCTCTCCGTGCTGCCACAGGGTGTGGGCTATACTCTCTAACAGGGCTCATCCAGGCTCCACACTGGGGCCACTTCCTCCCGCCTCCTTCCCTGGCTGCCTAACCTGTCATACACCTGCCAGGGTTATGGCGCCCAGTGCTTCCCATGTACATCTCTCCCTGTGGACCCTCCTCAGCACACCTGTATCCCTCACCCTCCACTCAGACCCATTCTTTAATACTCCACTTAGTTGTCCCATCTAACAATCCTTCCCTGGCACTTAGTGTCCCCAGCCTTAGTGTCCCCAGCACACCATGCTCCACAGACATCTCTAGGCACTCACCTGCCAGGCTGGGTGGGAGCCTTCCCCTGTGCTCCACCCACCACCTCTTCTACTGCACCTACAGCATCCCTACTGTGGTGATCTGACCCTACATCCACCATGGCTTCTTTGGGGCAAGGAACATGTTACATCCCATAAGCTTATTCCCAGTGTCTGGCAGATAGATTTTTCATAAGATTTAATTCCTGTCTGTCCAATAAATAATCAAGTATACAGATTTAGATGAAATTGTCTCCTTAAAGGGGATGCAAACTTTAGTAATTGAATGAATTTTGTTGGTTGAAAATGTATCCACATCACAACTGGATGCTCATTTTATAATGCATACCTAACAATCTGTGGGCATATCATCGCCTCACAGTTTACTGTTAAGATTTCTTAAATGGAAATACAGCATAGAAAATTAAATTCTGGAGAGATTTTGGGTATTTGTTTTCTGCAAAGCATGCTGGATGGCTTAAGCATTCAGAATGATTCTTCAGAAGTCCTTAAGGTGAAGTTTGATTTACATAGTGCTTGACCCAAGCCACTTGCTTTCCTGGAAAAGGATTGTTCAGGGCCTCATTTATCTTCCTTCTGTGCAACAGTTTCTGGCAATGGGGTTGAGAACCTGTCAAAATAAAAGGTGTTGTGATCATTCAGTGAATAATTCATTAAAGCAGCCTCCGTGGAGCATGATGTGCTGGGGACACTGAGGCAGAAGGTGAGCCCTTTCCTTCATGATCACAAGGCAGTGGAGATGTCTGTGGGGCATGGTGTGCTGGGGATACAAAGGCAGAAGATGAGCCCTTTCCTTCATGATCACAAGGCAGTGGAGATGTCTGTGGGGCATGGTGTGCTGGGGATACAAAGGCAGAAGATGAGCCCTTTCCTTCATGATCACAAGGCAGTGGAGACGTATGGGTAGCAGAAAATTGCAAAGCAGTCTTATAATTTCTGGGCAGAATTAAGTTGATTAACAATTACAAATAGAATACTTTCATTATGGAGACTCAACATATCTGGGGGTTAAAATGACTTTTTTTTATTATTAGAACAGAATAATTTGGTCTGAGGGCTCTCATTTCATAAGATACATACGCCAAGAAAGTTTTAAACTCTATCTTGATGCCAGAAAAGTAAAGTTTCCAAGCTGTTCTTCTAAAATTTTACAGTCCAATATGTATGCTAGAATAAGGATCTTTTTACCTCTACTTCATTTCATTAATTTAGTAATCAAGATTATTAAAACACTTTAAAATTATGCAGAAGGCAAAAATTTAATCAAACCATTCATCCTTCTTTGATGAAAATGGAGGTCTAGCAAGGGTGTTTTGATAAAGCCTTGCTCAGTGCTGTTGTGTTGTAGGTGTCTTAGTCGACATAGCCTGCAGTCACACACTCACATTCACGCTGAAACACATACTGATACTCTTTAAGGAACCCATTTTTATGTTTATGGCAATTCATTGTCTTTACTCAGACATTAGAACACATCTAGAAAAAACAAACAAACAAGCAAAAACTTCCAGTGAGAAGTATTCTTTCCTTAATAAAATCACTGGAGCATAGCTTAAGACATCATCTTCACCATCTACAAATATTCTGAAAAACCAAGGCCTGTTGTGAGGAAGAAGCTTTGTGTTAGGCCATTCTTGCATCACTATAAAGAAACATCTGAGACTGGGCAATTTATAAAGAAAAGAGGTTTCATTGGCTCATGATTCCCCAGGCTGTTAAAGAAGCTTGGTGCTGGCATGTACTTGACTTCTAGGAGGCCACAGGAAGCTTCCAATCATGGTGGAAGGTGAAGAGGAAGCAGGCAAGTCACATGGCAGGAGCAGAAGCGACAGGGATGGTGGGGAGGTGACACACACATTTAAATGACCAGATCTCAAGAGAACTCACTATCATGAAGATAGTGCCAAGCCATGCGGGATCCACCCCCATGATCTAAATGCCTCCCACCAGGCCCTACCTCCGGCACTGGGGATTACAGTTCAACATGAGATATGGTGAGGACAAATATCCAAACCACAGCAAGAGCAAGCTTGCCCTAGAGAAGGGATTCAAGAGGACCAAAGGCAAACTCTGCAAACAAGGGAGGAGGTCGGCTCCTAAAAAACCTACAGCATGCAAGTCCGAGGTTGAACATGATAGCTGTGCTGTCTAATACAAGCCTTTTTAAAATAAATAAAATCGGAGGGCTGTAGGATGTTTACATATATAAATAAATAAATAAATAAATAAATATATATATATGTATATCCTATACAGCTTGCCTTCATAAATTTCAGGATATATAACAGTACTTACAAATGACTGTGAGTACAAGATCAAAATTCATTCTAATGATGTATCAAGGATCTTTGTATTTAAAAAAGTGTATAATATCACGATCTTAGATTCTGTGTCAAATGAGTTTCTGATACAGGCGCTTGATAGTACCACTGTGTTACAGAGACACGTGTTTTTCATTCCTCAGTCCCAGGAGTGGAAGCCACAACGGACACTATGGTCTTTTGAGCAGCGTGAGCAGGTCCCAAGTAGAGAGGGTCCTGCCACCTGGGCTGCACCACCCCCAGACACTGCTGTCTCAGTGTCTCACTGGTGGAAAAGGTGCCAGTGGAGCTTAGGGAAAGTGCCCATGGGAGAAGCCAAGCAGCTTGGAGTGGAGAATGACACACCCTCAAAAGCAGCCCTCAGCCACTCCTGGGTAGCCCAGAGCCACCATATGACTACACGACTGGAGCTGCTCGCCTGGCATCTACAAATCCTCACATATCCAAAAAGAATGGAACATGCTTCTGCTACTTTTTTTTTTTTTTTTTTTACCTTGAACTTCAAATATGTCTAAGACAATTTTCCAAATAAAATGTCCCTGGGTGTCCTCTTTTCTACAACTGGCCCTGACCAACCCATATCTTGAATATTTTCTCTGCCTCTGTATTAGTCCACTCTCACACTGCTGATAAAGGCATACCTGAGACTGGGTAATTTGTTAAGAAAAGGAAGTTTACTGAACTCATAGTTCCACTTGGCTACGGAGGCCTGACAATCATGGCAGAAGAGCAAGGAACATCTTAAATGGTGTCAGGCAAGAAAGAATGAGAGCCAAGCAAAAGGGGTTTCCCCTTATAAAACCATCAGCTCTCCTGAGACTTATTCACTACCACGAGCGCAGTATGGGAGAAACCACCCCCATGATTAAATTATCTCCTACTGGGTCCCTCCCACAACACCTGGGAATTATGGGAGTTACAATTTAAGATCAGATTTGGGTGGGGACACAGCCAAACCATATCAGCCTCCCTATAGAAAAAAAATGAGATTTTAGAAATGCTCTGTTATAGATGCATAGCATGATTTTGTGTACATGTATTGAAGAAGAATGAATGAAGACAGAATAAAGTTACTTGATCATCAGACATTAATCAGGTAATTCTATCAGCCCTCAAAGTCAATTTCATTAGGTAATAATTTTCAGATTTCAGTTACTCATTTCACAAATATTTTGTTAACAAATCAGGTACACGTTTTTAAGTTATTTGCGTTATCCAGAGGAATGATGCAATGAAATTTAAAAATTATTTTAATATCAAAATATTTAATCTTTATATTATATATCTAGATATTTGCACACTAAATTACACCAATAACAGAAGTACATGCAGTTTAAAATGATCAAATTGATCTACAAGAGACAAACTTCTCAGTAATATCTATTATATATACGTATCTGTGACACCCACAAACACACATATTCATAGCAGTCTTGATACTGGATAAATCTGTCTCATTCCCTGAAACAATTGTGCCTACTTTGCATCTGTAATTTAACGGGTTGCTAGGGAACTTGGCTTTTGGATTTATTTCTTTAAAAGGTCGTTGTACTCATCGTAATGAGTGGCCATCCCACAATACACTTTTTCAAAAGCTCTTTGTCAGTGTCCCTAATAGAAGCCTCATTCCAGTGTGTAAGCAGAGCATTTGCAATTTGGTTTTAATCTCTTTCCCTGTGGCACTCATTTCTATTTCATGTTCTTTGGCCTCTCTTGGCTCTTTTCATTTTTTTCTGTGCAATTAATTACCCTTTTGCTATGTTTTAAGTGTCAGAAATGTGCTTCTTGGCTTTTAACATTGGCTTTAGTTCTGCCTCACTGATCCTTGAAAGACACAATTGTGTTTCTGATTAATTACCTTTCTCATCTGTACGAGTTGAAGAAGGAAGAAAGGGACACGAAAAGTGGCTCAACAGTCAAAGGTTTATTTTACAGAATAAACCTGAGAGAGGTTTCTGGCCGAGTTAGGTCAGGAGCCTTTTCTCTTACACACTAAGAGTACTTAAGGGTGCAGGGGCTCGTGAGGAGGGGGTGCCTTATCCTCCTAGGGCCTGATGGTTCAGTTAGGACCAGGTGTGCTATCTGTATAGAGCAGAGTTTTTATCAGCTCTCACCCCATTCCCAGACCACCTAGGCCAAGTTTTAGTCTGTATCTCTTTGTCTTGCTTATTAGGGAGAAAGAGTTTCTGTGTCTGTTCCCACACATCTTCCTGCAGCTGCAGGCATACTCCCCAGTCTGCCTTTAGCTTCCCTATCTTCATGCAGCTAAAAGGAAAGGAATGTGCTTATTAGGGCCCACTGTTTCACTGGGGCCCATTGTGTAAATATGAAGTTTGGTGATTACCCAAGAGACTTCTCCCCTCCTTCTGTGCCCGAGCTGTTTTATGTGTGTTTTACTGTCTGCTTTTTCTGACTTCTTGTTGTTAGAAAAGAATTAATTTTCTTGAAATGCATGAGGTTAGAAAGAGAGCTGGAATTTAAAATGGTGGTGTTTGTCCAAGATGATGGTGCTCCTGCTCTGTCATCATTCTTGTTACATTTCATTTGATGTTCAAATTGCTTTAACTTAAGTCTATGCTACTGAGAATGTGCTGGATTTGAATCAGCCATTCAGCAAACACGCAGTGAGTGTGCCCGCCGTGTGCCAGGTGTGGGGCTGTGAGCTGAGAAGGTGCACCTGGTCTGCAACCTTTCAACACAGGCAAGCATCAGCCAGGTGATTACAAATAGCCAAATAGTTGTAGGTGTGGAAACCACCTCACTGGGAACCGCAGGGTGCTTGGGGGACGCTACAGATAATCCTTGGGAGGAAGGGGGCTGGGATGCTTGTGAGGCCTGCCCCTAGGACAGCATTAGACGGGGTTTCAGAGGAGGATTCAGAGTCACGAGTCCACAAGGGAAGATGGAGGCTTCCATGGGGAGGAATCGAGGCTTTCCACAGCCCTTCAGGGACAGAACCTGTGTCAGGTGGAATAACTACTGCTGAGGAGGTGAGCGCAGGGGTCTGAGGGCCTAGGGGCCACGTTGCATTCAGCATTGTGAGCTTTACTCTGCTTGAAAGAAGAAGCTGCTGAGGACTGGATGCTTGTGAGTTAAAGGATCGGATTCACTTACTTTGTATGAAAGGCCGTTCCTACTGATGAACAGACTGAAGGAGAACCGACGTGGATGAAGGAAAACCCCTAATCCAGGCAGGTGAGAGGGGAAGCACATCTTAGTGCGGGATGGAGCCCAGAGCCCCATCTAGCGGAGTTGGTCAGCGTCCAGGAGACCTGGAGAAGGAGAGATGGTCAAGGTCGGTTGCTCAGGTTTAGCTAGAGCAACTGGGGAGATGTGATGGTTTATAAAAGGCTGGGAATACTAAAGCCGGAGGAGGCGTGGGTGGGAAATCTCTGAACTCGGCTTTAGAAATGTCCACAGCTGGTCCATGTGGAGAGGGAGTATTGTGGACTCCATGGGCGTGGGAGTCAGCTGCACTAAAGAGCATTGGAAACAGGGATGGTGGGAAGCCGAGGGCCTGATGTAGATGAACACATGGCAAAGGGTCTAATTATCCAGGGAAAATGTGCAAAGGAGAATGGAAGAAAGCCTAGGACAGACAACTGAAAACCTCTCATCCTTCACATCGAGGTAGCAGGGAAGAGCCAGCAGAGAAACAGAATCGTGGTTAAAAGGAAAACAAACAACAAACAAAACAAGAGGGATGTAACTCAAGCCACCAGAGAATTAGCACGTGGTATTGAGCTTGCCGAGAGGGCGCTGGGTTGGGACTGGAAGCCTGTGCTGGGTTTAGGCAGTGTGGGGCGTGGGTCCTCAGGGAGGACAGTTTAGGTGGAGGGGACTAGGTGGAGAATGGAGCCCAGGCAGCAGAGCACCCCGAGGGCTGGGCTGTTCCTCCAGGCTGCCCAGCGTGATTGAGGCCAAGGTCCTCAGTCACTGAGCTCACAGCAGCCCGCGTGTAGCTGCGTCGGATCCATTCAGGGAAGCTCTGCTAGAAGCTGGCCATGCCTCCAGACAGGTGCACGACCTTAAGGAGTGTCCAGCTTTGCTTCTGTGTTTGGTGTGCCTAGAGAGTGAGGACCTGGCCATGGATCTCTGGTCTGTTTCCCGGGACTGTATCCTTGGACAGGTTGCCTCACTCACTTGTGCCTCCGTTTCCTGGCAGGCCCCACCTCCCTGGAGGTTGTGAGGACGCACGGAATGAGACGAGAACTGAAGGGGCGTAGAGCAGCCGGGATGCAGGTGCGCTCAGCACCAAGCAGTCTTCATTCCTCCTATTGCCGCCAGGGGGCTCAGAAAAAAAGTAAATCCAATTTCTCTGGCTTTTTTTTTTTTTTTTTTGCTATTGATGTTTACGGCTACATGATCAATGTGCGTGTTTTGGGGGTCCGTGTGGTGTTTTGAGACATGGTATGGCTGCTCTGCCTTGGGGAGGAGGGGGGAGGAGCACAGCTGAGGACGCACAGCTGGAAGTAGATTTTCTAAGTGGCCAATCCCAGGGTCGGGTTTTCGGGTTTCACTTTCTGGAGCAGTATTGTAGAGACAACAGTTTGAGCAGGGCCAGGAGAGCTCATGATAATTATTCCTTTCTTCATTTAAATTTCCTTTCTTCATTTAAATTTAGCTTTTGCTGGGTAGTTTCTGGTTGTTTTCATATTCTAAAACTCTCCAAAGTTTACATTTCAATTAAATTTTTTAAAAAGATTTCCTGGGACTATTCTTATAACAGAATCCATGGGATACAAAGACCATTCCAAGCCCCGTTTCTTAATTTCCCAAAAGCATTTGTCTAATCATTGGTGTTTTAACTCAATTAAAATTTTCTCAATATTTCTGTTTCATGTTCAGGTAAGGAAAATGGCTTATCTAACTGGGAGCTGTGACTTATATTCTGAATTGGGTTGAAAATAATAAACTTTTCATGTTTCATGAATTGTTGCAGACTGAAGAATAATCACTTCACTGAAAGTTACCAGCTTGATGCACAGAGAGTTGACAGGACATCGAGAACAACCACCACCATCAGCCAAAGTAAAATGCCATAAGCCACTTTTTGTTTCTGAGAAATCTTTTAGGCAAAGTTTGAGGCATTTTTCTCCTGAATTAGAGAAAGAATTACCTCTAAATTATTAGTTTCAATTAATTATATATTTTTTGGCTTAGTAATAAAACTAAGGAAATCACCTGCTTTTTTAGTAGTGGTGTTAAAGCCTTTGCACCTTTGCAGGGCTAGATCTTTTTCTTCACTATGTGATATCAAGGCATATAAGTCTTAATCCTGGGGTTTGAAGTAAAAACATAATATATCTTTAGTCTGTGTGTGTGTGTTTTTTTTTTACCCCCAGCTTTGGTGAGATATAGTTAGTATATAACAACCGCACATCATTAATGTATACAATCTGGCCAGTCTGGACCTGTGTATACACTTCTGTCCCTGTCACCACAACCAGGCAATACACATACTTATTGCCTCCAAGAGTTGTCCTGTGTCTCGTTGTTTTTTGTTTGTTTAATGTGAGATCCACCCTGTTAACACTAACCGGCAGTACACAAAACCGTGTTAGTTCTGGGCACTGCGCTGTACAGCAGGTCTCTGGAACCGACACATCTCACTTAACTGTAACTTGATGCCCACTGGATAGTAACTCCCCACACCCCTTTCCCCAGGTCCCACTGAACACTGGCCTGCTGTCCCCTCCTCTGACTATTCCAGAAGCCTCCTATAGAGGAATCAGGCAGTGTTTGTCCTGTGGCTGATACTTATTTTGACATGTATTTTAGGCCTAGCCTTGTTGTTGAAAATGGCAGGATTTCTTGTTGAGACTGAATCATGTCCCATGGTATGGATATACCACATTTTCTTGATCCATTTATTTGTCAGCAAACATTTGGACAGCTTCCTTATCTTGGCTGTTGTGCACAATGCTGCAATACACATGGGAGTGCAGACGTCTCTTTGAGACCCTGATTTTAATTCTTTTGGGTCTATTCCCATAAATGGGATTGTCAGGTCATAGGGGAGTTCCATTTTTACTTTTTGAGAGACCCCCATACTGTTTCCTACAGTGGCGGCTTCATTGTCCCATTCTCACTGGCAGTGGCTGCCGCCATCACCCCGGCTGCTGCAGGGAGGCATGGCTGGGGTTACAGACTCCATGCAGCTGGTGGGAGACCCACCCTCCTGGGAGGGGCTACTACAGCTGCCTAAACTGCGGCTGTAGATCCAAGCCTCCTTGTGCTTTTGGAGGGGGCCAGAAGCAGGTAGGATCTACCCTTCTGGGTGGGTGCAGCTGCAATCACCCAACCTGTGGCTGCAGACCTGGCTGCAAAATGTAGTATGCCAGTTTTATCTCTGAGAAAATTTTCAAGCAAGATGTGACATTTTTCTCCTGAATCAGAGAAAGACTTATCTCTAAATTATTAGTTTCACTTACCCATACATTTTTTGGCTTAGTAATGAAACTAAGGCAATGACATAGATTGATTGTTCTCTTAATAGAAGTATTCATAAAGGCTTTGCAGGGTGAAATATTTTTCTTCACTATGTGATAGCAAGGCATTTTCATTATTTACTATAATGTGTAATAATAAATCCCTGAGTTGAATAGTCACTAAATAATCCCTGAGTTGAATAGTCACTAAATGATGTGACTGTTGTGACTGTACATTTGTCTTTATTTTACAAAATACGAGTTATTATTGGAAACGTAACACATTTTACACAAAGGGAAAATGATTTTTATTAAAACCTACAATAATGGTATTAACCTATAGTTAGTAGGTTAATATGTAGTCTTCTATTTAGGACTGCATAGAGATACATTTGATGTAATATTCTGAGGGAATTCCACTAACTCTTTTTCTATTTCACATTGCCTGAGGTGGCTGCTAAGATTTCTGCCTACTCATCTATTCTATGGCTCTCTGTCTGAGGGAAGTGATTGTTTTGACATGTGTATTAATATAACACCAAATCCTGTTTAATGCATTTTTAAAGATTTTAGGGCATTATATTAGTAAGAAACTAGCATGAAATCAATCAAGGAGAGATCCTTTACTATCTTTCTTCAGTTATGTTTTAGCAAAGATAATTTAATTATGATGAGGAATGTTAGGATTTTAATAACCAGCACTCTAGGTATTATTTATTACCTGCAAAGTGTGGGGAAATAGCATAGGATGCACCTGTCATTTCTTTTTCCAAATTTAATTTTGTGTTCTTTCAGTTCTCTTCTTAGCCACTTGACATTAACTCATTTGGCCATTGGATATTGGCCCATGCTAATCAAAATACTTGTATACATATGAATTTTACTGAGAAGTAACATTTTGAAAAACACAAAAAAGAGAGACACAGAGTCTAAGTAAGTTCACCCTTCTCCTTCCTGTCCTCTTCACAATGGCCTACTAATTGCACATTTTGCATGAAATTCTGTGTGCAGCGAGACTATATGTGTCTAGATAGCCATCAGAAATTCAGTTTTGACCAAAAAGTACTACAAATTCACACTGTTTAAATATGCTCACGCACACTGTGCTATTTCAATAGTGAAATCATTGGTATCCTGTAGTCTGTTTCTCAAGAAAACAAGTCTTTGGCATAATTTGTAGGTATGACATGATTATAGGCATAAAAGTACATCAATCAGTCAATATCAAGCTGTTTCACAGTGATAAACTATCTCAGAGTATGCTATTGAACCTTCTTAATTACTGAATTTTATAAACAAAGTATTTTATGAGGATAACTCATCATAATGCTGCATTTAATATAATAGTGTAAAACAAATTGAGCGTGACTGTTGGGAAAACATGTCTGACAGCCTGAAATATTAATCCAGGGTGCCGAGCCATGTGATTGATTAGAAAACAAGGAGGTGATGTTCTTGAATTACATTTTTTATGAAATGAATTATGTATAGAAAAATAGGTCATTTCTTATAACTAAAATACCACTTGTAATGACACATATTGATTTTATTAAAAATTTCTACTTGACTGACTATTCTATGTATTGCAATTTACCACTATTTGTCAGTTGATGCATTTAATCTTAAGTACGAAATTAGGTCTAAAGTGGCCTTCTTTTGAAGAATTATTTTAGAAATAAAGTAGAGATGATTTTTGAACTTGTACCCTTTCTTATTGTACCCTTATTATAAAATCAAATAATAATTTGTTTTTACATGTAGGTGCATACTTTGGTCAGACTATTAAGATCTGTACTTTTGTGGATCTGTAGCTTGCTGTAAGGTGCAGATAATTGGTTACAATAAAGTACCCCACCCCCTAGATTTCCACTGAGCCATGTGCCGTGGCGTTACAGTGACACATAGTCAAGACTAAAACATCTTTTCTACACACAGCAAGTTGTGTTTCCTGCCTCCTACGCTAGATCACTAGGGATTTAATTTCTGGAGGCTGGCTTCCTGTCTCTTCTCTAAGTTTTCCATCATTTTTTCTTTGTAATTTAAACTTTATTCTGGGCTCCCAACATGAACTTACTATCTGCTGTTGGGAACAAGATGTCTGGGCACGTCTGGAGGATCAGGATGATGGATGAGCCACGATCTGTTTGGAAAGCAGCTCCACAGTGTCTGGGGACCACGTGCCCCCCAGCAAACCAACCTGCTAAGAACTGGGTCCAGGAACGCCACTCTCATGCCATCAGGGTAAGCGCTTTGATGTCCAGGTGCTAGGTAGAGCCAGGACTACAAGTTGAAAGGCTTTCACTGAAGGTCTCCTTCAGGCTTGGGAGCACAAGGCAACCTTGCTCTATGACCAACAGAAAAGAGAACCCAAAAACTGCAGGGAGCCCACCCTGGCATCTACACAGCACTTGCACCTGAAGTCTGTGAGTAGAATTTCAGGAGTCTGCAAACTTAGATGGGAAAAGTTATATTCAAATTTTTACTAATTGCAACCTTAAATTTACATTTCATTCTATTGTGAACATGGGAAACCTTAGTTTTATATGCAGTATACTTATCTGTCTATCTATCATCTATCATGTATCTATACATCTATCTCTAATTATCATCTATCTATATATCTATCTCTAATCTATCTACCATTTATCATGTATTTATCCATCTATCTCTAATCTATCATCTGTCTCTCCGTCTATCATCTCTCTCTCATCCATCTATGTTTTCTATCTATAGCCATCCATCCATTTGTATCTATCAATCATCTATCTATTCTTATCATGTATCGATCTATCCATCTATCTTTCTAATCTACCATTTACCTATCTATCCATTTACATCTATCTATCAATCATCAATTATCTATTCCCATAATGTAGCTATCTATCCATCTATCTCTCTATCATCTATCTATATCTATCTTGATCCATCCATCCATTCATCTATATCTATCTATCATCTCTATCTATCTATCTATCTATCTATCTATCTATCTATGTCTGTCTGTATCTCTCTCCTTATCTATCTATCTATGGTTTTATTCCTAATTAAAATCACAGATGCATCTCTATCACATTACAACAGTTATAGATACTTCAAAATATTTGCATTCATTGCTACTTTAAAGGTATGGTAGAGATGACCCTCAATGCAAGATCTCCTATAATGTGTTAATAAAGATGCATGGGTATCACTATAAAATATTTGTTCTTTGTATTTACCTACCTCGATTTCACTATGGTTAGCTTCTTTTGTAATCCTGTGGGTTTTGTTATATGTGTATATAAACATTATTCATACCTGAGGTACATAAGCTTCAGCAGAACTTTCAGGGAGGTTATGTTATAAAAAGGTTGAGGACTCGTCGGTATTTCCAGCACCAGAGATTAGCTTTGTCACCGTAGCTGCAGGTAGTCTGGGACTGTGGTCAGCATCCTTTGCCACACTGGTTTCATGGGTTTTTATACCAGCAGTGGTTGGAAATAGCCCCTCTGGCTCGGGATATGGGAGCAGGGCAAGCCCCTTTCTCTTCATTGGTGACACTCCATTGTAATCTTAATGGTTTGGCAACTGATAACGTTTAGCCGTAATCTAGCTTCTTGGTAACCCATATCACCAAAAAGAGATAGGCCAGAAGACACAGCTAACATACGTCTTTTAAAGATTGGTGCTTTAGCATTCAGGAGACATTACTTGGGGAATTCAAGAAACATTTGCAGAAGAGCAATCTAGCATAGAGCTGGAAGTCCAACAATAGTGAGAAAGGGCTTCACACAGTGAAGTAATAGGGTTAGTTCAATAATATCTGGTATCTCCAGTGTTGTCCATACCTCTGCTTTTTTATATAATTGTAATGGTAACATGGATTGCAGCTTACCTTCAGAACTACACAGTTAGCAAGTTCCAATGTTAATACATTATCTTCAAAACAATTATTCTTAAAGGCTGCAATAATAATTAATTGAATTAATTTAACCATTCTTCTAATATGAAACATTTAGATTAATTTCCAGCTAAAAATGATGTTCTTAGGAAAACTTTTATACACATGGCACTGTACGCAAATTATAAAAATGTTTTCAAAAAATGTCTTAGGGAGAGACATTTTACCACCTTTGAGCAGAATTATTAGAGTCATTCCACTGAGGGTTGCTTTTAACAAACTTCATAGGTTTTCATTGGTAAAGTGACAAAAAAAATTCTTGACAGAACAAATGCAAATCAAGAGGGTTATAAAAAAAGAAGGGTATCCAAATTATATAGAACATCTTCTGCAGCTAACTATCAGTTAGCGGGGGAATAATCAATTCTTTTTGTGTTCTATACAAACACTCTTAAAATATATTTGTCCTCATCCATAATTTTACCCACTTACCAGAAAGCAACCAAGACCTCATGAAATTAACCTTTTCATTAGGGCTGAGAAGGAAAAATAATATCTTTGGAGTATTAGAATATACTGAGTAATTGACCAATTTCAAGGACCTAAGGGGAATCTACGAAAAATCTAAGTGGAGAAGTTGGAGGAAGCAAGAGACGAGGCAAATAAAAAAGAAGCTGAGGAAATCAAAAATGTGAATTTTATAAGGGAAAATGTGTAACATTGTAAAGATGTTAACTAGAGTGAATGTGATGGATGCTAGAGTCCTGATGATAGACACTTTTAATAGAATTAGAGGGGCTGCAACATGCTTATTCTTTTTAATTATTGATTTCTTCGCCGATAAATGGGGCTGTGGATAGGACTGTCACTTCCTCCTGAAATCTTAGATAGTGGAAGACACAGACCAATCTGGAGAAGCTGAAATACCATGGGGCAAGCTCCTATTACAGAGACAAGTACAGGGTGTTAGGCTGAGCTTGGGCAGGGTGCAGCCTCCCTGGAGGAGTAAAGCCCAAGCCAGATGCCGGGAGCCTGGAGGGGCTGCGCAGGCACAGCGCCGGGGTGCGGGGGGATGACAGGTGCCAGCAGGGAGCTACGGTCAAGAAAGGCAGACAAAGCCTGGTGAGGGGGCTCAAAGGCTAGCCCTTCATCACGGTTGGCTCTTAACATGAGGGCAATGAGCAGCTGAGGAAGGATTTCAGCAGACAGATAGATTGAGATCTTAGGAATGTCGTTCTTGATACTGCAGCATGGTTAATGCATGAAAGGAGAGCAAGAATGGTGTAAGAGGAACTCCTCAGCAGGCTGTGCTGGCTATCAGCCGTGGGTGCAGAGACAGCCCTAGGGCACAGGCTGGAGCAGCCCCATGGTCAAGAGCTTCAGAAAGTGGCCAAATCCAGTGGACTGATGTAGACTGACATGAGAGTAGGCCTGGTGTGCTCCTGTTTGATAACCAGTTTTGTGGGGCTGGAGAGAAGCCCTGTTTTTTTTTTTTCCTGGTGTCTGTTCCCCAACCATGGCTAATTCAAGCTCCCAGTAGAGGCTGGAAGTTCAACTCCCTGCCCCATCCTGCCAACCCCGCTGCAGGGAATCAGAGCAGCCACCCAGAAACTTACACTCACAGGGATTTGTCCCCCGCCACTGAAATCACGGATGTGGGGGGCACTTGTGTCTTTGGTGTTTTACTGGAGTAGGCTGGGACTTGCCCACAAGTTTTCCCACGGCTGGAGGCTGTTTTCCTGGTCCTTTAGTCAGGGGTAGGCTGTGTGCGGAGCTTTGTGTCTGTGTCTGCTGGTGGCCTTGGCTTGTGGGCTCTGCAGTGCCCTGTCTGGAGGCCATGGGAAAGCCAGAAATCCAGGGCACGTCTGGCCTTGAGAACCAAGGCCCCCGGCCTCCTGCCTTCTTCCCACCTTTCAGAGTGTCCCTTAGTGTGGCTGTGTGCAGGAATTCATTATGTAAAGCGGGGAGGCCTGGGAAGAATGAGGCTACTTACTTTTGGTGGAACTGGAAGTTCTTCTATGGATTTTAAATTAAGGGGTGACAGGATCAGCAAGGACAAAGGCAGACAGAAGGAGGAGACAGAAGGGTTGCAAGTTCCCCTGAAATCTCCTCTACCGAGGGGAAGAAGGTGAGCTGACCAGAGAATTGCAGGATGCCAGGACAGGGGGTCAGCTGAGCCTGAGGACCGTGGGTGATGTAAGACCCCATGCTTTGCAGGAACATTTTGTCCCACCAGGCATTGTAGCAAAGAACATTCTGATGTGTTAGTCCCCAGTACTGGAGTCCTGCTAGATGTGAGTGATGATATGTCAATCAGCGGAGCTGGGAATATTTGAGAATAGCCACATGTGAATATTCAGAGGTAAACCTTTCCAATAATTAGAATGATACCTACTAATCTTTTCTTGAAGAGGATATTGATAAATAAAACCTTGATTTGATTTTTTGCAGTCACAATATTTGGAGCACGCAAGATCTGTCGGAACTCATGTTTAGAGAAAATGACTGTCAAATGCAGAAAAGCAGGATTTGGGAGAATGGAAAGGAGTCAAGCTTGAGGAAGGCAGGAATCCTCACGTGTTTTCTCTGTTTGACCCACTGTTAGCAGGAGGCTGAGCTGGACCCAGGGGCTCAGTGACCAGTGCAGAGGCGGTGCAGAGGCAGTGAGGAGCTTTATTATTATTCAGCAGTGCAGAGGCGGTGAGGAGCTTTACTCTGTGTGTCTGCTGTTTTTCTGGGCAGCCCTTGGGTTTCAGGCTGATTGCATTACCCTCTCTCTGTCTGACAGGAATTTTAAATATTCGTTGACTTGGATTTCACAGAAAGAAATTACACCGGGCTCCTGGGGAATTTTCCCAGGATTGAAACAGAAGACACAGGGAGGAGCACTTCTGGTGTGGTTTGGCTGTGTCCCCACCCAAATCTTATCTTGATCTGTAGCTCCCATAATCCCCACATGTCGTGGGAGGGACCTGGTGGGAGGTCACTGAATCACGAAGGCAGGTCTTTCCATTGTTGTTCTTGTGATTGTGAATAAGTCTCAAGAGATCCGATGGTTTTCTAAAGGGCTGTTCCCCTGCACACGCCCTTTTCCCTGCCACCATGTAAGATGTGACTTTGCTCCTCCTTTGCCTCC
Organism: Trachypithecus francoisi; assembly: GCF_009764315.1. Classification (NCBI taxonomy): domain Eukaryota; kingdom Metazoa; phylum Chordata; class Mammalia; order Primates; family Cercopithecidae; genus Trachypithecus; species Trachypithecus francoisi. Next base: position 50,440,463 of record NW_022681464.1, on the reverse strand, counting down.
CACCATGATTGTGAGGCCTCCCCAGTCATGTGCAACTGTGAGTCAATTAAACCTTCTTTCTTTATAAATTACCCAGTCTTGGGTATGTCTTTATTAGCAGTATAAGAACAGACTAATATGACTTCTCAGGTTTGACCATGGAGGGACATATTTTTGAAAGTTGTGAAAGTACAAAGAACTGAAAGGAAGGCATATAGCCTCTAAATTCTTGAGCATATCATTTATACTCAATTGACATCCTGGTTTCTTTCTAAGGACTATACTATAATATCCCTACAATCATTAAACGAAAAGCAGGCTTCCACTTGATCTTCCACAAAAATATCTTGCCTTTATCAATCTTGGTTTTTGTTTCTAAGACACTAGATCTGTCACTCATTTTTAAAGAGTCAATTGGTTATTTTCTAAAAATAAGCCTATTTTTAAAATTCTAACTCTATTAAGTTTGTTAAAAATTCATTTTGAGGCTCTAGTCTATTTACTGAAACACTTTTTAGGAAAAGTAGGTCTTAAATTTCTTATGAAATAACTGACATTTTGCATGCAGAAAAGTGGGAAAAACTCTTGTGATGAATACTTCTTCTTAGATTCTTTTTACTTCCCAGAGACACGGAGCAGGAGGGCTAAGCAGATTCATGTTTAGTGAATCCAAAGGATGATGCTCAAGGGAGAAACCTAAAGTCCGCCACTGGGGGAGGTGAGCAGTAACTTCTTGAATCCCTCTCCATAGGCTTGGGCCACTTACCACTTTCTGTATTTATGACAATGTGATAAGGTTAATTGGGAGCCACAGTTCAGACACACACAGAACATGCAGAGACAGAAACTTTATCAGGCAAAGGGTCATCAGTCAGGCTCCTAATAGGATGGAATTGTTTTTCCTGTGATGAAACCGAGTGTCATGCCAGTTGCCTCTTGACTTTAATAGCAATGGCGCCATGTTCAAGAGGCCAAAGAAGAGAGTCAGCAAACAAGATACAGGGTTTATTTGAGGGGACTTTCATACAGGGTGAGCCAGTGGTGGTGGGCTGGACAGGAGAACTACAATCGTTTGTAAAAAGCATGCAGTTTATACAGCACTTTCACTTAGCACCCTCCACATGGCAACCCCCATTTCTTAAGTTACTGCTGTCAGGTGCATCTGCTGTACACTGAGAAAACTCATTTCTTGGCATGCAGAAAAGAATAAACACTGGTACGATATTAAAAGTGCCTCCAAATAAAGCTTCCTGCTATTTCTCTGAAATTTCCATTTTCAAACACCCAAACAATTGGTAACTAATTTAATTCTGATGAAGAACAAGCTCTGCCCTACAGTGAACAGCTGTTGTGTTTGAGCTTCACTGGAAAGCTATTTCAGTTACCGTGAGGTCAGTCAACTCACTCTTGCCAGAAAAATAATTACTTGGAAAACGGTTTCACCAAATAACATCTGACCTTCATGAACATGAACGATTGTTTTTCAGTGAACTTCAGTGTGGGCCAAGAATATTTTGAAATATTTAGAAAAATGTATTAAAATATTTGTGTGAAATGTCTGGTTTTCTGGACAAATAGAAATTAGGTATTTGAGTCCTTGAAGATAATTTCTGACTGGTTATATGTGGATGCGGCACTTAATTAACCAAAAATGAGCAGGCAACCTATTGACTACACCAAAGTCCCATCACAATTAGTGCAGTAAATGCAGGTTTAGGCTGGACAAAGGGGCTGTAATCCCAACACTTTGGGAGGCCAAAGCGGGTGGATCACTAGAGGTTAGGAGTTCGAGACCAGCCTGGTCAACACGACATAACCCCATCTCTACTAAAAATACAAAAATTAGCCAGGTGTGGTGGTGCGTGCCTGTAATTCCAGCTACTTGAGAGGCTGAGGCACGAGAATCACTTGAACCTGGGAGGCAGAGGTTGCAGTGAGCTGAGATCGAGATTCTGTCTCAAAAAAAAAAAAAAAAGAAAAATGCAAGTTTAATCATTTCCATCTAGGGTGCACATCACTGGAATTCTAGGGAGATATTACCCTACACACCTCCCTCTACTTCATAAATGCACTTGTCACCTGTGGGTTCAACCCTCAGTGCTAATGAAGCAAGCAAGCTATGTGAAAGGCGATAGGATCAAATTGGTTTCTTTCTACATGTTTGTAAACTTCTATACAGATGACTTTGAGTTAAGATGGTAGAGTTAACAGAAATGCTGAAAATTTCCTCTCCCCAACTGTTTGTACAATCTTCAGAAACTGTCAGAGAAAAATAGATTTTTAGCAACTGCGGTAAAAATGCAGAAAATAAAAATGCTTCAAATTCTCAGAAATTGCACAATCTAGTTTGCCACTGCAGATGAAGAACGAGGCCCTCTGTAGACAGAAAATCATTACTTCTCTCAATTCACCTAAGGAATTGAAGTTTCTCCCACATCTTGTCTTCCCCAGAGCATTTTCCACTTTCATCTCCATTTGCAGCCAATCTCTGCAGTGACCACAATTCTGCACTGCACTCACGGTGGAGGGTGCCTGGGTCCTGGCTATTCTCATCAACCTGCTTGACATTTCCCACAGGGCCAGCTGGAGGTTTGTGCTGCAACTCAGGGAGTGTGCATCTACCTCATCCTGGAAGCCGAGTGGGGGACGGGTGGAGCAGGAGAGAAGGAGCAGAGGAAACAGACACAATAGGCAAATATCTCCTTTCTGCCTTGATGGAGACTATGGCAATGCTACCATTTACTGTGGCTTTGTCATGTGCCAGACACTGACCTCAGTCCTTTACACATATTGTATCATTTTATCTCTTCCATGGGCTTTTGAAGTAGGAGCTATTCTCATCCCATCAAGCTGAAATCCAAATTCGGGTTGTCTGATTCCACTATGAGACCCTGACAGAGAAAGAACATCCTAAAGGAGAGGTTTTACTGTTACAGAAAGGAGAGGCACCCAATTCTAACCTACTTTCAACACACCCTGTAGCAAATTTGGCTGGAATGCAAGAATAACTTATTATTAAACAATACTATAGATTATTGTATTGGAAAATTAAAGGGGAAAAGATTATAGTTACTATATACCTATCAGTGGCCAAAAAGCATAGGCTGTAATTCAACATTTCCTTTATAATACAAACGCTAGCTAAAACAGGAGCAGGTGAAGCTCATCTAAGCAGGATACACACTGAAAAGTCAACAGTGCACATCAAGTTAAATCAGCGCTCTCAACCTTGGCTGCTCATTGGAGCCATCAGCAGATCCTTGAAATTCCCAAGGCCACACTGCACACCAATTGCATCGTAATCTTTAGGGCAAGAGCCAGGCATCAGTACTTATTTTAAAACTCCGCAGATGATACCAATTTACAGCCAGTATTGGAAAGTGCTGGGTTAAATTGGGAAAGCCCAAAGCTAACATCATCAAAATCAGAGACATTTCAGTGGAGGTGTCTGGGCAAAATGCGAGCATCTGATAGTCTCAGATACTGATCTCAGGGCTTTGCCTTTCCCTGAGGAGAATCTGAGTGGTGTTTTGGGGACGGGTTGCAGCCCTTGAGGATTAGAACTGCTCAAGTGGTTTTAATCTAGGCGTCTCCAGAACATCTTTGGGGAAACTGCACCCAAGGTAAGGTCTGGCCCAGGCAGAGGGCAGGACCTGGCGTTGATGAAACAGGCTCAGTATTTCAGAACAGGCCGCTCCGTGAGCTGGTTAGCACCGCTTTCCCCACCAGGAGATGCAGCGGAGTGGAACATGCTGGGATGTCTCTCTGGTTTGGTTTGAAGGCTGGCTCCAAGGGTACAGATGTTACTGGTGGGGGGTGTTTAGGTTCTTGGCGTCTTGGACAAGAATTGGACAAAACACACAAACAAAGGAAAGAATAAAGCAGCAAAGCAGAGATTTACTGAAAATGAAAGTACACTCCACAGCGTGGGAGTTGACCGGAGTAAGCAGATTAAAACCAGGTTACAGAGTTTTCTGGGGTTTGAAAACCTTCTAGAGGTTTCTCATTGATTACTTGGTTTACACCCTGTATAAATGAAGGAGGGGCCTACAATCAGTCTGATTGGTTGTGGGAGGGGACCAATCAGAGGCTGAAGTGAAGTTACAAAGTTATACTCCTATGCAAATGAAGCCTGGGACCAGCCTGATTGGTTGCAGAAGGGGACCAATCAGAGATATTTTCATTTTTTCCATCTGCCCCGCAGAAAAGGGGAGAGGGCATTGCAAAGGGAGTAGCCTCTGGTCCTTTCCACTTGGGGTTGGAAAGTTGGGGTTTTCGTTTTGATTTAGTTCTAGGAAGTCAGCGTGAATCATGAATCAGCCTCAGGTTCCCCGATTCCAGACCCTATTCTCCTGCCTCACAGAGAGGGCAACTCCCAGACTGAGCAGCTGCCAGAGCTCGGCAGTGGGTGGCTGATCACGCCAGGCCTCCGGGAGAAGAAAGAGGATGCCTAGAAGAGGGGAGGAGAAAGCTTTGCTCCTCCCTGAGACGGGGAACAGTGGGGCTGGGCGGGGGTCTCAGCTCCCAACAGGGCTGTGAGGCCATCCCTGTCTCCATTCCCCCAATCCCTTCCCAGGCCAAGCCCAGCGGCCAGGAGGCATTAGCAGTTAGACGAAGACTACAGAAAAGGCCAAAGGTGCATCTGATAGTTTGCCTTGCGAGCCCACACGGGTGGGTGAAGAAAGTCACTGGGTACTGTGCTGAGGGCAAAAAGTCAGGAGTTTTTAAGTTCTAGAAAAGAGTTTATGTGGTCTGTGCCCTTGAAACAGTAAAGGGGTCCTCTGGACAGGCGAGGCCGAGTCCACGGCTCTGACCACACTTGGGCACTCAGTCTCATTGCTCCCTGGTCAGCAAGAGCTTTCTGTTGGGTCCAGTTAGGGTCTAGGGCGCCTGGGTCCCACAAACTAGATGGCCTGAGGGAGGCCTGGATTCAACCTGCTCCGATTCAGCAGGGGCAGGGAAAATAACATCCAGTCGTGTTTTCTCCCAGGTTCTACTCTGAGTGGGAAAGCACCCCGTGCATGCCCCGCACGCTGGGAAGGCGTCCACGCCAGCACCGAGCCCTCGGCTCCTGGGCTGCTCTTCTGCCACTTTCAGCTCTGGGCCAAAAGTAATTAAAAATCAACACTTCAGATCAAGGAAACCATGTTTTCTCATGTTATCACTGCAATTTCTTTAACACTGGAACAGATACATCCATATGTGCATTTGAGATTTTCAGACGTTTTCTAATCATTGAGTTGGGAAGACGATATTTCTCTGCAAAGCTTAGTCATATAACCCAAAGTATTAGCCAATAAGTAGCTCTAAATCCAGCTTCATTCTTAATCTATTTCAAGATAGGACATCAGTATGACTGCCAACACCAAGGAGCTGAAGTTAATTCACAATAAAACCATCTTGTGCTGAGAACCAGCTTTCTTAATAAAACATTAACAGCATGGCCATTGATGAGGACCCTTATGTATGTTATTGACTGTTCTACATGCGATGAAAACTGAATGTTACAGTAGGTGGGTGGATTAACTAGCCTAAGTGCTATTTCACTTGAGGAATCTCAGCACGTTGCCTCTTAGAATCATCTTTTCAAACTTGAACATTGGTTGAGGAAGAGAATATTCCTCTTGTGGAGGTGGGTATGCAGGTGAGAAGGGTCTTTGGTGGATGCAGTCACTCCAGGGAGGGAGGGACAGGAAGAATCACGCCACGAGGAAACTGAGCTCTGCACTCTGTGTTTTGCATTTCCTGCAAAATCGTACAGAGCCTTTCACCTTTGCAGGTGCTGCACCCCCCCCCCTTCCCCCTTCCGCCAGAAGGGCTGCACCGAGAAAACCGGGGCTGGGGGAGCTGCTCCTATCTGCCCACTTGTTTATCGTGAGGGTTAAAAAGATGAGGCCAGGCTCGGTGGCTCACGCCTGTAATCCCAGCACTTTGGGAGGCCAAGGCAGGGGGATCACTTGAGGTCAGGAGTTGGAGACCAGCCTGGCTGACATGGCGAAATCCCCTCTCTACTAAAAACACAAAAATTAGTGGACCTGGTGGTGGGCACCTATAATCCCAGCTACTCGGGAGGCTGAGGCAGGAGAACCGCTTGAACCAGGGAGGCAGAGATTGCAGTGAGCCGGGATTGCGCCACTGCATTCCAGCCTGGGCGACAAGAACAAAATGCCATCTAAAAAAAAAATGATAACCAGGAAGAGCCTGCTTATAATTAGGTAACTCATTGGTTCCTTTCCTCCCTCTTTTCTTCCCCACTATCCTTCCCAGGCCAAGTGCACACTGAAGCCTCACCATTATGCTCCCGTCAAAGCCCTGGTTTCCTTCCTGGGAGCTGGCCTTTCAGGACTTCTCAGCTGTGCTCTTGTGGGGTCTGGCAGGTACTCCCAAGTTCTGAAACATGAACCCCTCCTTTCTTAAATTCAGATAAATCTAAGACCTGAGATAGCTGGGTCCTACTTCTTATTGTTCAGTCCTCTCTATTTACAATTGTGATTGTATGTTTCGTTTCATTATGTAGATGGGTGTACTTCTGAACACCTTCACTGTTGTAACAATTTCTTATCTGATCCTCTTAGATTTTTAAGTGGAGAATCATAGTGGCTGTGAATAATAATTGTCTCTTTCTTTCCAGTGACTGTAAGCTCTGACTTATGTTTCCATAATCTGTCCTTATTTGTTTGAATTTCCAGAGTAATAGTACTAAATATTTATGAAATTTGCAGGTTTTTCTTGACATTGATGGGAATATATGTCATGTAGTATGTTGCAAACTGTGTTCTGTAGTGCACTGTGTGCCCTAAATTAGAAACAGTGGTTTTTTTTTTCTGGAAAAAATAATTGAAAAATGTATGAAGTGAAATATTAAATATATCGATCTATTAGATATGTTTTATAAAATATGTATATTTTTGTCAAATTTATTGAGATAGAATTTAGAGACAGAATTCACCCTTTTTAAGTTGATAAAAGCTGAAGGACTTTGCACATGCATGTGGCGGGCATGCAGTCCTGCAACCAAGATCCTGACCATGTCCGTGATCCCCAAGGCCCCTCAGACTCCCCACCATTGCCCACCCACGAGCCTGACACTCACTGGTCTGCTTGCTGTCCAATGTTATTGTCTTACCTAGAATGCCCTATGGGAAGAATAATTCTGTTTGGTCTTTGTCTTCCTTCACTTAGCTCTATGACCTTGAGAATCACCCGTGTTGCTGAAGATCAGGATCCATGGCATGGATTATCACAGGTCGTTTATCCGGTCACCTGTTCTGGTTGCACTGAGCTTTTGACCATATAAACGAAGCTGCTATATAATAATTGTGTGGACACATGTTTTCATTTCTTTTGGATGAATGCTGAGCCTTGAGATGGCTGGATCATACTCTAAACATACGTTTAACTTGATAAAGAACTGCTCATCTTTTGCTTTTCCTTTCCACGTTGCCGTGAAAAGGGGCTGGGCTCTCCAGCCGCGTCCCGTTCCCGCACTCACGTGCCTGCCTTGTGACTTTAGATGACCTCGCTTTGTTCACTGGTGCTGTTGGGCCCCTTTTTCTGTCTTTGTTGGCTATTCCTAGATCTTCTCTGTTAAAATGTATGTTCAAATCTTTTGTCCATCTATGTTGTGTTGTTCGTCATGTTTTTGGATTATAACAATTCTTTACATAATTTGGACTTAAGATCTTTATTAGAATGGAGTTTATAACTATCTTATCCCAGTCTGTAATTTATCTTCCTATGTATTTATTTAATTTTTATTATTAAGAAATATTTTAAGTGTACAGAAAAGCATAGACAATTGTCTAGCAGGAATCTGTTAATGTATGTTTTACAATGTTCCATTTCTCTGTCTCACTTCATGCCAGTTTCCCACTTTCAGTAGAATAAAAACAAACATCAACAAACCTATATATGCAACTGTTATTTTTCTCAAGTTTTCATTTACTTGGATTTTTAGATAATGCTGTACTCTTTTCTTTGGTGCATAAGTGTTATACATTTTACAACATTCTTAATAATTTCCTTTATTAATCAACACAAATCCTGCATGTATGCCATACTTTTAATGCTTTTGAATTGAGCTTTTTGTTTTTTCTTATTATTATTTCCCCACTCATAAATGCATCAAAACTTTCAGTACATAGAATTCTTGGTTCTAACAATTATCCTTATAAATATACTACTTTGACAACACTGACAAAAAATACTAAAATAAATGTAGCACCGCAAATGTGAAATCTCAGATCAGCCTGATTGTTTTCATGTAACTTTTTACTTTGTAGTTTACCTTATTTTTCTATATTAAAAAACCTTTAATATAATAGATTCAGCATTTCAAACCAGTGGAGGAAAGATAAGCACTCAATGAAATTACAGAAGTAATTGGCAGCCTCCATGGGTTAAAGCTGGATTCTACTTTACAGATTTCATAAAAGCTAATTTCAGATGAATTACAAACCTAGTTATGAAGAAAAACACAAAACATTATTTTAGTTATTTATTTATAAATTAATATTAAGTGACAAATGATTTATGACATTTATGGGGTACAATGTGATATTTTGATATTGTTTTTCTATCATTATATTATTAAGTTCAAGAATTTCATCAAGATATGCCACTGTGAGTTTCTTTATTCGTTTGTTTATTTCTGGCTCTCTGTGAGTCCTTTGAATTTACAATCTCAATATTTTCTTCATTTAGGTGGATTTTACTCTATGTTTTCCATGACTATTGTTTCTCTTTTGTAGGTTCTATTCCATTCAATATTTGGCTTTAATTTTATGTTTAATGTGTCTTTTGGCATTTGTAATTTGACAGTCATGTTTTTCACTCTTGGGTAGATTTTAATAACCCCTTTAACTATATCACCAACTCCCATTCCATGAGCCCTTTACTTTGTTTCATCCATGCTGTCTCCGATTGAATGTTGCTGAAAGCAGAGGTGTGAAATTTCTAAAATGTACCCCGTGTTCTTACAGTGATCACATTCACAGAAAACGTATTATTCGAACTTCTCAGTCCAGATTCTTCTGCCGGCTGCTGTATCTTCTCATCTCCCCTGCAATTTTTCTGTGTGCTCCGGGACACTTGTGGTTTTCCTGTCCTGGGAGTTGAGGTCAGTTCCATCCCATAACATGTGTGTTCCCACTCACGTCTCTCCAGCTCTCTGAAAACCCAGGGAAAGCTGGGATTGGCCCGCAGCGTGGGGATGAGGCAGGCGGGGATGGAGGGCAGCCCGGATGCGCGGAGCAGACTCGGACTTCAGAGCACCTTCGCTGAGGCCTGAGGCCGAGTGCTGCTGGGCCAGGTTTGGGCGGTCGTGGTGTAAAGTGGCGAGTGCCTCGGGATGGGGGCTCCTGCGGTCAGAATCCTGCAGTACTCCCCACAGGGGCTGGTGGGATCTGCGTGTGCCCTTCGCGGGCCTGTGGTTGGTTTACCTTTAGCCTTTTCTCTCCTTGGACACAAACAGCTTTGTCCAAGTTTTCGCGTCCACCTTCAGGAGGGCTATTCCTGTGTGTGGACAGGCTGGACTGTCTGTGCCTGGGTTCTGTCTGCCTTAGGACCAGGAGAAATGCCTGGAACTTTCTGGAGTGGGAAGACTCCATGCTAGATATCAGGGCTATTGCATCTTTTCAGTTATGAAATATTTGGTCATTTCAGGGGAAATCAAGTAGAAAACAGTTAAATTCTGGGTTCTTTTCCGCATTTTCTCTTAAATCCTCTTTGCCAGGTGACTTGTCTAAAAGCTATTTAAATAGGACTTTTACTTCTCGATTAGATGGGATCCAATGCTGATTAAAGAATGCACGTGCTAGAAAATATTTAATGATAGGAATCTATGTGTGGTCATCTGAATCAGATTTAATCATCAACTATTTAATCAAATGTATTAGTCCATTCTTATACTGCCAATAGAGACATACCCGAGATTGGATAATTTATAAAGGAAAGAGGTTTAATGGACTCACAACTCCACATGGCTGGCGAGGCCTCACAATCATGGGGGAAGGCGAAGGAGGATCAAAGGCATGTCTTACATGGCAGCAGGCAAGAGAGAAGTGCAGAGCAAAAGGGGGAAAAGCCCCCATAAAACCATCAGATCTCATGAGAACTACTCACTATCATGAGAACAGCATGGAGTAAATGCCCCCATGGTTCAATTACCTCCCATTGAGTCCCTTGCACACACATGGGGATTATGGGAACTACAATTCAAGATGAGATTTGGGTGGGGATATAGCCCAAACCATGTCACCTTTATTTTCAAAGTGTATTCTAATCTCTGATTGTTTTAAAAAAAATCTCTTAATATCCATGGCTAAAGCAAATTTTGATATTGTGTCTCTTAAACTATGAAATGTTTGGAAACACAGATGTAGTTACAAAGCTGTAGAAGCATTGCTATTCCTATCCATCCTTAATGTTCAGTGTGTCTCTGCTCTACTAATATCTCTTGATTATAAAGTGATAAAAGAGCAGTGGGGTAATAAAAACATCTCAGAGTTGTTAATATTGGGAAACAAACGGGAGCCAAAACCGTACACAGGCAAAGTGCTTATTCCAGCAGCTGGCCCTTGGTAAACTGAGAACCAAAATCAGTTGTTGTATAACTGGTCCGACTGGCTTTGTACAAACCATATGCATTTATAGAACCCAGAGTATCATGACAATGTGATCATTTCCATTTGTTCATAATGTTCTGTGTATTCTAACTACACCATGTGGGGCATACTGTGTTCCCTGAGATACTTTTGTTATCGCCACTTAATAAGAGAAGTAAAATGAAGCTTAGAGAAGTTATGTCACCAGCACAGGATGAAGCGGACTCGGAGCCAAGGCTCCGCCTCCAGCACCGTGGCCCTAGGTGTGGTGGCCTCACCTTATTGGCTGAGTTGCTTTCCCTGATCTGTGCAGATCCATAGTGAGCCAGTGATGGCTTATAAAACCTGTGAGCCTATTTTGCAGAGTGGGCAAGCACCTCTGGCAAGATGTCACAGTGGTCTAGAGGGGCTGTCACTCAAAGGAGTTGGAGGAAGGTGAGGGTGTACCTTGGCTGTTCCCACTGTCCCTCCTTCTTTCTTGTCCTGGTGCCCAGGGAGTGCTGTGGTAACAGTACAGGTCCCTCTGCAATTCCAGGGGAACCGAATATTGGTAAATGAAGAGGTGATGCGACTGGTGGAGAAGAGGATATGGAGACGGCATAACACAGGCCCCATGGACCCCCAGCTTCAGGCTGAGCCTGTGTGGACCACAGCACTGTGATCCAGGTGTCCTCCTGCTCCTGCCATCTTTTGGATTGTTTGGAAGCTCAATTCAAACTATTCATGAAAACTCAAACATTTGTTTCCTATTTAAAAAAAGTCTTCTTTTTAAAACAAACTCTGAGATTCATCAAGGCACACCGATGCCCTGGAACTTCCTCCCCGACTCCCCTGGGCTGTTCTCTCCCTTGCAGTTCAGCTGCTGCTTCCTTCCATGCCAAAGAGCATCCCCATCTCCCACTCATCCTTTCTCCTTTGTGCATTAAAACAACTTGAGATCCTCAGAATGGACTGCTCCCCAAACTAAAACAAAAACATGCAAGCATCATAAAGTGCATAGAAAGGCATGGAGTCAAACTTACAATCTGCAAGGTTTGGACTTTCCATTATTTATGAGCGTCAAGGCCTCTCACTAATCAGAATCTCTTCAATTGAAAGTGCCTTTCTTCCTCTCCCCTCCTTCCCTCCCTTCTTCCTACCCTCAATCCCTTCCCTTCTCTTTCTCCCTTTTTTTCTCACCTTCTCAACTTCTATCTTTCTTAAGATAAGAGGTTGGTGTGATGCTCCCATTTATATGACTTTCTTTAAAAATGAGAAGAGGAGAAGCCAGGCTACACCAAGGAAATACTCAACCCTGTGCTTCTGCAGGTGTCAGCCTAGAAGGCATCAATGCAGATGGAAGAGGTTCTCTCTCCTGCCCTATTGTCTTTGCCAGGGGTGGTGTTGAGAGCTGTTTCTGCAGATATCCTGCACCCCGGCCGCCCATCCTCAGTGACGCAGTCAGACATAAGTATCTGGGGGTGAAAACGCACCCAACACAGCCGGGTTTCTGGAGTTACCTTCTAGGGTTGGACTTTGCCTTTGGGAGAGGCCCTGAATGTCTCCAAGCATCAGTTTCTTTTCCTGTGAATAGGAGATGATGGAGACCTGTTGCTCATGTGGCTGTGAGTGTTCCATGAAAAGATGAGTGCAAAACACCAGCTCAGTGCAGGCAGGTAAAGTGCGCTCAGTACAAAAATAGTACTGATAATGATCAGCTAAAAGGTAAGAGTCTTTGAACAAAGAAATAGGAGCACATAGCCTCAACTGTCGCCCGAGCACCATTTGCTCCTGTCTCATTTTTATGTACATGTGGCTAGAAATATTAGAATAAAATTGACACCCATCTTTTTCAGAACACAATTTAAACAGTTGAATTCTTAATGCATGGTCACCTTCTTAATTATTAAACAGGTACAACTGGTATACCTTCTGTGAACAGTTCTTGATATATTAGTAACCTATTCTCATTATCTCAACATCTGCAGAATGGCAGCAGGTGATAGGGAGAGAGATGGGGGAAAAAGAGAAAGAGAGAGAGAGAGAGAGAAGCAAAGGGGGAAAGCTACTTATAAAAACATCAGATCTCGTGAGAACTCACTGTCATAAGAACAGTATGGGGGTAACTGCCCCTATGATCCAGTTACCTCCCACCAGGTCCCTCCTCCAACACACAGGGATTATAATTCCAATTACAATTCAAGATGAGATTTGGGTGGGGACAGAGCCAGAGCATTTCAAGACCCAGATCTTCCTTCTCTGTGTCCCCTCACGGAAGGTCCTGGTCACTTCCTCCTGGTTCTCTCCACCACCGTCTGCCATGGGCCACACTCAGTCACTCCTGAGCAATTCTAAGGCACCCCTTTGAGCTCCATTGGCAGTTGGCACGGGGGAAAATGTTTTAAGTCAAGGTCAAAAGAAACAGCTCTTTGCATCTGGCCTGTGGGTCATGAGGGAGGCCCACACAGCTATCCCCAGCCCACTAGAAAGATCTGATCCCCCAGGGACACTGGGCTCTTCCCACTTGACCTTCTCATTTGCATCTCCCCTTCAAGAGTGGAGGGGGATTACAGCCACCAGGCTCTTCCCTGATGCAAGAGTGGGTGAGAGAATGGAATTGAGCCCAGCCCCACTTACTGCTTGTGAATAGAATTCCTTAAATTGAAGGGGCGGGGAGCGAAATCCAAGGTCTCCACAGCCCCTGCCTACAGTTCCCTCTGGAAAAGAACCTTCTCTGTCATGGAACACTTCCTGTGTTTAGCTAATCTCACTTCTGCTTTAAGGAGGAAGGGGGCCGTTTCTTTTCTTCTGCCTATAGACAGGTGATGATGGACATGGGTATAGACCCATTTACTTCTCTTGACTCATTGTTTTGTTTTCCACTAGAAAAATTGCTTTCAGAAAGAAAAAAAGGCTACATGATACAGGGAGGATGAAAGAAGCTCAGATGCTGGGTAAAATGCAGAACAGTAACAGCTCCTGGAATGTTACTGATGCTTCTGTCATTCCAGGTGCTGCCGCTGAGCTGTCACAAGAATCAGGACAGTCTTGTCCGTGCCAGCACCATGGGAGTGCTCGCCGCTAACCACTGTGGTTACCTAGGTGACTCCTTGTGAGGAGCAGAACCCATCTTCCCTATTTCACTAGTGGGGAGAATGAGGCCTAGAACATTTAGGAACCACATCCACAGTGCGTAAGTGTCAGAGCTGAAATTAGAAATACATCTTTCTTATCACAAAACACAGGTTGGTAGTTTCCATGCTAGAATGCTACCAATTCACTTGATTAAACACTGAATTCTGTAAAGTATGCATGCCTCTCAAAACTCTTGAAACCCTTCCTAACAGTAATACTCAATACAGGTAATATACATAGTAAATCCATGGATTCCCATTTTAAATCCGTATCCTATATTACTTCATAGCATTCTTATAAACCATGAGATGCAGAATGTATAGTAAAAATTCTGCAATGAACCATTTATTTTCGATTCCAGATTCCTCTGATGAATAAGTGGTATGCATGGGATATGTAAGTACAATTGGCATTCATGGTTTAATTTTCCTTCACTGATAAACATGCAATTGTCCAATCCTGTGATAAGATTTTTTAAAATTTGGGAAGATTCTATTGTGTTGTCAGAGACAACCTCTCGGAACTGGGATTATTTTGTTCTCAGTTCCTCTTTGTACAAAATTTGACAGATATGAGCAAGTCTGATGTACCTGCACAAGGAATATATGCATATTTTAAAAGTTGCTAGCATACTGAAAGAGGAGGTAGGAGGGCGGGAGATCACCCCGAGAAATCTACAGAAGGGGGAATTTAATCTCGCAAAGAACACTAGGAAGGAAAGCAGGAGACAAAGCCCCACCCTGACTTCCCACAGAGGCTGGGATGAGCTCCTGAGGGTAGAAGCTCGCACAGCCTGCGTCTCAAGCACACCATGCTCTCTTCCTCCGTGAGTTGCTCACCAGTGATGTCCATGGATGTAATCATATCAGGGCCTCAGCTACTCCCACGTGTGAAACAGCTTCCCTGGCAAACACTTGGTTTGAATCAAGCCAGCTTGACGGAGCTGCCGCTGTGAAGAGCTCAGAGAAAGTTGGCAGACATTCCAGGAACAGTTTTCAGTTCTCTTTAAAAGAAACACTCAGTGTGAATCGCACAGCATGATGTACATTTGGACAATTTTACCTGTTTTTATTTTTCAGAGGAGTTTCAAAGTTGAATATCAATTATATCTAAAAACAATGTTTCCCAGTGGGTGTAGCTTCTGGATGGAAAGCACGGAGTTTTCTTATGTTGGCTGGTAGTAAATAGTGTGGGGGGGCGTCACTCACAGTGAATTCCAGCCACGTCCCCATTATCACAGTACTGCGCACCAGCAGTGTTGGTCCTGGCAGTGTGGCTTGGCCACATGGCTACGTTTCAGTCCTGCCAGGGTCTCTGATTTTCGGGTCACTGCCAGCATGTCGATTGCCCATTGAAAGCCTGTACTGTGTTTGCAAATACAAGCTGCCTCAAAGCTGTTAAGTAATTTTCCTGTGTAGAGGTTGATTTCACAAAAACAAATGACACGATGAAAGCCAAAACAATTTCCTAATCCTCATGCTCTGTTTTTCCTGTCTTTTATGGACACAATAAATAGAATATCGATGTTGTTAACAAAGTATATTTACTCATTTGGTTAGTTAGCACTGAAAACAAATCATGTCGGGTTGATGAAAATTAGACCATTATCTAAAACTGGACACTTTTATTGTTATTATTATATTTGTCTTATTAATGTTATGTCAGTGTAAATATAGTAGGACTTTGAGTTTTGTGTACATGGAGGATTTTCACCAGCTTTCACAGGAGCTGGCAACCTCTGGATTTGAAAAGTGGGTTGGCGCATTGATATTTCTGCAATATTACAATAAATTCACCAAATGTGTATTGCTGTGTGCCATGTCCCAGGATTTGTGTTAAGGAATAAAGGAATTAAGAAAATGAATCCATTGGAATTTCTGCCCTCAAGAGAACTGTAGTTTAATGAGGAGACGAGTATATAGATAGTCACAAAACAATCAAGGTAAGGTACTGTATACAGAGCTCAGAGAATAGGAAAATAGTATACAAGGTGGAAAGGAATGCTGTGTGGGAGTGGTCATGGGAGTGGTCAGGAAAGTCTCTGTAGAAAAAATTGCATTAGGGATATTTCTTAAAGAATGGAAAGGTTTTGTAGGGCAGAGTTGGATCATTGAGAAAGTCATTGTGGGCCGGCGCGGTGGCTCAAGCCTGTAATCCCAGCACTTTGGGAGGCCGAGACGGGCAGATCACGAGGTCAGGAGATCGAGACCATCCTGGCTAACACAGTGAAACCTCGTCTCTACTAAAAATACAAAAAACTAGCCAGGCGAGGTGGCGGGCGCCTGTAGTCCCAGCTACCCAGGAGGCTGAGGCAGGAGAATGGCGTGAACCCGGGAGGCAGAGCCTGCAGTGAGCTGAGATCCGGCCACTGTACTCCAGCCCAGGCGACAGAGCCAGACTCCGTCTCAAAAAAAAAAAAAAAAAAAAAAAAAAAGAAAGTCATTGTGGAGGCAGGTCTGTCATGAGTAAAATTGAAGGGCTGCAAAACCATGCCACAGACTCAGTCTAAGAAACAATCCATCTGCCTATCACAAGTCACCTGGGGAAAGAGGAAAACAGGTTGATAAGGCAAAATGACACCACAGGCACCCTCCGCCTGTGAATGTGTGAACATCGAAGCCTTATACGGAAGTGTCATGTGCGTTACTTCTTTTCAAAGCAACTTTTTGGGAGTCTGTTCCAAGATGGCCAAATAGGAGCAGCTCTGGTCTATAGCTCCTAGCATGGCTGGCACAGAAGATGGGTGATTTCTGCATTTCCAACTGAGGTACCTGGTTCATCTCACTGCAACTGGTTAGACAGTGGGTGCAGCCCATGGAGGGCACGTGAAGCAGGGCAGGGCATCACCTCACCTGGGAAGCACAAGGGGTCAGGGAATTTCCCTTTCCTAGCCAAGGGAAGCCGTGACAGATTGTATCTGGAGGAACAGTACACCCTCTCCCAAATACTGTGCTTTCCCAATGGTCTTAGCAAACAGCACACCAGGAGATTATATCCCATGCCTGACTCAGCAGGTCCCACACCCATGGAGCTTTGTTCACTGCTAGCACAGCAGTCTGAGACACAACTGCGAGGTGGCAGCCTGACTGGGGAGGGGCATCCGCCATTGCTGAGGCTTCAGTAGGTAAACAAAGTGGGTGGAACTGGGTGGAGCCCACCACAGCTCAACAAGGCCTGCCTGCCTCTGTAGACTCCACAACTAGGCAAAGGGCATAGCTGAACAAAAGGCAGCAAAAACTTTTACACACATAAACGTCCCTGTCTGACAGCTCTGAAGAAAGCAGTAGTTCTCCCAGCACCGTCTTTGAGCTCTGCGAATGGACAGACTGCCTCCTCAAGTGGGTCCCTGACCCCTGTGTAGCCTAACTGGGAGAAACCTCCCAGTAGGGGCCGACTTGACACCTCATACAGCCGGGTGCCCCTCTGGGATGAAGCTTCCAGAGGAAGGATCAGGCAGCAATTTTTGCTGTTCTGCAATATTTGCTCTTCTGTGGCCTCTGCTGGTGATACCCAGGCAAACAGGACCTCCAACAAACTCCAATAGACCTGCAGCTGAGGGACCTGACTGTTAGAAGGAAAACTAACAAACAGAAAGGAACAGCATCAACATCAACAAAAATGACATCCACACCAAAACCCCATCTGTAGGTCACCATCATCAAAGACCAAAGATAGATAAAACCACAAAGATGGGGAGAAACCAGAGCAGAAAAGCTGAAAATTCCAAAAACCAGAGCACTTCTTCTCCAAAGGATCGCAGCTTCTCTCCAGCAACAGAACAAAGCTGGATGGAGAATGACTTTGACGAGTTGGCAGAAGTAGACTTCAGAAGGTCAGTAATAACAAACTTCTCCTAGCTAAAGGAGGATGTTCAAACCCATCGCAAGGAACCTAAAAACTTTGAATAAAGGTTAGATGAATGGCTAACTAGAATAAACAGTGTAGAGAAGACTTAAATGACCTGATGGAGCTGAAAACCATGGCACGAGAACTACATGACGTGTGCACAAGTTTCAAAAGCCAATTCGATCAAGTGGAAGAAAGGATATCAGTGATTGAAGATCACATGAATGAAATAAAGTGAGAAGACAAAATTAGAGAAAAAAAGAGTAAAAAGAAATGATCAAAGCCTCCAGGAAATATGGGAATATGTGAAAAGACCAAATCTACATTTGATTGGTGTAACTGAAAGTGACGGGGAGAATGGAACCAAGTTAGAAAACACTCTTCAGGATATTATCCAGGAGAACTTCACCAACCTAGCAAGGCAGGCCAATATTCAAATTCAGGAAATACAGAGAACACCACAAAGATACTCCTAGAGAAGAGCAACTCCAAGACACATAATTGTCAGATTCACCAGGGTTGAAATGAAGGGGAAAATATTAAGGGCAGTCAGAGAGAAAGGTCGGGTTACCCACAAAGGTATGTCCATCAGACTAACAGTGGATCTCTCGGCAGAAACTCTACAATCCAGAAGAGAGTGGGCCATTATTCAACGTTCTTAAAGAACATAATTTTCAACCCAGAATTTCATATCCAGCCAAACTAAGCTTCTTAAGTGAAGGAGAAATAAAATCCCTTACAGACAAGCAAATGCTGAGAGATTCTGTCACCACCAGGCCTGCTTTACAAGAGCTCCTGAAGGAAGCACTGAACATGGAAAGGAACAACCAGTACAGCTACTGCAAAAACATGCCGAATTGTATAGACCATTGACGCTAGGAAGAAACTGCATCAACTAACAGGCAAAATAACCAGCTAACATCATAATGACGAGATCAAATTCACACATGACAATATTAACCTTAAATGTAAAAGGGCCAAATGCCCCAATTAAAAGACACAGACTGGCAAATTGGATAAAGACTCAACACCCATCAGTGTGCTATATTCAGGAGACCCATCTCATGTGCAGCAAATGGAAAGCAAAAAAAAAAAAAAGGGAGGGGATTGCAAACCTAGTCTCTGGTAAAACAGACTTTAAACCAACAAAGATCAAAAGAGACAAAGAAGGTCATTACATAATGGTAAAGGGATCAATTCAACAAGAAGAGTTAACTTTCTTAAATATATATGCACCCAATACAGGAGCACCCAGATTCATAAAGCAAGTCCTTAGAGACCTACAAAGATACTTAGACTCCCACACAATAATAATGGGAGGACTATAACACCCCACTGTCAATATTAGACAGATCAATAAGAGAGAAGGTTAACAAAGATATCCAGGACTTGAACTCAGCTCTGCACCAAGCGGACCTAATAGACATCTACAGAACTCTCCACCCCAAATCAACAGAATATACATTCTTCTCAGCACCACATCACACTTATTCCAAAATTGACCAAATAGTTGGAAGTAAAGTACTCTGCAGCAAATGTAAAAGAACAGAAATCACAACAAACTGTCTCTCAGACCACAGTGCAATCAAATTAGAACTCAGGATTAAGAAACTCACTCAAAACTGTACAACCACATGGAAAATGAACAATCTGCTCCTGAATGACTACTGTGTAAATAAAGAAATGAAGGCAGAAATAAAGATGTTCTTTGAAACCAATGAGAATAAAGACACAAGGTACCAGAATCTCTGTGACACATTTAAAGTATTGTGTAGAGGGAAATTTATATCACTAAATGCCCATGAGAGAAAGCAGGAAAGATCTAAAATCGACGTGCTAACATCACAATTAAAAGAACTAGAGAAGCAATAGCAAACAAACTCAAAACCTAGCAGAAGGCAAGAAATAACTAAGATCAGAGCAGAACTGAAGGAGATAGAGACACAAAAAATACCTCAAAAAAATCAATAAATCCAGCAGCTGGTTTTGGAAAAGATCAACAAAATAGACCACTAGCAAGACACATACAGAAGAAAAGAGAGTAGAATCAAATAGATGCATTTAAAATGATAAAGGGGATATCACCACTGATCCCACAGAAATACAAACTACCATCAGGGAATACTATAAACAACTCTATGCAAATAAACTAGAAAATCTAGAAGAAATGGATAAATTCCTGGACACCTATACCCTCCCAAGACAAAACCAGGAAGAATTTGAATCCCTAAATAGACCAATAACAGATTCTGAAATTGAGGCAATAATTAATAGCCTACCAACCAAAAAAAGTCCAGGACCAGACGGATTCACAATCAAATTCTACCAGAGGTACAAAGAGGAGCTGATACCATTCCTTCTGAAACTATTCCAATCAATAGAAAAAGAGGGAATCCTCCCTAACTCATTTTTTGAGGCCAGCATCATCCTGATACCAAAGCCTGGCAGAGACACAACCAAAAAGGAGAATTTTAGACGAATATTCCTGATGAACATCAATGCCAAAATCCTCAATAAAATACTGTTAAACTGAATCCAGCAGCACATCAAAAAGCTTATCCACCAAGATCAAGTCGGTTTCATCCTTGGGATGCAAGGCTGGTTCAACATATGCAAATCAATAAATGTAATCCATCACATAAACACAACCAAAGGCAAAACCCACATGATTATCTCAATAGATGCAGAAAAGGCCTTCGACAGAATTCAACAGCGCTTCATGCTAAAACCTTTCAATAAACCAGGTATTGATGGAACCTATCTCAAAATAATAAGAGCTATTTATGACAAACCCACAGCCAGTATCATACTGAATGGGCAAAAACTGGAAGCATTCCCTTTGTAAACTAGCACAAGACAGGGATGCCCTCTCTCACCACTCCTATTCAACATAGTGTTGGAAGTTCTGGCCAGGGCAATCAGGCAAGAGAAAGAAATTAAGAGTATTCAATTAGGAAAAGAGGAAGTCAAATTGTCCCTTTTTGCAGGTGACATGATTGTATATTTAGAAAACCCCATCATCTCAGCCCTAAATCTCCTTAAGCTGATACACAACTTCAGCAAAGTCTCAGGATACAAAATCAGTGTGCAAAACTCACAAGCATTCTTATACACCATTAACAAACAGAGTCAAATCATGAGTGAACTTCCATTCACAATTACTACAAAGAGAATTAAGTACCTAGGAATCCAACTTACACAGGATGTGAAGGACTTCTTCAAGGAGAACTACAAACCACTGCTCAATGAAATAAAAGAGGACACAAAACAAATGGAAGAACACTCCATGCTCATGGATAGGAAGAATCAATTCCATGAAAATGGCCATACTGCCCCAGGTAATTTATAGATTCAGTGCCATCCCCATCAAGTTACTAATGACTTTCTTCACAGAATTGGAAAAACTATAGTTCATATGGAACCAAAAAAGAGCCCACATTGCCAAGACAATCCTGAACAAAAAAGAACAAAGCTGGAGGCATCACACTACCTGACTTCAAACTGTACTGCAAGGCTACAGTAACCAAAACAGCATGGTACTGGTACTAAACCAGAGATGTAGACCAATGGAACAGAACAGAGGCCTCAGAAATAACACCACACATCTACAACCATCTGCTCTTTGACAAACCTGACAAAAACAAGAAAGGGGGAAAGGATGCCCTATATAATAAATAGTACTGGGAAAACTGGCTAGCCATATGTAGAAAGCTGAAAGTGGATCCCTTCTTTACACCTTATTCAAAAGTTAACTCAAGATGGATTAAAGACTTAAATGTTAGACCTAAAACCATAAAAACCCTAGAAGAAAACCTAGGCAATACCATTCAGGACATAGGCATGGGCAAGGACTTCACGACCAAAACACCAAAAGCAATGACAACACAAGCCGAAATAGACAAATGGGATCTAATTAAACTAAAGAGCTTCTGCACAGCAGAAGAAACCACCATCAAAGTGAACAGGCAACCTACAGAATGGGAGAAAATTTTTGCAATCTACCCATCTGACAAAGGGCTAATATCCAGAATCTACAAAGAACTTAAACAAATTTACAAGAAAAACATCAAACAACCCCATCAAAAAGTGGACAAACGATATGAACAGACACTTCTAAAAGAAGACATTTATGCAGCCAACAGACACATGAAAAAATGCTCATCATCACTGGTCATCAGAGAAATGCAAATCAAAACCACAATGAGGTACCATCTCATACCAGTTAGAATGGCAATCATTAAAAAGTCAGGAAACAACAGATGCTGGAGAGGATGTGGAGAAATAGGAATGGTTTTACACTGTTGGTGGAAGTGTAAACTAGTTCAACCTTTGTGGAAGACAGGGTGGCAATTCCTCAAGGATCTAGAACTAGAAATACCATTTGACCCAGAGATCTCATTACTGTGATCTCAAAGGATCACAAATCATGCTACTATAAAGACACATGCACATATATGTTTATTGCGGCACTATTCACAATAGCAAAAACTTGGAACCAACCCATATGTCCATCAATGATAGATTAGATTAAGAAATGTGGCACATATACACCACGGAATACTATGCAGCCATAAAAAAGGATGAGTTCATGTCCTTTGTAGGGACATAGATGAAGCTGGAAACCATCATTCTGAGCAAACTGTCACAAGGACAGAAAACCAAACACCGCATGTTCTCACTCATAGGTGGAAATTGAACAATGAGAAAGAACACTTGGACACAGGAAGGGGAACATCACACATCGGGGCCTGTGGTGGGGAGGGGGAATGGAGGAGGGATAGCATTGGGAGAAGTACCTAATGTAAAGGATGAGTTAATGGGTACAGCACACCAACATGGCACATGTATACATATGTAACAAAACTGCACATTGTGCACATGTACCCTAGAACTTAAACTATAATTAAAAACAAAAGCAAAAACACAAAAGCTACTTTTTTTTTTTTTTTCCAGACGGAATCTCGCTCTGTCACCAGACTGGAATGCAGTGGTGCTATCTCGGCTCACTGTAACCTCCACCTCCTGGTTTCAAGCAATTCTCCTGCCTCAGCCTCCCAAGTAGCTGGGACTACAGGCATGCACTACCATGCTCAGCTAATTTTTGTATTTTTAGTAGAGATGCGGTTTCACCATGTTGGCCAGGAGGAGCTTGATCTCTTGACCTTGTGATCCTCCCACCTTGGCCTCCCAAAGTGCTGGGATTACATGCACGAGCCACCAACGCCCAGCCTTTTCAAAACTACTTTTAAGAGCGGTCTGGTACTGGAAAGATTGCAAAGGGAGCCATGGCTGACTCAAGTTTTATTTCTGCTGTTGTGTTGCTGTGGGTAAGTTATTTGTTACCAGTGTGTCCCAGGCATTGCATTTATAAAAAGAGAGAATTTATACAAGGTCTGCAAGGACTTAGCTTGTGATTTTTACACATTTTCTGAAACTGACGTCAACTCAGTTAACATGGCGTCCACCTAGCTATTTCAGTCAAAAACCTAGAAATTATCTTGAAAAATATTTTATTAGAACCCTGTATTACCAGTGAGAATTCTCACTGGTATTTTGTTCTTTTATTATATATTATGTTCACTTCTATGTTCTTTTATTATATATTGTGGTCACTGTGAAAATTCAAGGAAAATTCAAGAATATTTCCTCTGAAAAAAAGCTTATAATTGATTCTGGGAAGCAAGCTATAAATACCTGATGAGTGAAATATCAAAACACCTCAACATCTGTTTTTAACCTTATTGGTGAGTGAATTCCTTTAAAATTAATTGCCTCAGCAGCTCATATGGGTAGCTCTGGAAGGCTTTCTGAAGGAAACAGCATTTGAAGTAGGTTTTGCATGGCAGGATTTAAAGAGACAGAGAAAAGGCAGGAAGCATCCCAGGCAGGTGGCAAGGCCTGAGTACATGGGTAGAGGTGAGAAAGGACAAGACCCACGAAAGGGGCAGAAAGTGAATCCCACTGCAATCGTGCCATACAGTCGGATCTAGTCAGGGGCAGAAAGTGGGCACTTGCTTGCTTAGTTAAAGAGTAATAAGGAAGTGTAAAAATTTGGAAAAATCATTGCCCCAAACTCAAAATAGTAACTTTCTGGGCTGGATCGGACATTGGTGAGTGATATGGCTAAACAATGGCAGATATGAGAGCTTAGCCTCAATCTTTTCACCTGCTAGCATGTGTGGTAACACTCATCTTTCCCAACCCATAGCGTCTGTGGCCAATACACGAGACAATGCCTGTCAAAGGGGTTTTGAAGGCTGCCAGAAGATGTAAATTCATTATTTAGGAACTGAGACGTTAATAATGTTTAACTGAGGAAATTTCATGTCCAAATCAGTGTTGGATCAATAGGAGTGGATTTTTGTGGAAGGGCCAAAAGGCATTAGAAGGCTATTCCAATATTCAGTAATGTCTAACAGGATACAAGCCTCTTTTGCAGCCTGACAGTGCATGCTCACAAGTGCTAAATGTGTTATTGCAAGAATCAAAGGCAGGGAAATGAAGTTATGTAGGTGAAATATTAGCATGGGAAATGTGTGAACAAAGTTTGGAAGGCTGATGATTACGTGCTGACGCATTTTGGCGTGTGTACAAAATGAAAGGGAACATTAACATCATCCTGAAAACTTGCTCCTATTCCACCAAATAGCACATCTTTTATTGGGAGGAGAATTTGAAATAACTTTCCAAATGTAGATACTGCAAAAATACTTTTCTAGGAATTTCCTTTTATGGAATTCCAAGATGGGTGGGCATATATATTTATTTCTTTTTGGGGGCTTCAGTAGCACAGAATTCATCATACTCCTCATTCATGACTGTCATCACTGTCCATGCAAAGATCCAAACTTGTTTCATTATTTGATTTTCAGGTCCAAAATTTGTTTACTTCCTTGTATTTTCTATTTCTTTCTTGAGAGTTTCAATTTCTTTGCTGAGGCTTTGTGTTTTTTCATTTGTTTCAATTATGTTTGCCATTGCCCTTGAAGCATCTTTACCGTGGCTGCTTTAAGTCCCTGTGAGGTCATTCTATAATAGCCCCTCTATGCTGGATGTTGGCATCTATGGCTTGTTTTGTTTCATTCACTTTGTTATATTGCTGCTTCTTGGCATGACAGGGATTTTCTGTTGAAAGAGGTGCACATTTGGTACTGTGTCAGAAGACTCTAGGTCTTACTTATCACACTGGAACCTTCTGTTGCAGCTGGTTCCTTTGACACTGCTTTGTCTGGGAAGTGACTGATAGCTTGTTACTGCCAGGTGGGGGTGAGAGTCTGGGGCCCCACCTGGCTTGTGTGGATGGGGAAGGGCAGCAATGTTTTGCATGTGCTGTGGCTGGAGTCTAGTGGGTACTGTCTAAGTTTTCTGTCTGGGTAGACTGCTCCTTTCTTCTGCCAGGGCTTTCTTTGTGCCTGCTGGCATTTCTAGGTTGCTGGTGTCCTCTGCTCTGAGTCTGAGAACACCCAAGAATTCACCTCTGTGCCATTCTTGCATCCTGAGGCCCCAGCCAGTCTGCCTTCTGTGCTGTCCAATGCCTATTCTACTCATAATGTTCAGGAGTATTCATTATGCTCAGTGGGAGGAAGAGGGCAAAGGATGCATATCCATCTTCCCAGAAGGGAAATCCCACTCATTAAAAATAATTCCTTTGTACATTGTATTTTTCTACTTTGAGAATCAGGGTTCCTAAGAGGATTATGGCTGAAGGACAAGGAGTGTCCCAGGTGAGCCTCAGTCCAGTCAGTTTCAGCCTGTGAGTTTCTCATGGAAGTCCAACAGACTGAACACCAATGAAAGAGCCCCACATAGTTGATGCTGGGCTAATGCCTCATTACAGCAGTAACTGTGTAATTTATTATCCAAACTAGAATATCCAGCTGAGAATAAAAGAAAGTGGCAAAACATTAAAATTTAATGTACTTAAAATTTTATATATTTATGTAAATTTGAGGAAAATAAAAATGTTTCTTTATAATAGTATCTGAATTTAAACACAAGCAGTTATTATTACTGTTGCATATTCACTTAATCTAAAAAGTTCTTGATGATGTCAACACTGATCATATCAGTATTTTAATAACTTATTTTTCAAATTACCTTCTTTAATATTTTTCTTTAAAAATATGTACATTTCTTTTCAAAGTTGCAAAAGATGTGGTTACAAACATTCAACATTTTCAACACTTTCAATTAACTAGAGTTTTGAAAAAAAGAAAATTTCTGCTCCAACTGCTGAGGTACCAAGCACTCAGCCTTTCAGACCACCTAAGCCAGGTGCATCATTAGTCTGGATGTCAATTTTGGGTAGGAGGGGCCTGCCCCCTCTCCTTTGTGCAACCACAAAATGGTGAATATGGCTTTCTTGACTCAAGCCTCTGCTCCCTCAAAGAGGCCATAACTCTACCTGTTGTGTGTCTACAACATGTCCAGAGTGCTGAGTCTCCTCCTATGGAGAGGTGGTCCTGCCTGGACTGACCCCTGTGACAGGTGCACAGGTGATTGCAGCATCACTTCCGAGCTTAGGTAGAAAAACCCGTGGAGCTCCTAAAGGCTCCCTTCTGGACATGGACACGGGTGCCTTTGCAATACTGGCAGGGGGTGCCTCCTGCAGGCTTCCACGATGCTGTTATGTGGCAACATGAGAGAGAGAGAGAGAGAGAGAAATAGAGAGAGAGAGACACACACATAGAGATTCAGATAAAGGGAGAAGATAGAGACAGAGATACAGAGACAGAAAGATACAGTTTGAGAGAGGGAGATACAGACAGAGAAGATAAAGAGAGAGACAGATAGACAGATAAAGATTAAGAAGTGGGGGGCAGGCCCAGAGACCCTCAGCTCTTTGAGTTTACCTGCCTGGGTCTCAGGTAGGTGCATGAAGAACCCTTCAGCTTCCAGATGACCAGCAGACCTCTGTAAAGTCTGGCTGCAATGTCACTGAGTGACCTTAAATACAAAGCAGCTGGCAGCGCTTCTTCAACTCCCACATTGTAAGTAAAGTGAATGATCGTGGTTGTTTGAGGTGCTGTGTTGGGGTTGTTTGTAATGCAGCCAGTAGAGGCATCGATTACTGATACACCTAGTTTCATATTGACAGGAGAAGGCCAAAAAGCCATTCTCATTTTTATTTATTTATAAGTAAATAAATACGCCATTTTCTTGGCTTGAGTGTAGGTTTGTTTTAAATCTCTAAAGTTAAAGACATTCATCAAAATCTTTTTTCTTCAATATTTTGCCTTTTACTTAGGTATTTCATTTCTCATAATTTTTATCTCATTTTCTTCTTGCGTTTCTTGCATTTGGAGATTCTCAAGTGTACCTTCATTGCTGATTTTCCTTCTCTAGGACTGGTTGCTGCAGTCAGAATGCACATGGTGAGTTTCTGAGCCTCAGCTCTGGGCAGCGCTCCTCCCACGTCTGCCTGCACCTGGCTGGGCCCCCCACATGCCTGAGCTGCTGCGCCTCATTCTTCCTTAGCCTTCACAGAGCTCAGGTTTCTGCCTGTTAATGAAAACACAATGCAAGCATGTTTTACCATTTTCCTGCTGACCACTCCTTTAGCTCAGGAGCACACTCATTTTGTTTTCTTTTGTTCTTAGCATTTAACACTATTTGACACATTGGCTTTTTAATGATGTTTTGAATCCCTCTCTCAAGAGTTCGTTTGTGTTTTTGGTGCCTCTTTATGTCCAGTGTCCTGAATGCTGCTAGGCTCATTGAGCTAGCTCCTTAAGAAGTACTTGCAACATTACATTTTATCAAATTAAATTGTATTTTGTTTTTCAGAGTCCATTTTCAAATGTATTTTTTATCTTTACTCTGATTTTCTTTATTTCTCCTACCACTCTCTTTATGCATTGTTACTTGGTTATCTGTTAACTGAGATTTGAGGGAGGAGAAGTTGGCCACTGTTGCCCACTGGCTGGGTGAGTGAGTCCAGTTCTCCCTTCTCTCCGTCGGTTTGGTGGTTGTTGGAACTCATCAAGCTTAAGGCGGGGATCTGTGGAGGCACACGGCCCACAGCCGTGGTAGTCTGGATGCCTGCCTTTCCCATCCTAAAATGCAGGTATGACTTTTTTTTTTTTTCCCCAAGACGGAGTCTTGCTCTGTCTCCCAGGCTGGAGTGCAGTGGCTCCATCTCAGCTCACTGCAAGCTCTTTCTCCTGGGTTCACGCCATTCTCCTGCCTCAGCCTCCTGAGGAGCTGGGACTACAGGCGCCCGCCACCATGCCCAGCTAATTTTTTGTATTTTTTTAGTAGAGATGGGGTTTCACTGTGTTAGCCAGGATGGTCTCGATCTCCTGACGTCGTGATCTGCCTGCCTCGGCCTCCCAAAGTGCTGGGATTACAGGCGTGAGACACCGCGCCTGGCCAAATGCAGGTGTGACTGTTTTGTCCACTCTGCCGTTAGCTGGAATGGACTGCTGCAGGCTTGTGATGGGCTGTCTTAAAGAGGGAGACTGAGGCATTCAGCTGAGGAGAAGCACCTGCTCTGTGAGGTGCTGGGGTCTTCCTTTCCTGTCAGAGAAAAGCCAACATCTCTAGGCCAGGTCAACACAGAGGAAGTGGGAGTCACCCCTTCACCTTTCAGCCTGACATCTCAACCCAGTGTTAACTTAGGTTTGATTAGTAGAATTGCGTCATTGTACCTGGATAATCATGCATGAATACTGCTGATTTCCAGCAGCATTATAACTTTACAAGCCTTACTCTATTGCCATTCATATTTCATTGAGGGGTAGGAAAAGGTGAGTCAATAAAAAATAACTGCAGGATACAAATCTGAGATTCTATATTGACTTAAAATGTTTAAATTACCATGTCTAAAATAAGTCTTTAAAACCTCCCCTAAATTTAGCCACAATCCAGTCTCTCACTACTCTATCTACCTACCTAAGTCTCTGTATATCTTCCTTTAAATAAGCATAGAAAGACAGCAATCCATCCACCCACCCACCCATTCATCCATCCATCTATTCACCCATCCATCCATCCACCCATCCACCCAGCGACCCATCCCCACTACCCATCCACCCACCCATCCTCCATCCCCCCACCCATCCGTCTATCCATCCATTCACCCGCCCACCCACCTACCTATCCACCCACCTATCCATCTTTCCCTTCCTCCCTCCCTCCACCCATCCATCTATTCATCCATCCATCCCTCCACATATCCATACACCCACCCACCCATGCATTCATCCATCCACCCATCCATTCGTCCACCCACCCATTCATCTATCCATCCATCCATCTGCCTGCCCACTCATCCATTTATCCATCCAACCATCCATCCATTTACTCATCATCCATCCATCCATCCATTCATGTATCCATTCATGCATCCATCCATTCATCCGTCATACATCCACCATCCATCCATCCACCAGCACACCTACCCATCCATTCATCCACCCATTCATCCATTTACTCATCATCCATCCATCCACCCACCCATTCACTCATCCATCCATCCATCATACATCCACCATCCGTCCATCCACCAACCCACCTACCCATCCATCCATCCATCCACGCATCCATTCACTCATCCATCCACTCATCCATCATACATCCACCATCCATCCATCCACCAACCTAGCTACCCCTCCATCTATCCACCCACCCATCCATCCATTTATCCGTCCATCTATCCATCCATCCATCCATCCGTCCATCCATCCATCCGTCCATCCATCCATCCACGCATCCATTCACTCATCCATCCACTCATCCATCATACATCCACCATCCATCCATCCACCAACCTAGCTACCCCTCCATCTATCCACCCACCCATCCATCCATTATCCGTCCATCTATCCATCCATCCATCCATCCGTCCATCCATCCATCCGTCCATCCATCCATCCACGCATCCATTCACTCATCCATCCACTCATCCATCATACATCCACCATCCATCCATCCATCCATCCTCATCTTTACATAGAGACACATGTATATATCAATATCTCCATACAGAGAAAGAGATAAACCTTTCTTTGCAAATTAACCGCCGTACTTTCCTTTCCAACGTTTCTGTGGAGAGCACAGGGTTCCTGCGTCAGGATCCTGCAGGACACGGGCTGAGGCTTCCAGCTGCCGGTCACGGCCTGGGCTCCTCTCCCGACACGCGCCAGCACTGCCCCCTGCTGGCCGCCCGGGAGCACTGCCCGCTGCCGCGGCGGAAGGAGACCCGGGAAAAAACCGGGACCGCGAGCAGCTGGACGCTTTCTCCCTGGGGCTCAGCCACACATTTCAGTCACAGTTACAGACTACGGGGGATTTGAATCCTTCGCTTTAGTTTTTATTAAGAAATATTGAAAATTCCATGGCTTGCATTTGATTTGTTGTTTCTTCTTCTTCTTCTTTTTAAAATATATGTAGAAATTGGTTGCAAGGAGCAACCGTAGTGAGGAGCATGGTGACGAGCATGGGTTTGGCGCCAGGTGCACCTGGTTTGATGCATTGCTGCATCATTGAAAGCTTAGACGAGTTTCAAACCCCCTCCCAGCCTTGTTGCTCTCATCTGTGAAATAGAGATAATAATAATGCTTGTCTTACAGGGTTTTGTGGGGATTAAATGTGATCAGAAACTCAAACCTCCTAGACATCATCCATAATCAATAACTATTAGCTACGACTTACTATTAATGCCTTTAGTTGTTAGTGTAAGTCATCATCCAGCCAAGCCGGGTGACCTAGGTGGGGAAGGAGGGAGAAACCCCTGGGTGTGCCCTGCATGCTGCCCACCCGAGGATATTCCCAGGCCTGCCTGCCCCACTTACCAGGCCCCTGCTGCTCCCTGACCAGGCAGAGGCAGAGGCAGACGTGGGGAGGCGGAGGGAGAGGCTCGTCCTGAGCCAGCTGAGACCATCTGTTGCCCCCTTGGGTGAGGACACGCAGGAAGGGTGAACACATGAGGCTGTTCTTCAGAGAGAGCTCTTGATGTAGTCTGGAAAAATCCACAAGTGGGTCTACACCAGCAACACAAAACAAAACAAAACAAAAGGTTAATGCTGCCGAGGCTTCAGGTTCTGTTTATAGACACCATGAAATAGACCTGGCTCTTACTGGAATTTCTCCACCCACAAGAAGGTCACACGAATGTGTCAACTGAAGCACTTCATACATAAAAGAGATACACAAATAAGTAGTATACTCAGAGATCTGACATGTTAAATATGTATATTTAATTAATAAACCTACTTGCTCATCATCATCCCGTCTGTAACCTCTGGGTGTTGAATGGATATTAGAAGTTCTGTAATCCACTGTCTAGGTATAACTCGAACATTTTTTCCTCTGAAAAGGTAATAGGAATATACATGGAGAATGCCAAGTCCAAACTGATATACTCCTAAAATATCATAGCACAAGGACAACATTATAGCACAAGGATAACATCATAGCACAAGGATAAGCTATATAACACAAGTTAAGAGAGGCCTCAAGAATGTCTTTAAGTAGTTACCGTAAGCTTGTGAGGCTGTGCTGGGAGTGCCTCAGCTTTTCGTAGACCAGTCCTGGTGCAGCTGTGGTATGCAGAGGTGACACTGACCAGCCAGTTGAACTCCCTGAAATCCCACATCAGTCAATTGGAGGTAATAATATTTACTTAAATCCGGCAGACCACTGGTAGAACCTTATGTAACCATTACACTGACGTGTGTAAGGATTATTTCATCCCTTGGAAATGCTGATGACATACTTTAAGTGAAACAAAAGTAAAGATTTATAAATATGATATCATTACAGCAGTGTAAAGTAAAATAAAGAAGGGAAATGAAGCAGTAGTGAATTCAGCCATGGGATTATTAATAATAATCTTTTCTTCTACATTTTATGAAGTGTATTTGCCATGTTTCTGATGTAAAACATTAATTTATTATAAATGTAACATTACCGTTGGTTTAAAGTGAGCATCTTTGATTACAGAAAGAATAATCCTTTATCTCTAAACAACAGGCTTATTTTAGAAATAATACAGAACTTTATCAAATATCTTTAGATTGTCTACTCATATAGATATTATTTTTGATCAAGAGATATATTCTATTAGGCTATCAAGTCAGTCTTACATTCCTGAAATTAAGATATTTAATGTTATTATTTTAATATACTATGAGGCTCATTCAATATTTTATTCATAATTGTTACAGATCTACTCATAATTAATATTGGTCTTGTCAGAACTTAGATATCAAGACTTCAATCGTTTTATAAATAGGATTGATTTTCAGATTTTCATCATTATGTGTTTTGAACCAATTATTATAATTTTATTTAAAACTGTAACATTTTGCAATTTTTTTTGTAACAAGTAAAATTTGTTCCTTGATAGAACTCAGATAAAACAACTTTAGGTAAAGTAACCTAAAACTTTAGTGGAAATAAACTGTGATTACTTCTTCACCACCACCCCCAACCAGATGTACACATATTGGCTTTATATTTCTTTTTGATGCAATTTACAGTTTCACAGAAAATAGTTTATTTATGAATATTTAAGATGAAGAGACTCAAATCCTGTATGTTTTCACATCCTGCCATTTTTCATGATCTAACATAGCAATGAAGAGATTAGTTTGTAATAATGTATTAGCTAAGAACACATTACACCTATAAAATATATTCAGATTTCTGGAATCATTCTCAACAAGCTTGGGTATCATGTCAGTCAGGGAGCAGGAAGGCCATCACATCAGACATATAACAACCTCACTCACATACACGTGTTGTTGTTGTTGTTTTAACTGAACAACATGCCATGGGTTCCAGGGACAGTGATGTGGCTTCCGTCTCTGTTCCCTGTGTCTCCTGGTCCCACACCCCCATGTGTGCTGGCTACATCCAAAGACTGGTAGCCCGTTAGATGCAGCCTGTCTAAGAGCCACATCCAGAAGAGAAAATATCCAGATGCAAAGAAGAGTCTCCGTTTTTTCTTGGACGTGAGAAACGCTTCCCCGAAGCTCCTGATCAGATTTCTGCTCCCACCTCACTGGCTCCATGCCCCCCTTGACGCACTTGGCCTGAGGGTGGGGCTACCATGATTTGTCCCTGGAATCTGAAAGGGATCATGTGTTGGGGTCATCCCAGCACCCAGGACCTTCCAAGGCTGGGCGATGTGCCCAGGTTCACAGGGAGCACTGAGAGGTTATTCTCGGTGCTCTGAAGCTGAGGGGCACAAACCCCACTGCTACCCAGGCAGAGACAGGTGCTTTGCACAGTGAGGCGTGGATGGAGAAGCATCGCCCTCCTAAACACGGGCCCCATCGAAGTCTCTGGGTCTTACATGGTGGGCCGCCTATCAGAAGGCCACGGTGTGGGATGCACTGTAGACAAGGATCAGCCGAATCCTGATACATCAATTTAAAAGCTCTAAGTAAATTGCCCGATCCCAATGCTGCATTGGGAATCTGTGCTTCCATATTGGCCCCCAAACTTGATTGTATTCTGAGTAAACCTCCCTAGAGTCCCTTCTTTCTCCTCCAACCCTAAGATGAATTAGCACTAAATTCTCCCACCAGGTGGCAAGAGGCAAGGGCAAGAAGAGGGCCCTCCTGTCCGGTTGTGCCACTGGCACGTACAGATGATGCTGCCTCCTGGCTCCGGATGCCTTGGTACCTTTTGGAGTGGCCCCACTGCTTCATGAGTTTGGCTGAACCTGTGGGTTGATGAAGAGGCTTCCCTGGCTTTCCTTTTTTCACAGCGAGCCGCTCTCCCTCTCATCACAGAGGGGAAACTGTGGATACTCCCTGGTCGCCACCAGTTCAGCCCCATTTCCTGACTATCTTACAGTGGCTGGCAGAATAATGCTTCTCCTTCTCTCACCAAAAATGCCCACAACGTCATCCCCAGAAACAATGAATATGAAGATGTCAGCTTGCAAAAGAGATAGAATTAATGATGCTAATCGGCTAATGTTAATTTAGGGGGATTATCCACGTGGAGCCAATATACCATGGAGCCCTTTAAACATGAGAAAGAGGCTGAAAGCTGCAGGCAAAGAGAGATTGAAGCTGCCAATCCATCGCGTTGACTGTGCTTCTGGCCAAGGAGTCCAGGTGGCCTCCAGGAGTTGGAGAAGGGGAGGGGCTGGGGGCTCTGCTGAGCCCCCAGAAGGAGCAGCCTGCCGACATCTGAGTAGCAACCCATGAGTTCCATTTCAGACTTCTGGCCTCCATCACGGGAGATCATGCATTTGTGTTTCAGGCCAGCAGGGGTTGGTCTTGTAACGGTGTGATAAATATTGTGTAAAACCTATATGCACACACTTTGCTCCCTGACATTGGAGCTTTAACGCAGTTCAAGTACAATAAGTTGCCATTTATTTAATTCCATGTGCCAATTGACTTGCATAAATTTTTTCTAACAAAACCACAAATAAACCAAACATCACTGAGAAGATATTGATACCCAGGAAAGAACTGAAAGAATTTCATGAGGAAAAAAATAGAAAGAAATTATTAAGAATCAAAACAGACCATTTCTTGTTAATTCTGGGATCTTGTAAGGTTAATTGTAAGGACCTTGCAAGATTCCAGAATTAACAAGAAATTCAGGAAGACTTATTCAGAAATACTTACTTGTATGAGGTGTTTTGAGGTCAAGGCCAATTCTTGAAATAATAACCTTGAACATAGTATATTAAGTGGTAATGTATTCTAAAATGTTCATTAAAAGTAGAATCAGAAGTTAGACATCAGGCCAAAAAGCCTCTAAAGTTAGAGGGAAAGAAAACTGTTAATCAGATTAAATTACTGTGAAATGTGCAGCCTATCTGCAGCCTCTGAGGCTCTTCAAGAGGCCAATATTGGGTCTGATATTGAAGCTGATGGAAAAGTTGGAGCTTAGGTCACGCTTATAAAATTTCCATGAGAATCAACTGAAGGATGAATGGACAATGAACAATGATGGACGACCTTTCCGAGGATTCTTGTCCACAGGGAAACAGGAGATTTTCAGGAATGGACAGGGTGCAATCATAAGGAATTGATTGGGATGGGCACAGAACACCAGAGGCAGCACTGACAAAGGTGGTGTTTTATTGTTTGGAAGTAGCAGCAAATGAGGCTAACAGAAGTCTAGTTAAATGTCTGATGTTAAAGGAGAAAATATTTTATTTTTGCAAGTCTAGATGGCGATTTTAAATCCCTTCAAGTAAAAAATATGCAAATACTCTTTTAGTAAAAGCTATAAGAGTATGTCCCCTTTTGGGGAATAACATTTTAACTGACATTTAATAGCAACTAGTTTTTCTAATCAACATTAACGTTGCTGTGATTTTTATTTTATTTAGTTAAAAAAAGTCATTTTATATGTGGAATTGTTACATTATTGTAGCTCTGCAATGAAGATACAACACTCTATGGAAATTATTCTTTTAACATTTTCTTGCCAAATGTGTTAGCACTGAATGTATTGTCGATGGGACAACACTGCATGCAGCCACATTCTGCTGGGGTAATGGAGTTAACTATCCGTGTGTAAATGCATGGCTAAAGAAGACAAGGGGGCCGGGCACGGGGGCTCACGCCTGGAATCCCAGCACTTTGGGAGGCCGAGGTGGGTGGATCACAGGGTCAGGAGATTGAGACTATCCCGGCAAACGTGGTGAAACCCCGGCTCTACTAAAAATACAAATAAATTAGGTGGATGAGGTGGCGGGCACCTGTAATCCCACTACTCAGGAGGCTGAGGCAGGAGAATGGCGTGAACCCGGGAGGCGGAGCTTGCAGTGAGTGAGCCAAGATCGCGCCACTGCACTCCAGCCTGGCAACATAGAGAAACTCTGTCTCAAAAAAAAAAAAAAAAAAAAAAAACAAGACAAGGGAAGATTATGCAGTATGACATTCAGAAACTAACTGGATGAAACATTTTGAGATCAAAAATGTTTGAGTGTTATATGATGTAAATAATGAGTGTGCTGCATTCTACTTGCTTTAATTGAACTTGTTTGAAATATTTTCCCTCCTCTTTTGGCTGGGCTCCTTTGCATCAGACGTTCTGACTTTGTTCTGTGGCCCCGGGTGGGCTGAATGTTCTGAACATTGTTTGTATGTCTGTCAAGTGGGAATGGATAAGGGCCACTTGCTTAAAGAGTTTCCTCTGAGGCTCCTAGGGAAGACGCGGTCACACCAGCCCAGCATGACCTTCAGTGCCCCGCCTGTCCACATTTCTTCCATGATTTGTGCAGCAAGCCTCACGCTTATCCACAAGGAACTATTTTTGTTTCTGGGATTGCAGATCGGAGCTTGCTCTTAGGTGCTTTTTCATAACCACTAATTGAGCTATAATGATTAATTAATTCACCAAACATTTTTAATGGATCTTCTGCATGTGAGTTGGCATAGTTGGTCCTGAGAGGTCTATTAAGAGAATTAAGAAATAGCTGTTGACCCCAAGGACATAGTCCTTGTCCTGTAGTGGTGGGAATCAAGCTTGGGCTCACATGAACGTGAAGAAACAACCATTTTTGTTATTATCTCTTCACGACAATCTTGTAAATTGAGCATAATGTGCTATATTATAGCCTCTGTTTCAGAATGATGTGGAAACTCCTTTACTTATACACATAAATGTTCATAAGAATTTGGAGCTAAGCAACATTTAGGCAAACACATTGTAGTGCAAAGGGAAATTCACAGAGAAACCGGATTCCAGAACACTCCTTAACCATCTATCATTAAAAAGATAATAGGGGTAATTTTGTATGTAAAGATTATTAGTCTGCTCAATTACAACGTAGAGTTGGCACTGCCAAATCCTGAGGCAAACAATCATTTTCTTTTTATGTTTTCTTTTTTTAATTTGTGATGACTATGAGCCACTTCTTGGAAAAGAAACTGCATAACAGGTTTTGGGTCTAGCATTGCTGTGTCTGGGGCACTAAGTTTATTCTGAGGGAATAAATTATTTGCATCTATAAGACCTCATTCAGATACTACCTTTCCTTTGCTTCATCCAGTGACACATAATTCTTTTTTACCTGAGATTCACCCAAAAGTAATTTATGTTTTGCTTATGAATCTTTTTTTTTTTTTACAAATTCATGAGATTATGATCATTGTAAACTTTTATTTGTAGTAAAAATCAGACACTGTAACTGGACTGAAGTTTAATGATAATTAGAAACATCGGTATGAATGAATTTACCTAGGAACAAAACGATGGTTTGTCTTTATAACAAATTATACAGATGAGAGCAACACGCATGGTTTTACAGCCTTTGACGAAGTGCTTGTAATGAGCGGCAGTTTTGAACAGCTAACAGGTGCTGCTGATGTGCTGGCAGCTCCCTCATCTCCCAGCCAGGACTAGTCTCAGGAAGAGAGGCACTGTGGGCCAGTTACACCTAATAGAGCAACTTAGAAAACACACGTAACCTCAGGCTAGGGGAAGAGTCATAAATAGGAAATGTATCTCAACAAAGTGAAAGAAGGAATGAGCTGTAGGAGCCAATAGGACTGTCGTTCTTCTTAAGCAGCAAACCCTTGGCATCTGATCATTGATTTTCATGGTGTTCAACACGGGGCTTGCTAGAGCATGTGCCAGCTTTGTGAAGGGGAAGGTTGCTGGCTCCTGGGAAGGGGACTGGAGGAAACATCTCCAGCACATCCCATTGAGTAGAGAAAGTGACACAGAAAGATACAAGGAGTACAATAATTTTTGGAGACAGAACTATCGAAGCTGCTACTGAACCAAAGACAAAATGGAGAAAACAGATGATACCACAGAGCATAGTTAGAATTTCAGAACCATAATACGTGGCCTCAGATTGGTAACCTCATTGGCATGAGGTTATTATCTACTGGCATTTACATGATAGAGAAAATGCCCATAGATAAAGAAAGAATAAAAACTCAAAAGCCTAACTGGCCTAAGCAAGACAAGAACACTAGTTAATATGATAAAAGAACTAAGGTTAGCCGTTGAAAAGAAAACAATGCGAGCACAATGCTGTATTTCATGCAAGAAAAAGATGGCTCAAGAAGTAACTCAAAAAGTTACAAGATAAACTAAAGATGTGGACTTTATGTCTGCAGAACAAATGAACCCGAAGGTGCACCGTTGTTCGGGGGTGTTCTGCAAATGTCACGGAGGTGCCACGGAGGGGAAGTCAGGGCAGTGGGAGGGGGTGCACTACAAGAGATCCAGCTCACAAGGGCAGAATTTCTGTAGGGAAATATGCTATGCATTTGCATGGGGCTGAAGCCTATGGAAGCGCAACTAGCAACTAACAAGCATCTCAGAGCAAATGAAGTGGAGGGAAACGTAAATGGCGGCATCGCTGAGTTTTGCTGCTTAAATGAGACAGAAATTGCACCACATTGTTGTTTTGTCTATCTTATTTTCTAGGCTTGGAGCTCCTTGGGGAAAGAAGTTGCTCTGTTGGATTTGGTGTTTTCTGCATGTAACACAGCTCCTGGCAGACACCAGGTGCTTTAATGAATCTTTCGTGCTTTCGGGGCCGTTTTTCAACTGTCTGAATGTTCCCAATTGCATCGCTTTGAGGAGCTTGGTAATTTAGCTAAAATTGCAGCTCTGTCCTGAGAAAGCATCAGATAGCAAACATATCTCCATGGAGAAGAATTATAACCAGGCCCAAGGCATGTTAGTGTGGAAGCAATTAAGTACATGGACCAAAAAAAAAAAAAAATAGTGGAAGTATAATGCAAACACGAAGGGCAGCCGAGCAAGACCCCCAGGTCTGAAGTTTCCACCTCTGTGCTGTGAGCAGGACCCAGAAAGGCTGCCGTCCTGAAGAGATGGTTCAGAGGTCGCCCTCTGAGCTGCTCATGTAAGGGTGGGTCCTCCAGGTAGCCTCATTTCCCTGCTATAGGAGCCACGGTATCAGAGGGGAGTTTATCAATGAAAAAGCCATACAAATAAATTTTAGAAACAACAATGAAGACCAGAACTCTTCATCCATCATCTTCCAGTGTGTTTCACAATCCTTGTTTTTTGCAGAGTTCAGCAGAATCTCGCTATTAGCACTGCAGCCTCTCTGTGAGGAAGCTGTTTCATGCCGTCACCTGCATCAGGTCCTCTGCCCATCTCTCTCTCTCGCTGGGTGCAGAGGATCCAATGGAGAGTGCTGGGGCTGCCTGGTGCATGGTGAAGTCACTGAGGAAAGGAGCTTGGGGCCCTGAATGACTGGGTGGAGTCCTCTTTTGCCCCCTGCCATCAGCTCTGTTGGACTGGATAAGAGAAATGGAAACTGTGTTGGATTTCACCACTGAGATTTGGGAAATTGCTTTTTATAGTAGAGTGCCTATGCTAATGAATATACAAACAATTCTAACTACTCTCCAAATATTTTCATCATTATACATGGTCCTGCCAATGGGCCAAAATGATTGACTGCCTCCCACTGTTGCCAGTGCTGTCCATTAGCAATCTTCTTAAAAAGTTTGCCACCATTGTCAAGAAATGAATCTCAATTGATTTAATGTGGACCTAGTTAAGAATCGTATTGAAAACCATTTCATGTGTTTATCAGCTTTTCTTGTGTGAATTGTCTGTCTCCCCTCCCCTCTTCTTTTCTCTCTTTTTTTTTTTTTTTTTGAGACAGAGTCTCGCTCTGTCGCTCAGGCTGGAGTGCAGTGGTGCGATCTCAGCTCACTGCAAGCTCTGCCTCCTGGGTTCACGCCATTCTCCTGCCTCAGTCTCCCGAGTAGCTGGGACTACAGACATCTGCCATCATGCCTGACTACTTTTTTTGTATTTTTAGTAGAGACGGGTTTGCACCATGTTAGCCAGGATGGTCTCGATCTCCTGACCTCGTGATCCTCCCATCTCGGCCTCCCAAAGTGATGGGAGTACAGGTGTGAGCCACCGAGCCCAGCCCATTCTCTTCTCTTTTTTTGTGAGACAGAGTCTCACTCTGCTGCCCTGGCAGGAGTGGGGTGATCTCGGCTCACTGCAGCCTCTGCCTCCCAGGTTCAAGCAGTTCTCCTGCCTCAGCCTCCTGAGTAGGTGTGTCCCAACACATCCGGCTATTTGTGTGTGTATGTGCGTGTGTGTGTGTGTATTTTTAGGAGAGAGAGGGTTTCGCCATGTTGGTCAGGCTGGGCTTGAACTCCTAACCTCAATTGATCTACCTGCCTTGGCCTCCCAAAATGCTGGGATTACAGGCGTGAGCCACCACACCTGGCCTTGTTTGTATTTTCAAGGTGTAGGCTGCCTGGGACCTGCTGAACTGGGAGGGAGCCACTGTTTGGGGTTTCCTGCACCCTGATTCTGATTTCTCTCTGTCGAGAAGTTGTTCTTGCAGACGCTGGGCTTGGATCAAGAACCAGGAAAAACAGTCTTTAAGCAGAAATTAAGTGATAGCTAGTATTGGTTCTCCCAAGGTTGTCATGAAATCCTAAGAAAACAGAGATGGGGACTTCCTCTATCCTGGCAGAACCCTCCTTGGGTGACCACTACCATCGGCAGCTTTTCCAGGTAGAGCACCTCAGGCTGAGCAAGAGGCAGCCCCACAGCACCCTGCCTGTCCTCATCCCTGCAACAGCTGTAAGCATAGGGTCTGCCTCCTCCCTAGAGTCAGGGACTTCGGGCAAGTCTGTCTGTGGGTGTATTTTCTTCCCAACATGGCTGGGTTTTTGTTATTTTTTCAATCGTATTGTTCATCTCTTGTTACTGATTATCCAGCACATATTTATTCATTTAATGCACATATAAATGTAGTATGTAAATATATAATCTCTATTTATATATGACCTGTTACAACATGGCACAAATATGAAGATATAAACTTCATATACTTTCACTCATGATCCCCTTTGTCTGCCCGGTATATTGAATATAATTTCACATTTGTCATTTATCTTTTGAATGTTTTCAGTGCAGATATTTTCACGTTTCTGTCAATGAATTGCCGACTTTTCTGGTGAAGCACCACACCCAGAAAACACTCGTTTCTGAAAATTTCAACATTTCCTGTGTGTCTTGTGTGTGAGGAGTCAGGGGGCAGGACCCGGCCTCCTTCTCCAGGCTGGCCTGTGAGTCCTGGGGAGCAGATGCTCCTTCTGCGGGATCCCCAGGCCGGCCGACCAACGGCACCGCAGGCCAGCGCTGGGCACCCCGGGAGCGGCCTGGCCTGGCCCATCTCGCGCACTCGGGAATGAGCACTCCGAAGTGGGGGGGTCAGCTTTGCTCCTCAGGGCTGCAGGCGGATCCTGCCGCACGGGGCTGATTCCACCTGCGACTGAGGCCACGGTTTCCCACGCGCCACAGGGCAGATGCGCTCCCAGGAGGATGCCCTGGAGCGCTCCCAGGAAGATTCCACTCACCTGGTGCAACCCACTCCGCTGCCGCAGTTTTGTTTACAAAATCGCTTCACACAGGGAAATGAAGCTGGCCTCACATGGGGGTCACGTGGTTCATGTGGTTTTAAAACACGTCTGACAATTCCAACACCGCTCCATGAAGCTGCAGAGACTAAGTGCCCGCCCTTGAACTTGGGCAGTGATTGAATAAGCATTAGGCGGGGAAAGGGAAGGGCTGGTTGGAACCGAGTGTGTGATTGTGCAGGTTTCTCTTGGGAAACTGTCTCCGGAGCCTTTCGGGCCATCTGAGAACTCGGGCTTCCTTGAGCCTATTGGAGGGAAACTACATGGAAAGAGGAGAGGGGGATGGAGCTTGGCAATGACTTCACGCTCAGCATGTCTGCTGCACCTGCCAGAGACTCTCAGATGGAAGGTGTTAGCTGAGCCCAGTCACCCCCCAGAGCCGGAAGAGATAATAATCAGCATCGAGGTTGTTTTGCTTCATTCATTTTGGAGCAGTTTGTTATACAGAAACGAATGACCCAAACAGTTCTTATGCAACTTTTACCAGCACGACCAGGACAAACTTTCCCACAAACAGACCATGCAAGAAGACGTTTAGACAACAGCCATAACTCCACAGACTTCTTTCCGATGAAGGGACCATACATCCTGTTTTCTCCGGGGTATCCTGGTTTACATCCTTTGTCTTTTTGATGTCTTTTTGCACTCGAAAAAGTTTGTATAAAAAAGTGCATGCTCTTCCTATTTCATGCAGGTACTGGCTGCTCCTGTGGCTTCACGAAACCACTATTGGCGCTATGCTAAGCCAGCTAGTGAAGATCCCGGTGCAGAAACAGATGTAGTGTGTTGGGTAGAGCCATGTTCCTCTGAAAGGCACATTCATGTGCTTGTGAATGGGACCTGACTGGGAATAGGGTCTATGCAGCTGTGATCAAGATGAGGTTAGACTTGAGTAGGATGGGGCATAATGCAGGGACTGGTGTCCTCATAAAGGGTAACTTTGGACACAGAGACACTGACACACAGGAAGAAGGCTGTGCGGTGACAGGGGCAGAGACTGGTGTGGGGCAGCCCCAAGCCAGGGAAACTGAGGCTTGCTGGGAGCCACCAGGAGCTGGAAGACACTCAAAGGATCTCCCGTAGAGACATCGGAGGGAGCCTGGTCCTGCCAACATCTTGATTTTGAACTTCTGGCCTTCAGAACTGTGAGAGAATAATTCTCTGTGGTTTGCAGCCACCCGCGATTTGTAATTTTTTAAGGCACAAAGACAAATTAGAAAATGAACACAAGCAGCAAACACATCTTCCGCTGACTAAGGCGATGGATTAAAGAAGAAAGTGCAGCCAGGATCAGAATTTTAATTCTGGTGACAACCGTCTGTCTCAGAAACAGATGCTGTCCAGAAGGGGGCCAACCCGGCCACGCTGAGCCCATGCTGAGGCCTCACGGTGGGCATCTTTCTCGCAGGCGTGTCTGTGTGAGCACCGAAGCCTGCGCCCCACCCTCCTCCCCGACGTCCCCTCCTCCCCGACGTCCTCCCCTCCTCCCCACGTCCCA
The DNA here is from genome assembly GCF_009764315.1 of Trachypithecus francoisi. NCBI lineage: Eukaryota > Metazoa > Chordata > Mammalia > Primates > Cercopithecidae > Trachypithecus > Trachypithecus francoisi. Next base: position 50,398,056 of record NW_022681464.1, on the reverse strand, counting down.
CCCCCCCTCCCCTACGTCCTGTTATTCTTCACTGCGAGATTTTGCAGAAAGTGTCGTGCTCTTTCCTCACTTGTGGAAGATGTGGTCCTGGATCCCTTACTCAGCAATGGAAAGGAAGATTGTTTACAACTATTGTGCTTTCCCCTACATTTAAAAAAAGTGTTTATTTTTAAATTGTTTTTAGAGATGGGGTCTTGCTCTGTTGCCAAGGCTGGAGTACAGTGGTGTGACTCTAGCTGTCTGCAGCCTTCAGCTACTGGGCTCAAGCCATCCTCCCGCCTTGCTACCGGAAGGAGGGCCTTGAGTGTAAGTTGTGCAGATTCTGGGTGTTTTGAACAAAGAATTGGACAAAATGCACAAAGTAACAAAGGAGTGGAACACAGGAAGGAAGCAACCAGTGCAGGGGTTGATTAAAGTGAGAAAGCACTCCTCAGGGTGGGAGTGGGCCTGACTGAGCAAGCAGCTCAAGGGCCCAGATACAAAGCTTTCTGGGTTTTAAGTATTTCTTTTGAGTTTATTATTGGTCACCCCTGATCTGGATGAAGGATTTGGACGGTGGCTAATTAAAGGCTGAGGTGAACTGGCACCCTATGCCAATGAAGGGATGGCCATGCTTGGCTCTCGCCCACTCCAAGGCACTCTCCCTTTCTGAAACAAGGTGGAAGGGGAGTGCTGTAGGGAGAGCAGCCTTTGATCGTTTGCTACTGGGCCTGGGGAGACAGCGGAGTGGGGTCCCTTTTGGTTTAGCTTTAGGAAGTTTGCGGTAATTGGCCTTAGGCTCCCTGCCTCCAGACACAGGTATTTTCCTTTTGATCTAGGTTTGGGAAGTCAGCATGACTTGGCCTCAGATTCCCTGCCCCCAAACCTTGGTGTTTTTCCTTGATTCAGCGTGAATTGGCCTTAAGTTTCCTTCCTCCAGACCCAATTCTCCCACCTCAGTCTCAGCTTCCCAAGTAACTGAGACCACAGATGTGTGCCACTATGCCTGGCTAATCTTTATTTTTATTTTGTAAAGGTGAGGTCTTGCTATGTTGCCCAAGTCAGTCTTGAGTTCCTGTCCTTAATCAGTCCTCTTACCTGGGCCTCCCAAAGTGCTGGGATTACAGGCATGAGCCACTGTGCCCAGCCATTTCTCATGTGTTTAAGGCCGCTCCTGTGGGCACCTGCGCAATGGATATTGATCTCCATTGACCCAGCTCACATAAGGAGCTGGGATTTGTTATAGGCCATTCATTTGGGGTTTGTAAAAATGACCTTCAACTAAACTTGGGAGATTGACAGTTGACTACTTGCTTTCCCATTCTTCAGAAGAATTCAGGGATTCACCTGTCAGTTTCCATGGAAACAACCATGTAATTATTTTTAGCAGAAGTCCTATGTCCATTTCCTGTCCCCTAACACAACTAGAGGTGAAATCTCAATAAGATTCACAGCCATTGTGCTGTTCATGAACATAGTCAGTATCCAGGCAAGCACCTGCCATAGCAGATGCCCAAATCCAGCAGGTGCTGGTGCTGGTCCTCTTATATCAGCCGTGATTGATCGACATGCTTCTCATTTTAGTTATGAAATATAATTAAACTCTGAAAATGATTGATATTCAACTCTTAAGTCTGAAGTATCTTCCTCAAGGACATTAATAGGAAACAATCTGATTATTAATATTTTCTGCTCTGTCAGTGGGTCAATGTCTGTGGCTCAGAGCTTGCAAGTGTCTTGGAAATATACTTAAAAAATGTTTCCATTAACTTTCTTTCCAAACCATTTATAAGATGGATTGGTTTTGGGTGGTTTTTCCAGTGGCTTCTCCTGTGTCTCACTCTGATGCTCTTCGTCTGTGCACAGTCCCTGACTATGGGGAGCTTGGAGAGCATTTGCTCTGCCTCTTACACTGACAACTCTTTATGAGGCTTTCCCACAAACACCAGCTTACACAAAGGCTCAGGTTGGTACCCAAGCGCTGGCCAGAAATACAGCATATCTTTTTCATGGCATATCTCCCCTCAGATGGAGGCCAGGGCACCATGGTCGGGTGGGAGGCTGAGGTGGGCAGATCACTTGAGGTCAGGAGTTCAAGACCAGCCTGGCCAACATGGTGAAACCCTGTCTCCACTAAAAAATACAAAATTAGCCAGGCATGGTGGCGGGCAGTGTAATCCCAGCTACTTGGGAGGCTGAGGTAGGAGAATCGCTTGAACCCGGGAGGCGGAGGTTGCAGTGCAGTGAGCCAAGATCGTGCCACTGTACTCCAGCCAGGGTGACAAGAGCAAAACTCCATCCGCCCCCTCCCCCCAAAAAAATATATAAGGGTTTAGTGCCTCATTAAGGAGGCATAAAAATGAAAACATAGAATATTATTTTTGAAGCATAAGTTTATTTGATTATACTTATGGATAAGGTTGGATTTTTACTTACGTATAAACACTGTAAAAAACTGTAGACCTGCAAGGAATTCAGACTAATCTTCCAGTTTTAACAATTACAAACATTTTGGCAATCATGTTCATCTACTTTACACTTGTTTATTATGCTTTGCCAAGCAAACCTAAGGGACTGTCTCGACCAGCCCTAAATAGTTCTCCATTATACATTTCTAATGAATAAGAACTTTTAAAGTTGAATCACCATGTCACTATATCTAACACAATTAAGTCCTTTATCTTATACTGAGCTATTAGTCATTTAAAAACACTTTCTAGTGAAACTATAAATATTCATGATACACTAAATGAAAAACATGATTCACTTTCTCTGAGAATTATAGTAAATATAGGTACCTATTTGCACTGAAAAATGAGACAGAAATGCAGAAAAATGTTAATAACGTTTAATTGGTAGTGGGATTTTTGTATTTTTCTTCTTGATGATTTTCTTAGTTTTCTGAATTTTCTGAAATAAGCATGTCCTTATTTATGTCTAAAATGTTATTTATACATAGGAGTTACAGAACATTTCTCTTAGCACAGAAACGTATTTAAAAATATTTAATGAAACATCAACATGAATAGCCTTATAGCATCCATAATTTGTACGATATTTCTCAAACACTTTTGCTCCATTAAAGGCTTTGTTTTGATTTTGTGTATACATCTGCAACCTATTGTATTCGACACTGGTGCATTAGAGACATAAAAGTTTCACGTGTATCCAATTACATCAATTTAGCCTTTGTTTAGTGAGTGACAAGTCTACCAAAGCAACCAGCTCAATGTCATCTAAAAGGTAAGTAGAGAGAAAATATGAGGAGGTTTGTATCTGTTCTATGATTGCTTAGAAGAGAATGAATGTTAATTCGGAGCTCGCTGCAGAGCAGATTTACTGGAAGTGGCTTTGGAAATAATCAAAATAATGAACTAGCTGGAGGAAGAGCAACTTACCAATTTAACACTTGCTCATAAACTTCACTTTGCCGGAGGGAATTGAAATGTTTACCAGAGATGCATGTCCAGGCCTTCCAGAGCTCATGCTGAGGTCTCCTCATTCACCGTCAGCCTTCAGGTGTTGTTACCTATGCCAGGCATAAAGTGTCCAAGTAGCTGATTTGGGAGACTTCCTGAACAAGCTTCCAATCAATTTAGATTTGTAGCTGATTTTGTTTAATCTGAAGACTGCTACACCTGACTTTGCTTCTGGCTTGGTAATTTTCCCATTGCTACTGAAAATCCATATTTAATTTTGAAAAAAAAAATCACTTCAATTTTCTTGAGAACATTTATTCCTATTTAATTTTTGGCTTACAGGTCAGAGAAAATAATTTTTTAACTTCTTCTAAAAATGTAATACAGTCACAGAACAGCTTACAAGTCTGCATAAAATGTAACAGGACCGTCAGGTTTAAGTAATCCAATATGCCTTTCAAATATTTTAATTTACAGCATTGTGGAAAATGATTATTTCTTAAAACCATAATCGTTTCTTTGGTAGTTTTTATTCAGATTGCAAAGAAAGTCTTCTGAAGATAATTTATCTATAAATTTTATAATTTGGTTTCTTCATGTCCTGTGATGTTAACTTAATCTGCTTAACATTTATTATGTACTTAAGACCTTCCTTAGCATTTCAGACAGACTCTAACCTATAAACTCTTATTTTAACTATGACTACTGATCATAACAGCAGTGTCTATTTAGGATAATGACCTTGTGGCTGGGTTTCATTAACTCACACTCTGAGTGATTATGCAATAGCACAATATTGCACTTTAGGGAACTTGTATTCATCTAACTTGCTGAGCTTCATAGCATACCAGTACTTTTGAAGCTGTCTTGTTAGGAGGACAGGCTTTTAAACACATACACATATAAAATGGACTTTTAAAAATGAGACAAACAGGCCAGGCATGGTGGCTCACACCTGTAACCCCAGCACTTTGGGAGGCTGAGGCGGGCAGATCACTGAAGGTCAGGAGTTCGAGACCAGCCTGGCCAATATGGCAATACCCCATCTCTACTAAAAACATAATTAACTGGGCATGCTGGTGGGTGCCTGTAATCCCAGCTTCTCTGGAGGCTGAGGCAGGAGAATCACTTGAACCCGGGAGGTGGAGATTGCAGTGAGCCAAGATCATGCCACTGCACTCCAGCCTGGGTGACAGAGCAAGACTTTGTCTCAAAAATAAAATAAAATAAATAAAAATGAGACAGACAAAGAAGTCGTCTATTCGGAGAAACCCTGGAATTATTTCCCAGGTGTAGAGGAGAGCTTGCTAATGGGTAGGGGGGAAGTTGCAGTAAAAATTAAGCGACAATGGTAGCTCCTTTTCACTGTGCTAGTATTCAGCGTGGTGAATAATCAGTCTTCACCAAAGCAAAAACACAATATATATCATTATTTAATGTTTTTAGCCTTTCAAAAAAGAGTGCTGTAGAAGAATTTTAAAACTTCTTTTAAAAACATTTAGGCCAGAATTCTGGCATTTAAGATAGAAAGAAGGCAACTTGTGATTATCCCTGGATCCTTGTGAAATGAAATGAAGCAGAGTAGCAAAAGCCCAGAGTTTTGCGAATGTCCACCAAGTCATGCGTGCCATTGACAATGAGCTACCGCTTTAACACGGGAACTCTCCAGTTATCTTGCTGATATTTGCACGTTCTTAAACATGGCTTCATTCCCAACAATGTGTATTGTAATTTAATATTAATTTTATTCCTCAAAATATATAAAATAGCTTTAAAATATATTACCAACATTACTATAACAAAGAGAACTGCTATATGAATTTTAAGCTTATGTGAACCTCTATTTGACTTTAGAATATATCCCACTATGGGAGTGCGCTCAAAATACTGTGTTCTAAACTCCCTGGAAATGCCTCCTCTGCTGTGGCTGTTGTCGTTGATTGTGTGACCAACTTGATAGACTGGTTCATGTTTTCTAGGTTTCATTTTAACTTTAGAACTTGCTCAGTTGAATTTGGATTTTATTATAGTTTTTACAAATGTGAACGATTTTTTATTATAAATACTAAAATATATAAATGTTTTTATTCTTGTCTACTGTTTCTTCTTTTTCTCTAAAGGTAAACATTTGTATAGTTTTGGTTATTCTTCCAAGTGCTATTTTTTCAGATTAAAATAAATACGTGTAACTCGACAGATAATTAGGATTCGCTCTGTCTCCCTTTTATTTTTTCTTTGTCTCTTGATTTACCAATTTATCTAGGTAAATACTTTTACGTGGATAAACGTAGACATACAGAGGTAGATGTGACCTTTCAGCTGCTTACTTTTCTTACTTAGCAACATACCCTGGAGGTCATTTCCAATTAGGGAGATTCCCCCCTTCCTTTTGGCAGCTGCGTAGTACTTCATTGACTGTTTTTGAACATTTGGGTTTCCAAAACTTTGTTACAATAAAACCACTTGGCAATTAGTAGCTTTCTGCATAAGTCAGTTTCTATTTTTTCTATTGCAACTTTTGGATAGATTTATGAAAGTGAGTTTGTCAGGAGAAAGGTTAAATATACTTGTAGTTTTGGATAGGTAATGAAAGTGTCAGGAGGAAGGTTAAATATACTTGCACTTCCTCTCTATGTGGGCAAATTGAACTCCGTAGAGAATGCTACTGAGCATTCTCTGAAGTCAAAGATGAAAGGGTCTCTTGGGCCAACAGAATGTTCTGCTAATGTTTTGGGGTCTTGACAGTAAACTAATAATGGTGTACAAATGAAAATTTTAATTTGTATGTATTGTACAATTTAGCTTTCAATTGGCTTAAGGGAAATTTCCATTTATTTTCTGTGAACTGCCCATTCATATCTTTGGTACATTTTTCTAACAGGTTGTTAGTTTTCCAAAATTATCAATATTTAGGAGAATTGTCAACTTTATTCTGACCATAGTTACTTCAGTTTTACAAATGAATTTTAGAACAATTTGTAAAATAGAGGAAAACAGTTATGATCATTGGGATCAAGATAAATTTTAAATGGACTTAAATGAAACCTGATAATATCCAGTTTTCCTTTCCAAAAACATGGTTTGTCTTTCTATTTATTTACATTTCTTTTGTTTAAGTATATGTGAAAGTTTTCTTCATATAAGGTTCACAAAATTCATTAAGCTTATATTTAGCTATTAATTTGAGTCAGTATTGGAAATATACTCTTTTCATCAGTGTTCCAAATAGAAGCCTGCTTTTCTGTTAATTTACTATGTTTCTGCTTTGCCACATTTCTAATTACTTGTGATCATTTTTATCGATGATTTTTCCTAAATATTTACTGATGCGATATTTGTTTTTTGTTTTCCAATTCACATCCTTTTGTCTTAGTGTTGCTTTAAAGGAATACCTGAGGCTGGATAATTTATAGAGAAAAGAGGTTTGTGTGTTTGACTCATGGTTCTTCAGGCTGCACAGAAAGCACAGTGCTGGTATCTTCTTCTGATGAGGGCCTTAGGCTGCTTCACTTATGGTGGCAGGTGGAGAGGAGCTGGTGTGTGCAGAGATGACATGGCAGAGAGGAAGCAAGGGTGGAGAGGAGGTGCCAGGCTCTTTTTCACAATCTGCTCTTCTATTAAACAAGTATTTCTTGAATACCTACACATGCCAGGTATTGTTCTAGGGTCTATGATACATCAATGAATACAACAGGACAAGATCTTGGCCCAAAACATGAAAGTTGAACTGAAACTTAAGAGGAGGAGTTAGCCAAACAAGTATTTGAGCAATGAGTGCTTCAGAAAGAGGATTTCATTGGAGGAAGGTGCTAAGATGGACCGTGCCTGGTATGCTTGAGAAATGGAAAGGAATCCATTCTGTCAGGAGCAGACTAGACAGAGGGAGCAAGGAAAGAATGTTGGACAGGTGGGACCAGATCTGACGGGTGCCTGTTCTACAAGGAGTTTATTGTTTCTCTGAGATGGAGAGTGGAGGATCTCCCTATTGTGGCCTACAATCTAAAGGAATCTTTCTGGTTCTTTTTTTGAGATTGAACAGCAGGAGAGTCATAGTTGAAGCAGAGAAATGATCAGGAATAGTTACAATAACCCAGCAGAGATGACCATAACTATGTGCACTTTGTAGCAGTGGAAATTTTAAAAAGTGGTCATATTCTGAGTATTGTTTGAAGGTGAGGCAACAAGATTTCCTGATGGCTTGGATATAAAGTGCAAGAAAAAATTCCAAATGTTTATGGAGATGATTATCTTGTACAGATAAATGACAATGATAGGTTGGGCCTCTGGGTTTAGCGGGGTTCACACACTTCCTGATAAATTCAAATATTTATTTCTTCAGATTTTGAGATTTTAGATGAATGAATATATAAGTCATTTACATGTTTTTAAAATACACTGTTTGATGCAATAGAGGAGAAATAATCTTAGTCTATAACAAATTGGAAAAGAAAAATTTTTGATTTGTGTTTGCATACAGTTTTTTTTCTAACAAACATACCCCTAAATCCTTTGAAATCTTTGCAACACTTGAATTCACAGTCATGAACATTGCAGAGAAATAGGCCACTTTTGTTCATGTCATCAATTTTGGATCATATTTTGGAAAACAAGTATGTAATACACTTTTTTATTTTATTAAAATTATTTTAAAATAATTTTAAAAATTGAGGTGACAGAGTTTTGATGTTATTATCCAAGTATAAGTGGGTTCTCATACTTGGAACATCCAAAATACACTTAGTAAAATCAGTTTTTTACTGGAGAATTGCTTATACTTTCTACCCATGACATCCTTTTTGGCAACTACAGTATTAATTACTCTCTCTGCTAGAGGCGAGATATGAAAGAGAATAGAAATTGGAGCTTTGTTATACATTGGCACACTGACCATGTAGAGCTGACATTTATATAACATATTATTTTTGTGGAATGCATACGTGTCACGGTAGAATGAACTTGGAGAGCTAGAAGACTAAAGAACTGAGTTTCAATTGTGCAGTGATTTTATTGTGTTGATACGAATCTGTTCTCCTTTTAACCCTGAACACTGAACCTTGATTGATACGGAGACAAAGAGTTTCAACCCCTACTCTATTTCTAAAGTATCAGCACTGCAGAGTTTTGCTGCATTTTGAAGGGAACTGAAAATTTCTAAACCATTAAACATTGTAATTTTTTTCTCATCAAAACTTTAAATTCTTTCTTAAATGAAGAACATTTTGAGATGATTAGATGAAAGCACGAAAATGGGTCGTCAACTTGACATGATCTTCTCTGAGAGACCATGAGGAAAACGAGACTCAAGCTGATCACTTTCTTAACACAGAATCCCGCAAATCACCCTGCTCATGTCTCCAAGCTACAGATTTGACTAAGCATAAGAATTTGAATATATTCTTGAACCAATTCGAAGAACTCTAATGTGCATTCTTCTGTTTCCCACAATACAGACGTCGCTTCTCTGACAAGCGGGTATGTGCTCTTTGAGACTCTAGTTCTGGTTCGGTTTGTGACCTTAGGCAAATCACATTTTTTTCTATCATAGATTTCTCATCTGTAAAATGATAATGCCATGTTCCCTCACATCGAGACACAAATGACTGTTTAATAGCTGTAAGGCACCATTACACTAAACAGCCTAAAATACTAAAGAGAAACAAAAATACAACAAAACTGAAGGCTCATCCACCGTTACGCTTTGGTAGGATTGCTGACTTCTGTCACTTCCTTCCTAAAATTGCCAAGCTGAATATGTTTGTGAAGAGATGGACTAAGATGAAATACGTCCATGTAACATTTTGTTTCCCTTCTGCCTTTCATGTATGCATGGATACCAACCGATACCATGTTCACCTGCCGTTCCCAGAGACACTGGACCTCTCTGACCTCTAGGCTCTAATCTCTGTGCCTAGGGTATCAAAAAGCTAAGTTTCCTCTCCTGAAAATCCTGCATATTTGGATAAAGTGTTTCTTTATGAAGGTAGCCAAAATGTTTACCTTTGTTCCTAGGCATAATTACACAATGGTGTAGAATATGCAAACATTGTGTAGCTATCAATATATTGGCTATTGTTTCTTCCCCATTGTGGCTTTGGAGAGGCAAAGTCACTTAATGGATATACAGAAACGTTGGGTCATGCAACGTAGCTGGCAGGAAAATTCCCACCTGTCCCCAGACTCATTCTCCACTCCTTGGCTGACGTCCATTTCCATGGCCTCAGAAGTTACCATAATTCATCACTGATCAGAAGACCTTAGCTTGTTTCTATCGCCCATTTCACAGATGCCTCAGCCCCACACCCACAGATCCGAGGCTGGGCTGTGTTTTATCTCTGCCTCCTCTATCTCTTCATTCCATGGTGACATCTGAAATATAGAAACTGATCTACTGTATTCATAATCTGAATTTCTCTAATTGCCTATTTCTTTTCTATTAGTTTTTCACACAATGTAATTTATTTCAGGTCTTAGGGTTTCATTTCCAAATTGAGTTCCTCTTGAGAAAGATTTTTAGAACTTTCTGAAAAAGGCTACCTGGCTCCAACCAAACCCACTGCATCAGCCCATGGGGAGGATCCCAGGTACTTATATCTTTTAAAGCTCATGGGTAATTTAACAACCAATGAGGATTTTGTAGCTTAGGGCAGTGTTGCTTTACAAATTGTGCAGTTTTGCAAATCATATATATCAGAGTCTCCTGGAGGTTTTATAAAAATGCCAATTCCAAGGCCAAATCCAGAACAGATTGCAGGATAGCAAGCACCCTCACCTGAAGCCAATGAGCCCCAAACCCCTTCTCTGGTTGTCAGTGGAACGGCGCAGGAAGTGCTCTGGTCTCCTTTGGCTTTCAGTCCTTTGTTGACATCCTGGTTCTATACAACCTCACAAAACCTGTGTCCTGTCAGGGTCAGAGCATATCAAGCCACTGTGGGCAAGATCACAGTCCTCCAAAAAAAGAAACCTCCTAAGGAAGCACGACTCAATCATGAGCTACGTGTACCCAGATCAATGCCTTCCCCATCCCACCACGAGGAAAATTGGGAGGTTGCCCAGGGATCCATGTGTTCGAATTATCCAAAGCTTTCAGACTTTCTTCTACATATATGGCAAATGTTGTTATCCTGGTGTTTACATATAGATATATTGTAATTGATTGAATATTATTGATAAAATTATCAGAATGTTATGCCTGAGAGAGTTATATCATGAGTATGTACATCAAGATTAATAGAATAGGTGCTGTTCTGTCTAAATATTAAAATCAGAAATAATATTTTCATAATGCCAATGTATTCTCCCACAATTAAGGTTAATAGCAAAGAAAAAGTTTCTTCACCTCACTCAAGTCATCACATGTAGTATCACCGATAGTGAGAAACCCTCACCTTATTTTCTCCTGCTGTGGCATATTATGAGGAAGTCAGCTTGTGCTGAATTGTTCTTGCCAACTTAGTTTAACTTGAATCTAATCAAGACGTCAGAGTTAATATTCAGCTTGGATAAATCAAGGAGTCAGATAAACAAGTTTAAAAAGGAAATGAAAATAGACAAATCTAGAATCTAAAATAAATTAAAGAACAATTGCCCTGGTTGCTTCAAAAAGTAAAAAACATCAAAAAATTACGTGGTAAAACTGTTCAAAATTAAAAGAAGCTGAAAAGATACAATATTCAGACAAAATATTTAAAAAGATTTAGCTGTAAAAGTCACTTTTGAGGTAATCAGAAACACAGGCATATGGCTGGATATGGGATGATATTAAGGATTTGCTGTTAATTTTCTTAGACTTGATAATAATATTTGGCCATGCTGGGAAATATCCTTATTTTTAGAAAATAAAAGCTGAGGTATTTATTGTGTTATCATGATGTCCATAACTTACTTTCAAATGACTCAGAAAAATTAAAATACATGCATATTCATAGATGGATAAACATCTGGAACAAATATGGCAAATTATTAACAAGTGTTATATCCACGTGGTTGGTATCAGTTGATGCCTATGTCATTCTTTCACTTTTTCTGCATTTTTGAATGCAGAAATTTTTTTTAATGGAGCTCTGGAAATGGAAATTCATTATAGTAAAACAGAATAGACTGTACTCTACAAATAGGCTTAATTATATTTTGCAATTGCCAATAAAATATCAGAATAAAAGGAAGGGAAAAAACTGTTGACTCTTCCCATGGTAATAAAATACAGCAATAAAGCAGGCAGATTCTTTTCTCCTTTTTAGTAAATAGTGATGACCTCTTGAGGTCAGGCCACCAGCCTTTGGCCAGATGGCCAATTTCCTCCGAAAACTGGGCATTCAGATCCCTGGGATATAATGTTCCTGTTGGAGTGAAGGTGGCCTGAGGGGCACCGTGCTATTCCCCTGGGCTTATAATAAATTCACAAAATACAGCCTCTCTCTGATGATATGATTCCAGAACACTCTCCTCCGTCTTTGCAATCTCCTTTTGACAAGTCACACGAACTTTCGGGATGGAGAAAAACCACGTGCTTCAGGAGCACAAAATACAGCAGAAGCAGAAATAATAAACAGCGGCAAAAGCAAAGCACAAAACAGACTGCAAAATGAAGTTGACTATATCTTTTTTTTTGTCTAACAGCCATATGAAAACAAATCTGATCTGTTTGTTTATCTTGACCTTTTTATAAAGGTGAAGTGTGAGCAGTGCCTGTTTGATAAGGATGTGATATTGCTTTCTTAATTGTAAATAGTATTCCTAATTGTATTAAGTACAAGTTTATGTCAACTATCGCTATAAGAGAGTAGCTTTGATTTGTGTTGTTCAGTTGCCCTATTTCTGTGAGTTCACTATTAAAATTATGCACAGTGGTCAGGCCTTCCCCCACTTTTTCTGAAGTACGTTATAGCTGTGGTCTGAAACATTCCACATTCATTCGTATTCCTTTATTTAATTCTCATTCAAGATTTGTTTGCTCTGACTGGTATTTGGTATTGCTAATGTCTCACTTTCATTATCAAGAAGTCCATAAGTTCTGAAGAAACCAATAAATTTACCATTCAAAATTGTGTAATGTGTCTTAAATATAGTAAGTGCACTTATGCATTTCAAATAGAAAGTGTTACTTCAATATTAATTAAGAATTTTATCTTTCACACCTGCTCGTTTGGGGGAATCTCCATGATTATCCAGGTGGTCTTTTTGAAATGTCTAAATAATCTGGTGCATATTTGGCACATGAAATTTTAGACTACTACTGTAACCATAGATCTGTTTCTTGTGTGAAACCGTAGAATTAATTATGTAATAAAATAGTCATCTACAAAGTCATCACAAAATACATAAAATTAGCATAGTACATTGCTCTGTTGATGAAACTACAAGCTTTAACATGTTGTTTTACAGAATGAGTATTGTTTAATAAAGACCTGTCATATTATGTGGTTTAAATACAGATAATTTATTAAGCTTATGGCTTCCTTTCCATACATAAATAATTAAAATATTAAATATTAATTATGTATTTGTAGTATCTTGTGAATTGCATCATTCGAATATAACTTTTACATAAATAAAAAAGTAAACTACTCCTTACAAAAACTCATTATTTATTTTCTGCTTTAAAGTCATGATAAACAGCAATGATGATAAACAGCAAATCATGATAAAGTCATTTGCTTACTGTATCATCATTATCCTTTTTAAAACATGGAGATAAAATTTACAAAGAATGAAACGTACAGAACTGACATGCACATTTGATGAGTTTAGACAGATGTTCACACGCCAATCACTGTGTGGAATATTCCCATCACACCACAAAGGTTCTCCTGTCCACACCAGCGGTCCTCACTGCTCCACGCTGCTCTGATTCCCATCCCTGGGGATGCATTCATTTTGTCTGTTCTTAATCATCACATAAATGAACCGTATCATAGGCACTATTTTGTGAAGAGCTTCCATTTCTTTTAGAGTAAGTCTGTGGCATTCATCCATATAGATGCGAGTCAGTAGTTCATTCTTTTTAGTTCATTGTGTAAAACACAATTTATTTTCCCATTCTCCTGTTGATAGACATTTGGTTTCTTTTCAGCTTTGACTATTATAAATAAATCAGCTATAAACATTCTTGAACAAGTTATTTTGCCAGTGTATGCTTTTGTTTTTCCTGGATGGATATTGAGAAATGAATTTTTGTGTGTGTTTAAATGTACACGAGAAACTTTCAAAGCATTTTCAAAAGTTGTTTCATGGCCGAGCACAGTGGCTCATACCTGTAATCCCAGCACTTTGGGAGGTTGAGGTGAGTAGATCACCTGAGGTCAGGAGTTCAAGATCAGCTTGGCCAACATAGTGAAACTCTGTCTCTACTAAAAATACAAAAAATTAGCTGGGCATGATGGCAAGTGCTTGTAATCCCAGCTACTCTGGAGGCTGAATCAGGAGAATCGCTTGAACCGGGGAGGCGGAGGTTGCAGTGAACTGAGATCGTGCCATTGTACTCCAGCCTGGGTGACAAGAGCAAAACTCCGTCTGAAATAAATAAATAAATAAATAAATAAATAAATAAATAAATAAATAAATAAAGGTTGTTTCATTGTGCAGGTTTAACAACCAAGGATGAGGGTTCTGGCTGTTCCAGATTTTCCGAGTATACATTTCTGTAAGCTTTAAAAGAGATACACATTCTAATAGGTACAAAATGTTACTTTACCATCATCTTAATATACATTTTCCTAACAACTAGTTGCATTAATTTCCTGTGGTTGCCATAAGAATGTACCCCAAACTAGGTGTCTTTTTTTTTTTTTTTTTTTTTTTTGAGGCGGAGTCTGCTCTGTCGCCCAGACTGGAGTGCAGTGGCCGGATCTCAGCTCACTGCAAGCTCCGCCTCCCGGGTTGACGCCATTCTCCTGCCTCAGCCTCCGGAGTAGCTGGGACTACAGGCGCCGCCACCTCGCCCGGCTAGTTTTTTGTATTTTTTAGTAGAGACGGGGTTTCACCGTGTTAGCCAGGATGGTCTCGATCTCCTGACCTCGTGATCCGCCCGTCTCGGCCTCCCAAAGTGCTGGGATTACAGGCTTGAGCCACCGCGCCCAGCCTAGGTGTCTTAAAATAACAAAAATTCATTCTCTTAGTGTCCTAGGCTAGAAGTCTGAACTGTAGATGTTAGTGGAGCTGGTTTATCTGGAGGCTCCAAGAAAGACAAGGTTCAGTGCCTTGTTCTGCTGTCTGGCGGCTGATGGCAACCCCCGCCTTCCTTCATCTTGAAGATGGAACCTTCTGTCTCTGCCCCTGTGGTCACGTGGCCTTCTCTTCTTCCCTTACTCTTCTCCCTTCTTATAATGATGCCAGTCATTTTGGATTTGGGGCCCCTCTTATCCAAAATGACTTCATCTTAACCGAACTGATTAAATTCACAAAACTCTTTATCCAAATTAAGTCACATTCTGCAGTTCTAGAATTTTGGAGTGATGCTATTCAACCTGGTGCACTCGTGTTAAACACCTATTCATGTGCTTACTTGTCTTTTGTAGATGTCCTTACATATTTTGTTTGTTCAAGTCTTCTGCTTTCATTAATTTTTTTCTGGGGAAAAAGGTTATTTTATTATTGATTTATAGATATTATTTTATATTCTTAATAAAAGTTTTTGTCACATATATGAATATGTTGAGATTTTATAAATATATTACACACATACATATACATATAAAATCTCAAATGATATGTTTGAGTCTGTGTCTTGCCTATTTATTTTTAACAATGTCTTTTGATGAAAAGAAGATTTTAATTTTGCTTAAGCCCAGTTTATTATTTCTTTGAGTGTGGTTAGTGTACTTCATGCTATATATGTCACATTATGAAGATATTTTGTGCTTTTTGTCTAGAAGAATTATAGGTTTAAGTTGTATGTTTATGTCTCTTGTGAATTAATTTTGTGTATGGCGAGTAAGGAGCTGAGCTTCATTTTTGTTTCTATATATAGTACACTGATTTCAGCAATATTTCTTGCAAAGGTTATCCTTTTCCTGTTGAATCTCATTATCAAATTTATTGGAAATGTGTTAGCTCTAGAAGTGTGAAACTTTGTTTCGGCACCTTTGATTTATTTGTTTATGCTTTTGCCAATACCACATTGACTCAATAATAGTAGTTTTACAGTAAGTCTTAAAATCAGATAGTAGTAGTTCTCCACCTTTGTTCTTTTTCACATTCATTTAGCTATTCTAGGCCCTTTGAATTTCTGCATATATATTTTAAATTATCATTTAAATATTTATAAAAAGCCATCTGTCGTTTTGATTAGTACTTTCTGAAATCTATAGATCAGTTTAGTGAGAAAAGAAATCTTAGCTATTCTGCAATGAATACATATTTCAAAAATATGTTGCACATGATAAACATACAATTTTTATTTGCATATTTATACAGTAAAAAATTAAAATGAAAAAATCTAAAGCAAAAACACTGTAGAGTCTTTCAATCCAGGACCAAGATCTGTGTCTTGTGTTATTATTGACATCTTTTAAATGCATTGTCCTTTTCAGTTTTGAGGTCTTGCATATCTTTAGAACTTTTGACTGTAGTTAATAACAATATAATATATTCTTGAAGGTTGCTGAGAGAGTAGATTTTAGATGTTTTCACAAAAAAATGATAAGTCTGTGAGGTAATGCATATGTTAATTAGCTTGACTTAACCATTCCGCAATGTACACATATTTCAAAACAACATGTTGCCTATGAGAAATGCATAGATTTTTTGCTGATTAATACAGAAGAATAAGTTGAGATGATTTATGCCGACAAAAACACATTTCTCACTTCTGGTACTTCTTTTCATATGGAAAGATACTCATGCGATATAAGCCTTGATCCGGCCCACAGCTGCACCGCTCAAAGTTAAACAGGAAACATGAGAGCGGACAGCTCTGTCTTGCCTTGGATAATGGGAGATCATTAGACATTTCACTATTAGGCATGTTACTGGTTTTAATTAGATGCCTTAGTTTGTTGATTTTTTACTATAAATTGGTATTTAATTCTGTTAAATAATTTCTGTACCTTTTCTTTATGTGGTAAATGGCAATGATTTAGTTTTGAATGTTAAATCCACTTTCCTTTGCTGTGCTGAGATAGACTTTATTTGATCATGATGCATTATTCTTTTTTTGCATATTGCTCATTTCAATTTGCATCTGTATTTTCTGAAAGTATTTTCCTGATTTGGTGTTAAGGTATGCTGCTTTTATAAATTGAGGGGAAATAGTTCTATCTTTATCTAACTCCTGAAATACGTTGTGTAACAGTGGTGTTATTTCTTCCTTAGATGTTTCATATAATTCACCAGTGAAGAATTGGATATAGAGTCTCATTTTTGAAAGGGACTTCGATTTAGTATCTTACTTTAATAGATATAGAGCTATTCCAGATTTTTTATTTATTCTTCATTTTGCTAGTATATATTTTTAAGGATTTTGTCATATTATCTAAATTGTACAATTTATTAGCATAAAGTTATTTATAATATTATTCTATTATCATATTAATAATTATAGCATCTGCAGTTATGCCCTGTAATTAATATTAATGATTCTTCTTGATATTTGATATTTATATTTTCCTGATGAATTCACCATTTTACCAACATTAAATGTCTCTCTTAATCTCAGAAAATCCACCTTGTATTGAAGTCTATTTTTGCCTGATATTAACATAGCCACAGAAGCTTTCCTATGATTTCTTGCTTTTTCTTATGGTTTCTGTAATTTATTTCTTACACTTCCTTTTATTTTCAACTTGTCTTAGTAGATTTGTATTAAAGGTTTGTCTCCATTGTGGAAAACATATAGTTGAATTTACATTTTTTCTAATTTGATAATCTCTGCTTTTTAACTGGTATTGTTTAACCCATTTATTTATTATAACTTTATATGATTGAATTTGGCGATCATATTATTTTTTATTTTCTATTTTCCCATCTTTCTTTGTATTTCTCATTTCCTCCTTCCTTGCCTTATTTTGTGTCATGCTGGTGTCATGCTACGGAAGCCCCTTCTGGTACCACTCCTGAAGGCTATGCATTCGTTCACCTCCCCTTTCCTATTGAGAAAGAGGATCTCAGGTCACAGGAAAGCAGTTTCTTCCACTCATACAGGGAATAAAAAATACCGCCACCCTCCACCACCCGATACAGATTGGCTTCCTACTGTATTGTACTGTAAAACCATGTCTCTTTGCTCTGGTCACTACTATGGAAACCTCCTGTTAACTGAAATAAAGAAGGTAGGACTTGGACTCGAGGAGGGGAGACATTAAATCCTGCTCAGACTGTGTCATCGAAGACCTTAACCAGTAGGAATGTTTTTTGACCTCCTGAGCCTACTTTCTTATTTGGAAAAATAAGTATAATGACGTGGTTAACATATTATCTGAATGCCACAGGTAAGAGGCATCCTGCCTCATCATTTGCCTCAACTCTGAGGATATTCAAAAATCCTCATTCCAGAATTCTTCTAGTTCTATAGTTACGCCCTCCTTCTTTCTGCCACGGAAAGAGTTGTCACTAACCTTTACCCCTCATCCATGTTTGGGTCTCATTTGTGTCCCAGTAGTTTTTGTGTCAACTGTGGATGGTGCAGCTATTTTAGTCCTTAGATTAAAAGAGAGAGGTATTTTAGCTTTTAATGGACTCATTGAAAGAATAACCTCTGCAGAAGACATTTCAAAACAAATTAAAAATACTACGATTCAGTATAAGAGTTTCTTTTAGACTTTAAAATTAGTTGAATATATTCTGGCAGAATGATATTTATTTGTGGGATTCCTAACAGTCCTAACATATCTGTAGGGACTTTTAAACACAGAGCCAGTAAATGTGGTATTCTCTAAGGTCATGAAACATAACAAAAAGACCCAAACATCTAAAAACACCAGCCTGTGCTATTCCTTTTTGCTGTTCTATTTATCATCATCTTCATCATCATCACAATCATCATGATCCCCATCATCCTTTTTGTCCAGCAATTACGAGAAAAAAAGGCCTTTTAAATAAAGTTTTCTGTTAACTTATATTGAAGGTATTAGGTTTTCTAAAAGTTGGTAGACATCCAATGAAGCTAAGAGCTAGGCCATTTATCCTATACTACCCATCATAAATTTAATCTATCAGTCATCAAATATCTTCTAAATGTCTGGGATTATGCTATGTGAAGCCTGAGTGCTCTAAAGATGAGCGCTCTCAACTCAGTGAAATTCAATTTTAAATGTGTATGTTGAGAATCTACCACAGGCAAGAGACTGTTTAGATACCATTGAGAATACACAAAGCTGCAAAGCCTTCTTCTCAAGAGGAGTTTAGTGTTTAAAAGGAGTGATGATATGTAAGCATTGGCATAAAATCATATATAACCCTCCAACTGTACCTAACATGAAATCACAAGTGTCAGAGGGTCCACAGCAGAGATTCTGTTTGTCTGTTCTTTAAAAAATCATCAAAAGACATTGTTAAAAAATGAATAGGCAAGAAAAAGACCCGAATAAATTATTTGAGATACAGATATTTCTGCCTAATGCTTGAAAGTTGAGCAACACAGGTTTTGGGGAAAATATAGTTTCGGTTATAAAGGACTAGAACTTCACTCTCTGATTTTGTGATTTCATTACAGGAATGGGCAAGTTCTTACAGAATTTAACATTGCCATTCTCACTAAATATTTTAAACATATTTAGTAACTGTTCTATTTTAATATCTTACTTACTTGGTGAAGATTACTTGAGTATGAAGACATCATTAGCCAGATAAGTGATCAGAGCAAGGCTGCTATATTTGTCTGTTCTCACATTGTGTAAGAAAAGACCCGAGACTGGGCAATCTATAAAGAAAAGAGATTTATTAGGCTCTCACTTCTGCATGGCTGGGGAGTTCTCAGGAAACTTACAATCATGGCAGAAGGCACCTCTTCACAGGGTGGCAGGAGAGAGAATGAGTGCCAGCAGGGAAAATGCCAAACACTTATAAAACCATCAGATCTCACGAGAATTTACTTACTGTCAACTGCCCCCATGATTCAATTACCTTCTACTGGATTGCTTCCATGATAACGTGGGGTTTATGGGGATTATAATTTAAGATGAGATTTGGGTGGGGACACAGCCAAACACAGCAGTTGCCTATCTACATTCCTTGAATCTACTCTGCCCATATTTCTGTTATTCTTTCCCCAAGTTTCATATAACATACAAAGGGATCACTCCCTATGTCCCTTAGCAGAAAAAAAGTGGATTTGAAAACTGACTCTGGTATGTATTGCTGTGTACAAGTCAAATTGCTTATTTTGAGAGATAATACGATTTCCTGCAGACACTAATGGTAAATATTGTAAACTAAGGATGTAAGCAGGTTTTAATCCTTTAAATTTATTCTCAGATAATGGAAATTGAACAAATAGCAAATAATCATGCAGTTGGATTGCTGCTTGTCTATAACTTATGGTTATTCAATTTCATATTTTACACTGCAGTGCAGACAACACTGAACCTTTCTTGAAAAGCAGCTTCAGCTCAGATCTTATCTCAAACATCAAGAGCCTTGACTCCAAAATGGTGTGAATTGGCTGCCATCTGCTGGACTGGGACACATAAAGGTGAATTCTAGGTTTTATGTAGTGTCCAGGAAAATCAAATCCCAGTCTCAAACAATATGATCTTAATTAATTTTTCTGAGAATGTCAACATGAACATATAGTAAAGATTGAACTTAATTACAATTGCAATTTATTGATTGAAAAGGCACTTCACTATATTCCAATGCATTCAAGATCATTACAAAATCCTGTTATAAATCAGGGTGGAACATATCACAAGAAAATGACATATGAAATAATTTATATAAGGACTTTTAATATGAAATGTCTTTAATACAAAAGTATTGTGTGTGTTGAGTGCCTAATATATTTTAAAAGCCATTGTTAAATATTGTAAAGCATAAAAATACCCATCAGATGCAAAAATCCATTTCTTTGTTGCTTAGAAAAGAGGACTCAGAGGGAAGCAAGGTAAACCCAGGTAAACCCCAAGACAGCGCCATTGAGAAGGTGCCTTAAGTCAACAGCACAGATGTCACCTCTAGGGAGTGCATGGGCCAGGGTTCGTGAGGACAATGGTCTTCAGCTTTGGCACACGTGGATGTGTGGATGGAGACCCCAAGTGGAAGTTGAGGATTCCAGTGGTACATATCATAAGAAAAATCAGGAGTCTGAGGAGTTAGGAAATAAGTAGAGGGTGAGGTTAGCTGAAACACTGGGTGTGAACTGGGAGGTTATTGGGAATAAAATGGGAGAGGTAGGTTGGGGCAGGTGCATGGAGGGGCTTGTAAACCACTACCAAGAGTTCAGGCTGCTGGAAGCTTCCAAGGTAAAGCTGGGATTCACTTAGACAAAACGCAACTGACTTGACAAACTGAACATCCTGGGCAAAAAAAAAAAAGTGTTTGTAGAGAACATTTGTGCTATTTATTCAGCACTTTCCATGACCCAGGCCATATTCTAACTGCAAGAACACAGAGAAATAAGAGGTATCTCCTGCCCTCCAAAGCCTCCATTCTCAGAGCAGAGGTTTCTCAGTCAATGGCTCTAATGCGTACACTGTGGCAGAGCAGAAATGTGGACTCTGGAAGCTACTGCAAGAACATGAGAAAGAAGCACCTGCCTCTGGCTGGAGATGTTGAACAAACTCCGTAGTGACAGGTGCACAGTCTAGGTGGGAAGTGTAAGCAGAAGCGTTGCAAGCACAGAGGCCAGGGAAAGGCACCCTGGTGGCTCCAGATTTTATAATGTCACGAAGTCCTAGGTGTGTAGCTCAAGCCCAGGAACAAGTCCAGTGGAGTGGACGCCTGAGGCACTGCCATTAAATATACTCAATGTGTGTCAAAAAGTCTTGGGAGTAACACAGAGATGGTCCGCCACTTTGACACTTAAAACTGCATATCGGTTAGGGAGGTACAGTTTAAAAATGCTGCTGGAGAGACAGCTTGGGTTTAATTTAGAACTTGTCAGCACACAGATGGCAATTAAGCCATCCAAGAGGTGAAATTGCATGTGTAAAAGATGCATTGCAGAGAAGGCGGCCCTGACTGCCGTTTACTGAGAGTAGGTCAGGCACTAAGGGCCGAGGCAGTCCCCTGTTACCATAAAGAGTTTCACAGACACCACATCCAGTAAAGTCACTCTGTGATGAGCATAGGAAAGATGAGCTTGAGAACACTGGCCTGGCCGTGCAGACGGCCCCACGCCCTCCTTCCCGGGTTCGTCTACACACTGTGGCTTCTTTAACACACTGGCCCGTTCATTCTCTCTACTCCATAGATGAAATCACGGAGAGAACAATCATAGAGTTTCCCCAGCTGTTGACAGTGCCTAGTCTGGAGCAAACCCATTCTTCCGTGAATCCTACCCCTAACGCCCTAACGGGACCCCGAGTCCTCTAAGAATTCCTATTTCTCCCTCTTACCAAGACACCCTGTGCCCCTCTGGGGGTGCACTTCTTGTTGCAGTGAACCAGGAACTCACCTTGACCTAAGACAGGGCCAACGGAAGGAGGACAGGGAAGACACCACAGGTGGAAAGAATTCAGCAGTGCAAGTTCTTTCCCCGAGGACTGAGCTTCTCAGACTACAGGTAATCTTCAGTGCTGAAATTATATTTGTTTAGGGAAATGTAAGAAGAATTTGGAGCAGGCAGGGACCAGATCATGAAAGGTATCATTATTTAATGCCGTGGTATTTTGATTGTGTGAGGGGTTTGGAGAGTGAGGAGGCATTGCAGGGTCTTATCTAGGGAGGTGGAGTGGTCACTTTAGAGACCCTATTCTGGAAGCATCTACATATGCATCAGGATCTCCCAAGGATGTTAAAAAATGCAGAAGACGATCCAGTGGAGCTGA
This sequence comes from Trachypithecus francoisi, assembly GCF_009764315.1. NCBI lineage: Eukaryota > Metazoa > Chordata > Mammalia > Primates > Cercopithecidae > Trachypithecus > Trachypithecus francoisi. The sequence continues at coordinate 50,375,738 of NW_022681464.1, read as the reverse complement.
GATCCTGCATTTCACAAAGTTCCAGGTGGGGCTAGCATGGTGGTTCTTGAGGGGTGGTTTCTGCATCACAACGTCAGCATCACCTGGAAATTTTTAGGAGCTGCAGATTATCACCTGACACCAGACCAAACTGAACAAGGAAGTTGGGACCTGGGATCCTGCAATTGCCTTTAAAAAAAAATTAATAGCAGGTTGTGACAGTTAATTGTATGTGTCAGCTTGACTTGGGTAGATGCTTAAACGTTATTTCTAGGTGCGTCTGTGAAGATGTTTCCTACTAAGTCAGCATTTGAATTGGTACACTGAGTGAAGAAGTTTCACCCTAACCCATGTGGGAGGCAGCATGCAGTTTGTTGAGGACACAGATAGAACAAAAAGCAGAGGAAGGGCAAATTTCCTCTCCCTTCTTGAGCTGGGACCACCATCTTCTCCTGCCCTTAAACACTGAGTTCTTGGTTCTCAGGCCTTCAGAGTCAGTAACATACACACCCCCTACACCACCTGTCTGGACTCCTTTGGACTCACGTGAATGATACATTGACTTTCCTGGGTCTTATGCTTACTGATGGCAGACGGTGGTGTGTCTCAGCCTTCATGATCACATGAGTCGATTCCTAAAATCTCCTTCTCTATGGATCCTACTGGTTCCATTTCTCTGGATATCCCTTTAACTCCAGGTGATTCTGATGTCCGTTAAAGCTTGGGAACATTATTGTTATTGGCATAGTTGAAGCTGGATGGACACAGATGTGGTCCCAGAAGATGCTAAGAAGGAAGAGAATTCTGAGGAGTCACAGTAGTGTTACACAGCCCAGGGCTAAGAGGAACTCCCAGAACTTTCACCTGCAGCTCTCTGGTGAGATGTCAGCCATATGAACAAACCTGCCCCTAATAGAGGCTGGGAGATACCGGGCAGCCATAGCACAAGATGTGTTTGGTTGGACAACTAGCTCTTTCCATCCTGTGTGTAATATTTGGACAAGTTAATCAGGTGCATACCTGTGTTCAGGCAAAGGAAGCACATTCAGAGAGAAATTAGCCTCATTAATACAAAATTATGAAGTGAGGGTCCTAAACATATCATGCTTCCCTACTCTGAGCACTAAAATCTTAACTCTAGTATTAATGTCTACCCATCAAGGTGTCTATTTTGCTATGATAGTATCTCCTAGGAAGGCTCTTTAACTTGGAGTCTATTGGAGACAAGGGAAGAGTTTGCGCAGAATGACTGAATCCACGCACTGCAGTGAAAACGTTCAACAGTTCAAAGGACACTATAAAGCTCACGTAGTGGGTCTCGCATGGGTCCGCAGGGTCTTCTGCATGATGGGCTGGTGAAAATGTAATGACAGTGGCTTTGGGGACATTCCTGAATCTGCTACAGACTTCATGCTCCTCTTCATCCCTTCCACCTGTGCTAGGAGTCTTGCTGTATTTCAGGGCACTTATGATAAATTTGTATTTTTTGAATGTGCATTTTCTCCCCATGGCATCGTTCAGAGCATCACTTTTGTCTAACCTGCTCCATAGACAGTGGGTGGGATTGGGTACCCTGCATCTCAGTGCTGCCCAGGAGCTCATGCCCATTGGCCCGCACCTGTGCTCTGGCTGACATCTGTACCTTTGCTGGAGTCAGTGCTCATCGCTGAATCAGGGAAGGGGAATTTTAGAGCTTGGTTTTCAGGAAGTGTCCCTTACTAGTTGAGTTCAGCACAGGAAAGGGCTCTGTTTGAGCAAAGCCATAGATGCTGGCAGAGAATCGCCTTCCACAGCTCGCCTGAAGCAAAGTTTGAGTTGTGTCTGTAATTCCCTGCATGCCCAGGACTCACTGGATGTCAGCTGGGGTATGTGGAGTTGTGCAGGGCACCACCTTCATCCTTCAACATAGTAAGGAGGAAAGGCATTTACAGAAACAATTTCAATAAAATGAGATAACATGAAACCAACATACAAAATCAGTTATTTTTTATGCACTAACAACAAACTCTTTGAAAACTAAATAAAGAAAGCTATCACATGTACAATAACATAAATAATTAGTAATAAATTTAACCAAGGAGGTGAAAGATCTACACACTGAAAACTGTAAAACTGATAACTAGATCTGCACACTGAAAACTAGATAAAAGAAACTGAAAATGACATAAATAAATAGAAAGATAATTTGCATTCATGGATTGGAAGAATTAAAATTGTTAAAATGTCCCTCCTTCCCAAAGCCCTCTACAGGATCAATTAAATTTCTAACAAGATTCTAATGACTATTTTTTTTTTTTACAGAAATAGGAAAAAACTTCCTAGAATTCATATGGAACCACAAAAGACCCAGAAGAGCCAAATAAATTTTGGGCAAAAAAAAAAAAAAAAAAACCCAAAATGGTGACATCACACTTCCCGATTTCAGAATATACTATAAAGCCATAGTGATCAAAATAGCGTAGCACTGGAACACAAACAAATATATAGACCAATTGAAAAAACAAAGAACTCAGAAATAAATCCACACATTTACAATTAATTGATCTTTTACAAAGATGCCAAGAACACACAATGAGGAAACAATAGTCTCTTCAATAATTGAAGAAGCAACAACAAATAATAATAGAGCATTTGACTCTTATCTTACTCTCTATCCATCAGTTAACTCAAAATGGATGAAAGACGTAAATGTAAGACCTGAAATTATAAACTACTAGATAAAAACATGGGGAAAACACTTACTGACTTTGGTGTAGGCTATATTTATTGAATATGCCATCAAAAATACGCAACAGAAGCAAAAAATGGCAAACGGGATTGCATGAAACTAAAATGCTTCTGTACAGACAAGGAAACAATCAACAGAGTGAAGAGACACCTGTAGAATGGAAGAAAATATTTGCGAATCATACATCTGACATGATATGAATATTTAAAATGTACACAAAACTCAAACAACTTAACAAATAACCCTATTTTTAAAGATGGGCAAAAAATCTCAATAGATATTTCTCAAAGAAGACATACAAATGAACCATAGATATATGAAAAAATGCTTAACAAGACTAATGATCAAGGATATGCAAATCAAAACCACAATGAGATATTATCTTGTTCGTTAAAGGGCTATTACCAAAAAGACAAAAGATAACAAGTATTGGTGAGGATGTGAAGACAAGGAAATACTTTCAAACTTTTGGTGGGAATGTAAATTAATACACTCATTATGAAAAACAATATAGGAGTTCTTCAAAAAATTAAAAATAGAACGACCGTATAATTTAGCAATCCTACTCTGGGTATAGATCCAAAGGAAATGAGACCAGTGTGTTGAAGAGATGTCTGCACTCATATAACTGCAGCATTAGTCACAATAGCCAAGATATGAAAATAAACTAAGCATCTATTAACAGATGACTGGTATCTCCAGAGACAGAACCAATAGGAGATTTTATGTGTGTGTGTGTGTGCGCGCACGTGTGTACATGAGGAGTTATACTATGGGAATTGGCTCATGCAAGTGTGGAGGCCAAAGAGTCCCATAGCCTGCCGTCCATGAACTGGAGAAACAGGAAAGCTGATGCTGGCATTCAGTCTAAGTACATAGTCTGAAGAACTGGGGAAGCTGCTGGGGTTATTCTCCATCTGAGGTTACAGGTCTGAGAAGTGGGGGATAAAGGGGAAGCCCCATAATCCAGAAACCCAGGAACCAGGAGCTCCAGTGTCTGGGGGCAGAAGAAGAAGGATGTCTCAGCTCAAGGAAGAGAGCACATTCATCCCTTTTCAGCCATTTTGTTCTCCTGGGTCCTCAGTGGTTGGGAGGATGCCTGCCTACGTTGGTGAGAGGGAGCTTCATTACTCAGTCCACTGACTCAAATGCTGATTGCTTTCTGAAGCATTCTCACAGGCACACCCAGAAACAATGACATTCCTTAGCTCAGTCAAGCTGATACATAAAATTAACCATCACAAGTAAATAAAGAAAAAAAAATCTGGAGCAAAATCCTGCTATTTGCAGCATGGACCAATCCGAATGTTGTTATGCTAAGTGAAATAAGCCAGCACAGAAAGACATGTATCACACGATTTCATTCATATGTGGAATCTAAAAACGTTGAGCTCAGAAGCAGGGTAGAGTGGTGGTTGCTAGGGCTGGGGAGTCCCGGGAGAGGCATTGGTCAAAGGAGGCCAAGTTTCAGTTATAAGATGCATAGGTTCTGGAGATCTAATGTACAGCAGGGTGATTATAGTTAACAATACTCCATTGTGTACTCAAACTGCTAAAAATGGATCTTAACTAATCTCCCCACCTCCCCCGACACACACATGTACAAGGCAAACATGTGAAATGATGGATGTGTTAACTAGCTTGATAATAGTGATCATCTCCCAATGAATACTTATATCAAAAAATCGCAATATACGCCTCAAATATGTGTAATTTTAATTTGTCAGTTATACCCAATAATGCCGAAACACAACCAACTAAAAACAAAGTATTAATAAAATGCTCCGAACAGTGCTTGGTTCAGGGTATAGTATGATTCTAAAACACAAACCTAATTTCATTAAACTTGTCAGGTAATGGAGACCTGTGTTCAGGAACAAAATCTCTCAAAACAATCTGAAATGGTATTATATACCATTCTGGGCAAGCAAGGAAGATTTTGAATAACCCCGTCAAAAATGGGTAACAATCTTGCTTAGATTCAAGCAGGACTGCTGTAATATTCTCAGCATTTTTATACTTTCCAGGTTAAAGCTGGTTTGTTTTGATCTTGTAGTTTTCATAGGATTTCAAAAAGCCAAGTTTCTCAAAGCGTATTTGTGTTAGTCTGTTTTCACGCTGCTAATAAACACCCAAGACTGGGTAATTTATAAAGGAAAGAAGTTTAATTGACTCACAGTTTCACATGGAGGGAAGGCCTCACAATCATGGCGGAAGGCGAAGGAGGAGCAAAGTCACATCTTAAATAGTGGCAGGCAAAACAGAGCTTGTGCAGGGGAACACTCTTTTGTAAAATCGTCAGATCTTGTGAGACTTATGGGGAAACTGCCCCCATGATTCAATTACCTCTACCTGGCCCTGCCCTTCACATGTGAAGGTTATTACAATTCACGGTGAGATTTGGGTGGAGATACAGCCAAATTATATCAGTATTGTTTTAAACAAGAGGGCTTCAAGTGTCATGTCCTTGCTAATGATACAATTCAAAAACAAGGCTTCTAGGTGTTCCACCCTTGATGCTCACCAGCTGGAACACCACGAGGTTTCACAATAGTGAGTACTTGATAAAAGTCACTTGTTCTTGTTTTTTAATGAGATATTACTACAAGGGATAGAGAAAGCAGTTTGTGAAGTATAGTGAGTAACTGGCTAAAGGACACTACTGAAGAGACCGTGTTTGAGTTTAATGTCAGTATTTTCATGTCTTTTTAACAGTAGAGAATAGGAAAGTGTGGAAAGGAAATTTTTCTTATTAATTAGTTTATGATAAATTCTAGTAGGACAAATAAACATGAAAGGGTGGAATGAATGAAGGCATAGATTAAACAGGTTAGGCTATGAGTGGAGAATTGTTTTAGCCTGATAATAGGTATATGAAAGTTGAGTCTACTTTTGTCTGTGTTAGAAATTTTCCACAATAATAGGCTTAAAGTAAATGAGTACAGGAAAAACTTAGGAGAAATAACTCTAGCAGAAAATTTAAATATTTGTCAAATAATTTTAAAGGTTAAAAATATTCATTAGCCAGTAATACAGGCAGAGTGTTTTGACATGTCCTCAACGTCATTAATATCTTTTGCTTTTAAATAAAACAAAATGAAAAAACAGAACTCATCAGCAAAACAATTCAGAGATTGATAGAAAAACCCCTGATGATGTAAAATAGTTAAAAAAATGGTCATTATAAGTTAGTATAGCAATAATTTCTATTAAAAAAATAAATCTATTTACATGTCTTTTACCCAAAGTAGCATTTTTTTTGCTAAGAAAATATATTTTTGATTAGTAAAGAAATTAAACATGGAGTATTTACTTCTCCCAGAAATACATCCCAAGCTCACATTTTATATTCATTGGAACTAAAATGACAATTTCTAAAGCGTGGTTATTTTTTTCTAAAGATGTGTATTTGATGACCTTTACTCCACTAGAGGGCTCTGTGGATAAGAGAAAATACTTAAAATCATAGCATTTAAAGCCATCTTAAATGTATGCCATTTTACCAATTAATCTCTTGGTAATTCTTATTTCATATTCAGATGTAACTTATTGCTTCTGAAACTGAGTAGTATAATTAATATCTTTAGATATTCTTTTTCTAATTAATTAATTGCTGGTATTTCTTCTGAGAAAGATTTATACTATAATAAATCTGTCCTTTTTTTTCTTCATTAGGAGTTAGAATCACCAACACATATAGGCAGTACTTATTTCCGAATATAAAATACTTTGATGAGCCAATGAACTACTTGATAATTCAGATGTCTGCTCACTCATAATTTAATACTACTTCAAGATTACTTTGAAAACTTTAATAACAGTATTATAATATAAAAGGTATGGGTTCTTAGATGGGAGTTACATTTGCTCGGGTATATTTCCATATTTGTAAGAATATTTTTGTCTCATCTAATTTTAAATGACAGAGGCAAGGCTTTTACATAAATAGTAGCATGTTCTGGTATCCATGCCTGCATTTTAAGCAATCAGGATTTTTAAAATTTTTACCTGTGGATGTTACAGGCCCCACATAGAGGGGAAAGGGAGGATTCAGTATCCAATGTTCATACAATGTATTATCTAGTAGGCCAAGTTTTCCACACAAAATTATAAGGAATGCAAATAAATAGAGAGGAAAAAAAAAAAAACAGGAACAAAGCACACAGGAAAAAAGAAGTTGACATAGAGTGTCTGTGAGAAAGAACTGATTCAGATTTAAGCAACAAAGACTCCAAAGCAGAACTTACAAATGCGCTAAAAGAATTCCAGAAAACCATGCTTAAAGAAGTTAAAAAGATACAATGAGAATGATGACACATAGAGAACAGCAGTATAGAGAGATTCAACTTACATAAAAAGCAAAAGAAATGGAAATCCTAGATTTCAAAAGCACAATAACTGGAAAGAAAAATTCACTAAGTGGCTCAATGGTAGATTAGAGATAGCAAACAAAACACAACAAAAACCCGGAAAGACAGACTTACCAAACATGAAGACAAGTATCATCCATCCAAAGACCAGAAGGGAAAAAAAGATGAAGAAAAATTAACCTCAGAGGAATATCAGACACCATGAAACCCACCAACATACGTGTGACGGGAGTGCCAGGAGAGGAAAGAGAGAAAGGAGTAGAAAGGATATTCAGAGAGTTAACAGCAGAAAACTTCTCACATTGGATGAAAAACATTAATCTGTATATTTGGGAAGCTCAGTGAACCACACAAGGAAAATGCTGAAAGCCAAACACAAATGGAAAATCTTGAAGGAAGTAACATAAAAGCTCATCATGTACAAGGTAACCCCAATAAAATTAAGGTATGACTTCCTGTCAGAAACAATGAAGGCCAGAAAGCAATAGAATAATAGAGTCTGAGTGCTGAAATGAAAAAAAAAAAAAGTGTGTTTTTAACGCACTGTGCTCAGAAAACTGGATATCCCATGCAAATGATAAAGCTGCATCCCTAACCCACATCATATACAAAAGTTAACCTGGGCCGAGTGCAGTAGCTCATGCCTGTAATTCCAACTCTTTGGGAGGCTGAGGCAGGTGAATCGCTTGAGGCCAAGCGTTTGAGATCACCCTGGACAACATGGTGAAACTCCATCTCTACAAAAAATTAGCTGGGTCTGGTTCAACAGACCTGTGGTCCCAGCTACTCAGGAGGCTAAGGTAGGAAGATCACCAGAACCTGGGAGGTTGAGGTTCCAGTGAGCTGAGATTGTGCCACTGCATTCCAGCCTGGGCAACAGAGTGGGACCCTGTCTCAAAAAAAAAAAAAAAATTAACCTCGAATCAATCAAATATCTACATGTCAGAACTAAAACTCCAACAAAAGTATCAGAAGAAAATGTAGGCATAAATCTTCATGACCTTGGCAATGGTTTCTTAGATATGACACTAAAAGCACGAGCAACTGATAACAGAAGTAAATAAATTAGATTTCATCAAGGTTTTTAAAAATGTGCTTTAAAGGATACCATCTAAAAAGTAAAAAGATAATCCACCAATGGGAGAAAATATTTGCAAACCATGTATCTGATAAGGAGCTTATGTTCAGAATATGTCCGAGAATTCAGTAATCAGAAGGCAAATAAGCTAATTGAAAAATGTGTGAAAAGTCTGAATAGCTATTTTTCTACAAAAGACACACAAATGGTCAATGAGTACATGAAAAGATGCTCAACATCATTAGCATTTAGGGAATGCAAATCAAAACAGCAGTGATGTACCTATTTACAGCCTCTTGGGTGGCCATGATCAGAAAGATGGAATAGTAAATGTTGGTGAAGACATGGAGAAGGAACCATCATACCCTGCTGGTGCAAACATAAAACACTGGAGCTTCTTTGAGAAACAGTCTGATAATTCCTCAAAAGATGACCAAGTGACCCAGCAACTCCATGCTCCATTATACACTAAGTATATACATACATTATATACTAAGTATATACATACAAGTATATACATACATTATATACTTAGTGTATATATACATTGTATATACTAAGCAGAAATAACAGTACATGTCCACACAAACATTTGCATATGAATGTTTACTATTCATACCAGTCCCAAAGTGGAAATAACTCACATGTACATTACTAATTAATGGGTAAGTGGATTATTATTCCGCTGTAAGAAAGAACGCATTACTAATACGTGCTACAACACGATGAATCCAGTGAAGATGCTAGGTGAAAGAAGTCGATCACAGAAGACCACATACTGTATGATTTCATTTACATGAAACATCCAGAATGGACAAGTCTATGGAGACAGAGAGTGGATTAATGCTTCCTTAGGGCTGGGGGTGGAATTGGGTTAAATTAGTGATGACCGTTACAGCGTGCAGGGTTTCTTTCTGGGGTGATGTAAATGTTCTGTAGTTGATTATGATGATGGCTGCAGAACCTTGTGAATATCTTGAAAACCATTCAACTGTCAACTCTAAAAGAGTGAATTTTATGGTATGTGAATTATATCTCAAAAAAGTGTTAATAATAAAAAAGAATAAATAAATCACTAGCTGGCATTCTGTAGGCTCCATGTATTAAAATGCCTTTAGTCAAAGGGTTAATAAGTAAATATAATTGTTTTACCAGATTCTCTTGCTAATGACATTTCCTAATTTCAAACTTTTTGTGTGAACTTAATTAGTAATTTCTAATTTAATAGATAATATACCTTCCCTTTATGTATTAGAAGCCCAGAAAGTGAGAAGAAGCTACTTGAGGCTGTAGTTTAGGAATACTCTTACAGTGTTAGCTTAAGGGACATGGCAGTGAAGTGCAAACTGTGAGCAACAGGACAAAGACAGCAGGAACAGTCTGGTTTTCATTTATATAGATTGAACTAGGAATTTTACTCATCCTTAACTTCTCCAAGGGTAGCTCCAGGAGACTTCAAGATGGGTGTCTCTGGGCTGGGGAACTGGCTCCCTCCCGGGAGGCCTCTGTGCTGTGCATTTGTGCTCCAGCATGCTCCGAGTGTTTGTCCTCCTGGAAACATGTTCCTCAAACACGATGGGTGCATTGCACGGTGACGCCCAGCAACGCAGTTTGCCTGTGCTTGAAGCAAGTTTTAGTGAAAGAAGTTCCCCTGTCATTCTCTCATTCCCCACTTCAAAGCATCTGCTCTTGCTGCCTTTCTTGTTGGAACAAGGTGTTCCTGGCTCTTTGCAGCTTCTAGACCTCAGTTCAAACTCCACCTCTTCCTTCAGAGAACGTTTCCTGACCTCTGGGTCTAAAGTAGCAACCTTGGTTACTCTTGCATACCCTTAATTCATTTTCTTCGTATTTATTAAAATCTATAATTATCTTTTTAATACCTTGTTTAATTGCATATTTTATTATTTTCCCAATAAATACCAAGGTATATGAGAGTCAGAGTGTTTCACTTTTGGTCACTATAATTAAAGCATTTAAGGAAATATGTTCAGTAAATATTTGTTGCAAGAATACAGAAAGGATGAACGTATCTGCTTCTACACACCCAGAACATCAGACGAAATGATCCCTGTTGCCATTGCTGAAGAAGGTAAGATTCAGTGTACTTGGATTTTACAGACAAATGAATACTTCATCTCCATATGAGAAGAACTTTCTAAGTCTTAAAGCTTCCTAAAGATGAGGTGGGTTTTCAAAATGTTTCAACAGGTGCTAGGAAGTATTTTAACAAACTTTGAAAATGTCTAAGTTCATCCTAAACATCCAAGTGTAAGAGTCTAAGAAATATTGGTCTATTTTTATTCTTTGAAAAGGGATGGCTTTATTTATGTAGAATTATAGAATTACAGGGCGGGAGCTGGGCACAGGCTAGACAGGCTTTTAGACTGAAATGGATAACCATTTCCCATAGACAATGGTTTTATTTTCATTTGTATTTTTTTAAAAAATAATGTCAAGCATATAATAAAGTTACAATAGGACCAGCTACTCCTATATACTCTTTTTATATTTTATTTTATTTTTTTTTTTTTTGAGGCGGAGTCTCGCTCTGTCGCCCAGGCTGGAGTGCAGTGGCCGGATCTCAGCTCACTGCAAACTCCGCCTCCCGAGTTTACGCCATTCTCCTGCCTCAGCCTCCCGAGTAGCTGGGACTACAGGCGCCCACCACCTCGCCCGGCTAGTTTTTTGTATTTTTTAGTAGAGACGGGGTTTCACCGTGTTAGCCAGGATGGTCTCGATCTCCTGACCTCGTGATCCGCCCGTCTCGGCCTCCCAAAGTGCTGGGATTACAGGCTTGAGCCACCGCGCCCGGCCTACTCCTATATACTCTTTACGCAGTACCCCACCCCCTAACTAGTCTAAATTTACATAACTAGCTACTGAACAAGTTGGAGACATTGTGCCCCTTTACCCTTCAAAGTGTATTTCCTAAGGAGGGAGATTTTTTTCTTACATAACCACAAAACAGTTAACTAAATCAGAAACATTTAGCACTGCTTCAATGCCATCATCAAGTAATCAATTCATATACAAATTTGCTCCTTCTGTCTCTCCACTGTCCTTTAATCTAGAATCACTTTTCAGTCTTCCTTGTGTCTTTATAATTTAATACTCTTATTATTCTGGTGCTTGTTTTTCATATGATGAAAGCTGTCAGTAGCATTATTTTATGTCTATTTGTGGATATATAGATTTTGGGGAATAATACCTCGGAATAAAATAGTTGGATCAAAGAGTAGAGGAATGTTAACATCAAAAGAAAGTGTCAAGCTGTTTTTCAAGATAGTCATGCCTCTTTCATTCCTGCCAATCATATATGAGAGTTTGGTTGCTCTAAATCCTGAGCTAACGTTTAGATTTCTGGTAACCTCAATCTTAGCAATTCTGGAGCATACTGCAGCTTTAATTTTCCAAATGACTAATAATGTTGAGCACTTTTCCTTGTTTTATTTAACTATCATTGTGTCTGCTTTTGGGACATGTCCCATGAGGCCTGTGCTCATCAAACCTACTGGGTTGCCTTCACTTTGTGTAGGCATTCCTACATATTCTGTCACCACTTTCTCTGTCAAACATACATATTGTGAATCTTTTCTCCCTATCTGTAGCTTACCTTCTTATTTCCTAACCAAGATTTTGATGAACAAAATGTTTCACTTTTGATGAAATATAATTTTTTTTTGACACAGGAATTTCACTCTTGTTGCCCAGGCTGTTTTGCAATGGTGCTATCCCAGGTCACTGCAGCCTCCACCTCTGGGGTTCAAGCAATTCTCCTGCCTCTGCCTCCCGAGTAGCTGGGATTACAGGCACCTGCCACCACGCCCAGCTAGCATTTTTAGTAGAGACCGGGTTTTACCATGTTGGCCAGGCTGGTCTCCATTCCCTGATGTCAGGTGATCCACCAGCCTCAGCCTCCCAAAGTTCTGGGAGTACAGGCATTAAGGCACCACGCTAGGCTGATGAAATACAATTTTTTGAAAATATTTTTGACCTCTTATGTCTGAGAAATGCATAGTGGCAAAGATATTCCCTGTAGACTATTCTGAAATTTTCTAATTTTCACTCTCCTGTTGAGTTCTACTATCAATCTGCTGGTGCTCCCTGAAGGAGTAAAAGGTTGTTCCCCAGGCAGGGCCCCTGGGTGTCTCTCCAAGGTGGGGGCCATGGGCTGAGACCACCCCTGTATCAGACCCCCTGCCATTCCAGTGTCTTAGGTGGCGGAGGGGAGTCTCGGGCCCACAGGGAGGAAGAGGCATCCCCGAATAGGCTGCCCTCTGAGAGGGCTCCCCTGGCTGTGTTCTGCCTGAGGAAACAAGTCTATGGGATGGGATTCTCAGAAGAACCAACTCTGCCAACACCTTGATTTTAGATTTCCAGCCTCCAGAACTGAGAGAATACATTTCTGTCATTTTTTGTTGTTGTTGTTATCCAGAGTGTGGTAATTTGTTGCAGCAACCCAGAGAAACTCGCATGGACCCACTGGCACCATGCTACCTTCCTGGACTCTGTGGCTGGGACATGGGTAATTGAGGTCACCAGTGTCAGTGACTTGTCAGAGGCCCTGAGGTAGCACCTGTCAGGGATGCTGAGGCAGACGCCCTCAAGAGGTGTGCTGGCCTCGCCGTGAGGAGTCACAGGTGCGCCATTGGAAGGGTACAGAATGCCCGGGGTGGGTGGCATGGGGACATGAGCTTTGATTCCAGACAACCTCGATCTTTCTTGCTTACAAGCGGCATTAGGAGGAAAGATCCCTGAATGGGTCAGGGTGAAGGTGAAGTCACAGTTGAAAGCATTATGCATCAAATCTGGAAAAGGGGAAGCCAGTAGCCTGAGGGACTGCAGCGACAGGCTAAGCGTGTGTTGACTCTCAAAGAAGGGAAATAGTAAAGTGTGTCATCTGCTCTTGGAGAAGGTCTCAGAGAGTGGACATCACGAATGGTGTGGCAGGAATAAGGTCATTAAGAAGATGAAAGGGGCTGGGACCCAGGGCTTGGAGTCCAGGGGTAGGCAGCTTCCTTCCAGTGTCATGGTGGGAAGATAGCGGAGAGATGGGGAAGAGCCTCGGGGTGTTCAATTTGCTGGTGACAGGGTCTGGCTCCTGGCTGACACTTCTCAGTGGGTGTAGACCAATTCTCCACTGGATACCAAGGCCAAGTGCCCTCCCAGTGATCCCCTGAGGAAGTGGGTAACAGCATCAGGACAGAGTCCACTTCTTTTCCAGTCTTGAACCTTTATGGGTGTGGCATAATTTGGTTTTATGATGTCTCCCCCAAGTTCCACAGTTGCTAACAATTTTCTAACATGCAATTGGAGAACCCATCAGCAAACTCTCAGGTTTCACAGCTCACAATGTTACTGAACATCCCAAGAAAATCCAGCACATTCCAAAAGTCTTCCCTTACTGTTTCCTCACTTATCCAGGACTCCACCTTTCTCTTAACTAATTTTCTTCTCTACTTTGCAACTAGAAAGACATCCTTTTTGAGGAGAAAAGAAAAATGTGAGGTAAGTAAACTCATGCAAGCATGTTCCAAACTGCGTGTGAAATGGCGTGGTTGTTTTCTCCCTGGCCTCACCCCTGGGGTCCTCTGACCCCTCCCTTCCTGGGCACCAAGGCCTCCTGGTTTTTCTTTGGGGTCTCTGTGGGTCCAGCCCCTCCTGGAGTGCTTGTCCTTTGATAACCTTGTGACTTGTGCCCTTGAGGTTTTCAGTCATGTTCCTCCTGCTTACAGGGTCTCTGAGAAACCCACAACAATTTTGGTTCTGTCACCGCCACCTCCAGCATTTTCTGCCTCCCTTTCCTGATTTATTTTTTTTCTTTCTAACACTTATCACTATCTAAAACACATCATAGGCCAGTGATTTAACTTTATTCCTCTTCCATGATTTATTTTTTCTTCTTAAGATTTATCACTATGTCAACTATGATGACAGCAGCGGTCATATAATAGTTGCTTAATAAAAGCTTGTTGAATGAAAGGATAAAATAAAGACTGTGTAGAGCCCTGCCCAGACAAATGAGGATGTGGCTCATGCAAGAAGTTCTCAAGGGTCAGGAAAGAAGAATATTGGGGGTTGAAAAGTGGACAATTGGAGAGGTGGGGTAAGCAGGCCAGGGATGGGAATTAGAATGATGAGGCATGAGTTTCAGGGCTGGAGATGAGGCTGTGATTTAAAGAGGAAAATGTTACGGTTTCCAATGGAAAAGAGCTGTAATAAAGAAAAATAAATTAATTTTTTTAAAACTAAGTAGTCTACCCCTATTGTAGGACTCTAGAAGACTCTAGATTCTAGAAGATCCAGATATAGATGTAGTTCCTGGAGCTGACGAGTGGACATCTCAGCCTCTAGAATTAACTGGAGGCTTACCAAGAGGGATGATAGGTTTGGTTTACATGTTAGTACGAAATTTGGAATATATTTCTCATTTTGTGCACACACACAGATATGTATATGTGTGTGTGTATATATATATATATCTTTTAAAAAATTAGAGATAACATTGTATACTACTGGTAATGGCATTAGACAAATGCATCCCATTATGTTTTTCACGTGGGTCACCTGTGTGCCTTTCACTTCAGCTCCTCTGAATTTCCGTGATCTAGCCAGTAAAATGCTGAAAATATAAACAAAGAAATGCAAGCTTTCAACTGCGTATATAAACAAACACAGAAATAGAAATGTTCTTCCATTCCCATGTAGGTTTCTTATAGCATCTCTCCCTCCCTTTTCATTCATTTGCTTTTATGGTGGTATGCAAGCACTTCGGTTTTCATGACTAATGTGTCTCTCTCTCTCTCTCTGTCTGTCTGTCTCTCTCTCTCATTTTCTTCTCTTTCAGAGCCTTTGCATGTGGAACAAATGTGATGTTGTCTCTAAACTTTTGCCGTCTGCCTTTATGGAAGGCTATCACTCACCTACTCAAGCCACCTGCTGTATCCATTGCACAGCAAGCAGTGGGGAGAGACAGGATCAAGTTCCTCTAAGTCTCTAGGGGCTGCCATAACAACAAACATATTTTGTTAATTATTATTTGTTCAAGAATAGCAACAGTCTTCTAGGTTCCTGTTTTGTGAGGGTTGCTGGTTCCCGTGAAGCCTCTTTAGCCTGTTCCTTCTGATTTCAGTTTAAATGCTTGCATATCCCACACATCTTTGGGTGTATCTTATGTGCCAGGAGGCTTGTGGGAGCTTCCACAAACATTTCATCTTCTTTTAAGTGAGAAGAAGTTACCATCCTTCTCCATGTTTCAGAAGTTGAAGCTGGAGCTTGGAATCCAGGTGACTTGCTAGGTGTCACACAGACTTACCAGGGGCAGGAACAGGGTCATCTAGTTGCAATCCCACTGTTTCCCTCTTAGGAAGTGAGCACATGGGAAGGGGAACATGTACAGGAAAATAAGACTACTTCTGGTGGTGGCAAGTGAGCAAAAGGAAATACCAAGGCATACTTTATTAAGTGCATGAGCAGTCCTTTTTATTAGAACACATGGAAAACAAAGATGATACAAAGATTTTTTCACTTCCTGGACATTATTGACCTTCCAGCAAAATGCTGCATAGCAGCTGCGAGCAGGTACCCCACGTTGTCATTTCTTTCTTTCTTACTATTATAGATCACCGAGTCTTATGTAATTACCCACAAAATTGCTGGTGTTGCTTCATGACAGGTGTGACAAATCCTCAGTAAGGTCCCTTTGCTTGTCTAGAAAATGATTAACCTCTTCCTGCAGCCGTTGCATGTGATAGTTAATATATGCAACAAAATATATATACATACAACTTCAGTGCATGCCATTTAACAGCATTTTCTTCATAGGTCAAAGTGTGCCCAGCGTGACCTCACCCACTAACTGCATTAGTGTAAAATTTTAGGCCAAAATAAAATAGTGATCTAAAATCATATAGCTTTGATCCACTGTACAACATGGATATTCATAAGACCCCTCCATAAATGTTTGGTCCAGATCTTTCTTCCACTGAATGAAGTTTGACAATTTGTGACAGGACAGAAAAGAAATTCATTATATTTAGTAATAGAAAACCTATTTCTCATTTTTCACGAGCCAAGCAGCCTCAATGAAATTGCCTAAGCCGCCACATCACCCTCCTCCACCTTTGTGGTCTGTGAGGTCGCTCACAAGGGTCTTCAATTTCCTTATGTTCACAGCTTGGCATCTGGTAATTGTCAGTATCAGAAAACATAAGGGGGCTATATATTTTTTCCTCAGAAGAAATATTTCTGATTTGAAAAGAAATAAATCTGTCAAGAGGAAAATATTAAAAATAAAAAGTGTGACTGTAATAATCACTTCGATGTCACAGCCAATTTTGTTCATTCGGACTGGGGAAGGAAACTTCCCTGCCCCCCCAAAGGAATTGTCAAAGTAAGAGAAATGGAATTTTTATTTCAATAACCACTGTGGTTTAAGGGTAATTTATGTATAAGGAAGCACAACAGCCTCAAGAATCAAATTTCCTTAAAATATTATTTTGTATTCTCTCTGCTACAAGGCTTAGTGAAACTGATGGATCAAAGTGAAGAATGACTAAATTTGTTTCTCTAAGTTACAGTTTAACAGACACTGTACACCGTGCATAGCACTGGCAAAAGAACAGGGTTTTGCATTTTGCAAAGGGTTATAGTCAGAGAATAATATTTCTTGAAATTAAATAATCCTTATAATGTTAACACGAAAAATGAAAGAAAAGCTAGTTTTGTTTGACCTGATCCGGAAAAATAGCAAATCTTTCACTGCCCACACCCCACCACCTGCCACAAACAAACCCTTGGGCTCAGTCACTGCTGTTTTCATCAATAATAAATAGCAGTGCTACGTGTCATTTAAGTTTTTTTCTTCTTTTTTTAGTATGCATTTCCTCAGAGAAGATAGAAAGAATGTTCAGGCATTTAAATGAGCAATTTAAATTCTTATTTCTTTCTAGAATGATCCCCGGCTATTGCTAGAACTATCTGTATTTAGGATTGAAAAACAAAGGAAGAAGAATAGATAAAACAACTAAATCACGGCTTCATATTTGCTCAGCTCCACACAGGAAATATTTATCACTCTCTCCATAGCAATTCTCACTGATCGCATGGACTAACCCGAGACACCCCTGCCGCACGCGGTAGGCGGTAGGGAGCCTGCCCCCAATCTGCGAGTGCGTCTAAGGCTTGTCCTTTCCTCCTTTCCTCCTTTCTTTCTCTCTTACTTTCTCCCTTTCCTTCTCCCTTTCTCTTTCTTCTCTTTCTCTTTCTCCCCCTCCTTTTTTTTTTTTTTTTTTGAGACGGAGTTTCCCTCTGTCGCCCAGGCTGGAGTGAGCAGCGCCATCTTGCCTCACTGCAAGCTCCGCCCCCCGGGTTCCCGCCATTCTCCTGCCTCAGCCTCCCGAGTAGCTGGGACTACAGGCGCCGCCACCTCGCCCGGCTAGTTTTTTTTTGTCTTTTTTAGTAGAGACGGGGTTTCACCGTGTTAGCCAGGATGGTCTTGATCTCCTGACCTCGTGATCCGCCCACCTGGCCCTCCTGAAGCACAGCTTGTCCTTGGTTCTTAATCACCTTTTGCTGATGAGCACCTTGTTTCTCAGATGCTCCATTTGGTCTTACCGCGATGGGATCACAGGGTCCTCTCTTTGCATATGGAATCCTTCTCCATGGCAAATACCATTACTCAAAGTTACTGAAGATTGGTAACTACTTAAACACGATATATTCCCCAGAAATTTTTCAGCATTTTTCCACTTTCTGAAAAAATCAACTTACGGAAAGGAAAAGACCAGGCATTTACCAACTTCCAGGTGCCAAAGTTCCCAGTTAGACGATCCGTAATTTTTATTTTGTTTTATTTTATTATTATTATTATTATTTTTGGTGGAGTCTCACCCTGTCACCCAGGCTGGAGGGCAATGGTGCAATCTTGGCTCACTGCAGCCTCTGCCTCCCAGGTTCAAGAGATTCTCCAGCCTCAGGCTCCAAGTAGCGGGTATTGCAGGCGCCTGCCACCACGCCTGGCTAATTTTTTTGAATTTTTAGTAGAGACGGGGTTTCACCATGTTGGTCAGGCTGGTCTCAAAACCCTGGCCTCAAATGATTCGCCTGCCTTTGCCTCCCAAAATGCTGGGATTACAGGCGTTAGCCACCATGCCTGGCCGACAATACGTAATTTTAATTCTAAAACAGAAAACAAAGAAAGAACAGCCATCATAATTGTGGGAAAGATGAATTAAAAGAAAAAAAATTTCAATCTTCATTAATGGCTACTTCACTTTATTTTGAGATTAAATACTACATTATATTTGGGGTCTGAGGGGAGATTACATGAGATGTTAATATACGTAAAAGTCCCCATTTGTTGGCCTGGTGCTAAAGGCATCCTCAAAACATGTTCTGTTCTTTATTAACCTCAAGAGATGGGGACATGGTCCTAACATCTGTGGTGTTCTCATGTTGGTTTATGTCTGACTTTATTTCTCAATGTTTATTTCTATCAAAGGATAAAATATGGGAGTTGTTTACACATTATAATTTTTATAATATATTTTCTAACACTTGAAAGTTTAAAAACTTTTACATTTAAAAAGAAATTATAACTACTACTCAGGCATTAAAAAGAATGAAATCATGTCTTTTGCAGCAATATGGATGGAACTGGGGGTCACCATCCTAAGTGAAATGCTTCAGAAAAAAAAAGTTAAAAAAACCACATCTTCTCACTTCTAAGTGGGAGCTTAACCACAGGCATACACTGATATCGGGAGTGGAATAACAGACATTGGCATCTCTGATAAGTGGGAGGATGGAAGTGGGGGAAGGGATGAAATACTACCTATTGGGTACAGTGTTCACTATTCCAGTGATGGTTACACAAAAAGCCCAGACTTCACCTCTATGCAATATATCCATATAACATAACTGTGCTTATGCTCCTAAATCTATACAAATAAAAAAATAAACTATGATACTTTAATATCACATTTTTCCTGTGTTACAGGCTACTGAAATGTAAATGTAGATTAAAATGAATTCGTTATTTTCTCATTCTTATTTCCAACAATAGCTTATAATAAATACTCTAATATGAGAATACATTATAGCTTTTAAATGAGACTAGAAAACTATCAAAACACAAAAGTAGAATCTGTAAGAAACAGTGGCTCAGAGGAGTGAAACATGAACAAAATGTAATGAGCAGAAAAGGACAGGTCTGACTTGGCAAGTCTTGGGTGGATGTCTATGTCAGGTGAGGGTGCACCTTGAGGTAGCCTGCTAGTTGTCTTTGCTTGGAGAGGGAAGTCTGGTAATGACTTTAGGATGTATATGCACAGAGGAGGCAAATGTGAAATCACAGGGTGACCTGGGAGCAGAAGAATTGGCACCAAGCAAAGAACGTGCCCAGATTGAGATGGAAGCCCAGCGTACACTTAGTCAATGTTCCATGAATAATCTGTGGATCAACTCAATAAATACACACTGAGCCACCCTCAACCACCTGCCACTCATTGGCCAAGTACTAACAATGCAATGAGAAGAAACCATAGTCTCTATCTTAAATGTGGCTGCTATTCTCAAAACCGAATTCCTGTTTTAATCAGTAAAGGAACAGAGAGCTGTAGATTTCAAATGAAAGCTTCAGTTCTCTTGCAAGAAGCCTACTACTATACATAATTTTTGGAAATGTTTTCTCAAATGTTCTTAAACTACAATAAGAAAGTAATGTATTTTTCAAAAGTAAATTTAAAACAAATTAAAAATGAAGTTTACAAAGAAATGAGCATACATGTGATAAGGAGAAACATCAGAACTGACAACTTTTTCTTCAGCCTGGATATTTAGTAAAAATGTCAGAGACACAGTAAGTATTCAAACAATGGCCACTGGATAAAGAAACAAAATGTCCTAGATTTCACCAACACAGCATAAAATCTGAAGGTTTCCCTGTATTCTTTCACATTATCTTTCCTCTGTCGAATGAAATGTTGATATAGTTGGCTGTGTCCCCACCCAAATCTCATCTTGAATTCCCATGTGCTGTGTGAGAGACTCAGTGGGAGGAAATTGACTCTTGGGGGTGGGTCTTTCCCATGCTGTTTTCATGACAGTGAGTAAGTCATGCAAGATCTCATGGTTTTAAAAATGGGAGGTTCCCTGCACAAGCTCTCGCTTTGCCTGCTGCTATCCATGTAAGATGTGACTTGCTCCCCCTTGCCTTCTGCCATGATTGTGAGGCCTCCAAGCCATGTGGAACTTTAAGTCCATTAAAGTTTTTATTTTGTAAATTGTCCAGTCTTGGATATGTCTTTATCAGCAGTGGGAAGACAGACTAATACAAATGGCTTAATGGTAAATATAAGGGATTTTCAAAAAAGTTCATAGAAAATATTTCATTTAAAAACCATGCCTAGATTTCAAAAGCTTTTTGCATCAAAGTAAACTTGTACTAAGCTGTTACAAGATGTCTGAACAAAATCTAGTTTGAATCACTCAAAAGCATAAGACATCATTTTGAAAAGAACACCTAACAGGGCAAAAAGGATTCTGCTAAAACTGAAGCATGAACGCATATCAGATTTATAGTGAAGCAATGGTAACATCACTGGTTGCTTTACAAGAAGTTTGCAATGACAATGCCCCAGATAAATCAGCAGTTTACAAATGGATAATGTATTATATAAAGGGACAAGACAATGTTGAAAATGATGGCCACAGCAGCAGACCATCCACATTAATTTGCAAGGAAAAACTTCCTGTTTGTGTCCTCACTGAAGGGGACTGATGATTAAGAGCAGAAACATGAGCCAACACCGTAGACATCTCAGTTCATTCAGCTTACACAATTCTTACTGAAAAATTAAAATTGACCAAACTGATCATGGAATGGGTGCAAAACCACTGTGTCCAAATGAGCTGCAGACAAGAGCAGAGCTTTCCATGGAAATTTTAAACAAGTGGGATTAAGTTCCTAAAGCATTTATTTGAAGAACTGTAACCAGATATGAAGTGTAGCTTTATCAGTACAATCCTGAATACAAGACACAAGCAAAGCAATGGCTACCAAGAGGGGGAAATGGTTCAGTCAAAGCACGTTGAAATAGTCAAGAGCAAAGGTCATGGCAACAGTTTTTTGGGATCCTCAAGGCATTTTGTTGGTTGTGTTTCTGGAGAGTAAAATAACAATAGCATCTGCATATTATGAGAGTGTTTTGAGAAAGTTGGCCAAAGTGTTAGGAGAAAAACACCCAGGCAAGCTTCACCAAAGAGTCCTTCTCCACCACAACAATGCTCCTGCTCATTCTTCTTATCAAAAAGGGCAATTTTGTGAGAGTTTTGATGGGAAATCAATAGGCATCTACCTGACAGTCCTGCTTTGGCTCCTTATGGCTTCTTTTTGTTTTCTAATCTTAAAAAAGCATTAAATGGCACCCATTTTTCTTCAGTTAATAATATAGAAAATACTGCATTGACATGGTTAGATTCCCAGGACACTTAGTTCTTTAGGAATGAACTGAATTGCTGGTATTATTGCTTCTGACCTTGTTAGTGATGCTTATATTGAGAAATGAAATTTGTATTTTTTATTTTTATTTGATAATTTTATTTTGAGATAAACTTTTTGTAGTCCTCTAGTAGTAGGAAAAAGGAAGGGGCCACAACAACCCATAATTCAGATAACTGAATTTTGGGTCTTATAATCTTAGTCGATCTTCATCCCAAATGAATTGAAGTCATCTGTATAATTTTCTTAGCCTTATCAAATAAAATAATAATTATTAAGGCATGTTAAAGACAATTAGAAACATTGTCTTTAACTTATTAACAAAAGCACTGTTATCATTACTATGTTTTCTTATTTAAAGAAGATATTAGAGAACACAGACTCTCAAGTTCAACTGCATGAACTTTTGTTCCAGCTGCCATTTATGAGTTGTCAGTAACTCTATGATTAAAACGGGGACAGTAATGGTACTAAGCTCACTGGGATGCGTATGCCTAAATACACACAAACACACACACACATATTTCATATATAAATATTATTTATAAGTCTATTGTCCCATGGTAGTTTATTTGAGCTGAAGATATTCACGTTCAATTTTTCTCTCAACACTCAATTATAACCAAAGCTATTATAACACATGTTGAGCATTTCCCATGTCCAGGCACTTTTCCATATGCATTTCAAGTACTAATTCGTTTAGTACTCCCCAAACCTGTGAATTAAGTGGTACTGTATTCCTGTTTTAAAGATGAGGTGTCTGAGACAAAGAAAATTAGATTCACTTGCTAAGATCACAAAATGTTGGGATTTCTTTACCATGTTTGTTGCCCTTAACTATTGAACAACCCTACACATGCATACACATGAGCATGCACACACACACACACATACACACACACACTCATGCACACACACAGACTCTCAAGGGATCCAAAGCCATATCCAACATGTGTTTGCTGTCTTGTCATTTTCACACCCCAAGGAAAAGGAAGGCTCCCTTTTCACTCTCCTTTCCTGGGATGCTGAAGAAACTGCCCAGGTTCAGAGACAAGGGGAAATCCTTCAGAGTGGTCTTCAGTGTGACACTGTACTTGACATGTTCTAGAAAGCAATATGGGTCCCACCTGGGGCTAAGTGAGGAGAAGTAAAGGTTCAGTACAGAAGGTAAGGTGCTGTGGGGTCCCCACTAATGGAGAAATAGCCTTGCTGTAATTATGTCCCAGGTCCATGTTACACTGGTGAACTATCTGTGCTCAATCAAAAAGCGTTATAGAATTCAATAAGCATAGATTAAAGTAAAGCACTTAATGCAATCCAGAATCTGTTTATTTTTAAACTCTTGTTCCTTAAATTTACCAGTATGTTCATCAATTACAGTTGACAATCTGTCCTCCAATTCCTTTGTCTAAGAATAATCACCCTCACTCTACTTCAGGAACTCAATTGATTTTTCTCTCTATAGTTTTAGCTTTCTTCTTTATATTCTGACTATTGAGGCCATTTATTAAAACTACAATCAAAATATTGAATATATCTCAATACTCCCCAGTACTGAAATATCTGTTTCAAAGCCTAGATAGTTGGTCCTGAGAAAATCCAGGATAACTCACTCTTCCAGATTTTTTAGAGGAGTGGGGGTATTTCTTTTATTAGTCTGTTCAGGGTGGATTTTCCTTTTACTATTAGGTCAGGTTCACATGATTCATGTTATTTATCTATCTATCTATCATCTATCATCTACCTATCATCTATCTATCTATCTATTATCTGTCTATTTATGTATCACCATCTGTCTATCTATCTATCTATCTATGTATCTATAATTTATCTATCTTTCTGTCTTAATCCATGTAGTGTTACTATAAAGGAATACCTGAGGTTAAGTAATTTATAAAGAAAAGAGGTTTATTTGGCTTATGGTTCTGCAGGCTGTACAAGAAGCATGGTGCCAGCATCTGCTCAGCTTCCAGAGAGGTCTCAGCCTGCTCCCACTCCTGGTGGGAGGCAAAGGGAAGCCAGCTGTGCAGATCCATAAGATATGTAGGTATAGATCTGTATGTCACATGGATCTCTCTCTCTGATAGATCTATATCTATGAATCACATGCATGTGTATCTCTATCCATGTGATCATATGGAGATGTGAGAGAGGGAGCAGGTGGGGAGGTGCCAGGCTTTTATTTTAAAAAGCTGTCTTGTGGGAACTGACAGAGTGAGAATTCACTTACCGCACCTTCCCAGGGCATTAACTTATTAATGAGAAGTATACCTTCCTAACCCAAACATCTCCCATTGGGTCTCACTTTCAATTGTTAGATCACATTTCAACATGGGATTTGGAGAGACAAACATCCAAACTATAACATTATCTATTATCTATCTATCTATCTATCTATCTATCTATCTATCTACCTACCTACCTATCCACCTATCTATCTATCCATCTGTCCATCTATCTGTATCTATGTATCTGTCTATATTTATCTTTGTCAATTCTCTCTGTATAAATATTTATCTATACCTATCTATATCTCTATCTCTCTATCTTGATCTATCTGTATCTCTATCTCTACCTTTCTATATCTCTATTTATCTTTATTTGTCTATCTATACCTCTTTATATCTCTATCTCTATATATTTATCTTTATCTCTCTCTTTATCTCTCTATCTGTATATCCCCCTCTCTCTCACTCTCTGTCTCTATCAGTCATGTTAAGGTACAAAAATACCCAAGCTTGTGACAGTCTAGCGGAATAAGGTCATCCACCTGATGTTCCTTCTGACAAAACAACCATAAAGTGAGATAAATTCGTAAGAGTTGTGAAGCTCAATAAAAAGTGCCATTGGAAAGGGGCAATGTGGATGTGTTCCTAAAAGGCAGAAATGATGATGGAAGGGAGTGTACCCTGCTGATATCTGCTAAGGGACTCTGACTTTGTAAACACTGAGTACTGCATAGTGTAGAGTAGGCACCTGCCCGCACATAGCAGGTTTAAGAAAGAGCCCTGTGAGGCCGATGCCTCCCACTGCCCTGCACAGACCCACTTCCAAGCTCAGGCTGGCAGGACACCCAGAGGCCCTTTTTTGTGGGGAAGACAAATTCCCCTGCTGGATGCATAGGAACATTTCTGAGTTCCCATCACACAGCTTCATCAGGCCATATTTTCACTGTATAGTGAAGCCCACATATCCACACAGATATTTCACCAGTAATGTGTATGGTATTCCCATAAGAACCAATCATTGGATAGCCTGAAGCGTGAAAAATAAGTAAATCAGTATTTGGAATAGATAATTTAGGAGCAAAAGAAGACTTCAAATTAAAATCCAGTCACTAATATTCTCTAAGGATAAGATAAAATTGTCATCAATAAAATAATAGATGTTATAAACCAAGAAACAACTTGAAAGCAAGAAAAAACTTAATAATAAATATATGATAGATGAGTCTTGGAATACTTATTCGAAGAGTTGGAAGATAAAATCAAAGAAATATCCCTAAAAGAAGTACAATAACACAAAGAGATTGACCAAGGGAGATAAGCAATTTTCAGTCTTTGAGGTCCATTGTCCTTTTAGTAGGAGTTAGAGCAAAATGGCATGGAGAAAACACAAGAGGGTTCCATCAAATACAAGGTGGGAGAAGACATCCCAAAACAAAAAGATGGGTCTCCCAAACCAAGACTTCACCATGGCCTCAGTGCAGCGAATGAGAGAAACTCACCCAGGGCTCTTCTCTATGACAGTTTAAACACCGGCAATAATGCTAAAATGCTAAAAGCTTCCAGGGAGTTAAACATGGATCACAGGCATGATCCTAGGAGTTAGAAAAGCATTTATTTATAGATAGCAACTCCAAAAATCTGTAAAATATTTGCCTTGTTTAGAAAGAAGATAGTGACTGATTCTAGGTGCAGATACACACACACACACACACACACACACACACACAAAAGATTAAATTCAGCAGGCCAAGAGGTACACCCAGATACAAATGGCAATGCAGTTAAAAACAAAGTGTTGAGGAAGGAAATGAAAATTACAACATAAAGTAAAGAGCCATAGAAATAATACAGCGATGTTATTCAAGACAAAGCATGTTAAATGTTAAAACTACTAAGATAATATGGCAGCAAGGTGAACCTTCATGTGCTGCTCAACACAGCTTCAGCATACTATGGGAATAGTGGCATCTACAACAAAATGGGATATTTTAGAGTACTTCTTAAAACATTAGTAAGTCTTCTTGAAAAAATATTTTGTAAAAGCAGCACAGTATTTGAATTATGCAATGACTAACAGATACAAATTATGTTCCTCAAATTAATATTTTTTCAAACAACATTAATGAAAAAATGGTCATGTAATAGATATGAAAGATAACATCAATAAAGTCCAAAAGCGTACATGATCTATAACCACATTGCAATGAGGCGACAAAGGAAGAATTAAAATGGAATGCTAAAATTCTATCTACATGAAAATATATAATCTGGGACAGAAAATTAAAAATTATCTATAAATGTATTGCAAAGGTGCACCCATGTCAAATATTTGAAATACAACATAGAAGGTCGGTTAGAGGAATGCCTGGCTTATTTCAATTATCATAATGCCGTCTGTGTTCACCCATGTTGTCACAAATGCAGTATTTCCTTTATTAAGGCTGAATAGTGTTCCATGTTGTATATATCCCACTTTTTAAAATCCATTCATTTGTTCATGGACACTTAGGCTGATTTTTTACCTTGGCTATGGTGAATAGTGCTGAAATAAACAAGGGAGTGCCAATATCTCTTCAACATACCAATTCCAATTCCTCTGAATATATACCCAGCAGTGAGACTGCTGGATTGTATGGTAGTCCTATTTTTAGGTTTTTTGAGGAACCTTCATAGTGTTTTCCAAAATGGCTGTGCTAATTTACTTTGCCACCAACAGTGTGCAAGGGTTCCCTTTTTTTACATCTTCATCAGCACTTGTTAAGTTGTGTCTTTTGGATAATAGTCATTCTAACAGGTGTGAAGTGATTTCTCCTTGAGGCTTTAATTTGCATTTCCCTCATGATTAATAAGATTGAGCATTTCCTCATGTATCTGTTGGCCATGTCTATGTATTTTTTGGAGAAATATCTCTTCAGGTCATTTGCCCATTTTTTAATCAGGTTGTCTTTAATCAGATTGTATGTTTTAAACCTTTTTCTCAACTCCTTAACTTCATAAATTGGAGCATTTTAACATAATCTCAGGTCTTTTCAGATGTCTTTCAGAAAGTAATATTTCTGAATATTATTTATGAAAGAAATTTCATAATATTTTGTGTGTTACGAAAACCCGGATGCTGAGCACTAACTCCTGTGTCATCAATGATTTTCTGGCGATTCACAGGGAAGAACAGGAAGCACTAGGCGCCGCTGCAGGCGCTGCGGAAGTGTCCGCCAAATGAACCTGCGGGTGGTAAATGCAGAGTCGTCAGGAGTGATCGCAGGAAGCAGTCGTGTAACTCCCTCCTGCTTCCTCACATCTGCTCTTTTCACTCCTCTGTCCGTCCTCGGGTGTTTGTAGCTGCTGTTGGAGAAATGCAATTTGTTTTTGTCATGATGAGGACATCACCTTTCCCTCATTTTTAGAAACTCTTTCTTCTCACCTGCGGCTCTGTCAGGAAGTCCCTGCAGGAGAACTTCCTGTGTGGAGCCTGGAGACAAGGGCTGGAGAGGGCGGGAACTCATGCGTCCGAAGAGCCGTCTCAGTGTGGGGGACGAAGAAACTTCAGGCCTCCGCGTGCCGTGCTGGCCCTCAGGACACAGCCCCCCATCCACATCTTCCTACCTGTGAGGTCCACAGCCTGGAAGCACCAGCACTGCTGGACCCTGTTTCCACCCCACGGAGCAGGGGCTGCCGCCATGAATTTGTGTATGTAATAACAGCGATGTCTGTGCCAGGCGTGGAGGCAATCACTATACTTCAATGACTAATTAAATGAGAAAAAAACGCAGTCAAACTGATTGATTGGATTCCCCAGGCATGTGTCTGAATTGACTGAATTCAGTTAAAATGGCTGCACTGATAGTTCCACATGGACATAACCTGCCTCCAGTTTTGTTTTTCAAACCTTTGGAAACGTTTAACTTCCCAGACTGCCTCTAGAGAAGGCCGACTGGAGAACACACGGGGAATGTGTCCCCAGTTTTGAACTGTTGTTAGCCCGTTTGTCAAAGCAGAGCATGATGGGGCGTGTATAGGAGGCGAGTGGAATATGCCTAGAGAAGTATCTCCCTTCAATGTTTATTATTTAGCCAGAACAAGAAAATTAGGTTGACTAGGAAAATGGTTTTTAACATTTATTCTTAGCATAAAAGAAGAGGCCCATTTTTCAGTCTATTCCTATAGAATTCAATTAAAGGTCAGGTTTGTAATGGAGATCCTAATTATTAATGTGTTGCTATTTTAATTATTGATAAGTTGAAATATTTACATAATGGATAAAGAAAATGCCCACGAACAGGTTGGGAAGCATTTGGAGAGCCTTCAAATATTTTATCAATATCCTTCTCTTGGGATTGTATAGATGATTTTTTAAATACACTCACCTAAAACATTTATTTAAAGTATTATAAAGGTAAAGTTACTGTTACTATTACCCATCAGACCATTAACCACATTACATCTATCATGGATCTGAAATATTTTTAGAAAGTGACTTGTAGAGAAATCATCAAAAAACAGTAAACGTATTTTTAGTACTTTATGCAACTCTAACATTTATTTTTAAAGAATAATTTAGTTCATGATTTATTTTAACCATACCCAGTGCTCATGAACTTCATCCTGCAAAGGTACTGAATCTAATTCTGCGATTGGAGTTTGGAACAGGCAGAAGAGTGCCACATACGTGCAGCTCTTAAGCACGTGCTATCAGAATTTGCTTTTCTATGTGCAGCTTAGAAAATTCTATTTCTGGCATAAAAAATAAAGCTCCTGCCAAAAGTAGACAGCAAATAGATCATGGGAATGATAATGTTACCTCTAACGTAATATGAACTTCAACTCCAAGGAAAGATGTTTCCTGGTCGTTTGCTTTTTTTTTTTTTAACGATGATGTTATGATAACGTACAAATTTTCTTTCAAATTTAAAATGCCATTAAAAGTTTATTATCAGTATAATTTGATTCATTTTGACTAAACTGTGTAACCTCAAATATTGAGAATAATTTTCAATGTTATTTATATAAACATGTAAAAATTATTGTCCCTAAGAATCCATCAATTCCCTCTTTTAAAAAGAGAAAAAAGAGCAAGAATCTTTCAGCCTTAAAGAAATAATTTATCCAGGGATGTTTGAGGGCAGGATTAGTGATACTGACTAAAATGAACTTTTCAATACCTAATGTGATATTTATTAGGGCTCAGTTTAACCAATGTTAGTAATTATAAGAGACACAAAATTCACTATTAATTAGTTCGTCATGAATTATTTAGGAATAGGTCTTTAAAGGAGGGCCATTTTCAAGCTTGTTTTCTATATTTTGTGTGGATCTCCTTCCTACACTTCTTTACATTAATCTCTTTTCACCTGGTAAAATTATCTTTTATTGTTTTCCACAGCTACTAAAGTATTTTGTTCTCATGATTAATATCAAACCATAAGTTTTTTGTTAGGGGAGGGATAGAATTCACTGTTTATATGGAAGATACTATGTTTTGAAAGAGTTATTTTTAATTCTAAAAGCTCTTAAGTTTAAAATATCATTTTTTTCTGATGAAAACAGAGTACAAGATTTCAAATTAAAGAATTGTCAGCAAAACCTTACCTTTCAAAATATGACTGCATTAAGGAAATAGCAGTTAGTACAATTAACTCATAACTTGATGCTGAAGAATATCTTTCCTTAGAGATTTTTCTTTCTTGAGAATAAACTAAGTGGAAAGTAGTCTCATGTATGGATAGATGAAGGGGATATCTGTTTGATTTGGTTTTGCTCATATGGTTTAAAATTTATATGACCTATTTATGGCAATTTACCCTAATAGGTTCATTTATTAATTCAGTTATTCACACATTTACTGAGCACCTGCTTTATATTTGGTTTTATTTGTAACAAGACACCTGGCAACAAAGACACCGGAAACGACTGCAGCCAAGTCTGACGATGCTGTTTCCTGTTCCAAAGGGATAATACATCACAAAGGGATGAGGAGATCATAATGATGAGAGTGTGCTGGAAAGGAAAATAAGAGGCAAACTTTTCTAATTAGAATTCCTATGGATGGGAATCATGTGATTGTTTATTTATTTATTGGAAGAGCTCACTTAGACTTATTTAGGTAGATTTTAAAATAATTTGCCTTGCTCAGGTCTCCATATACAGGAAAATATAAGTGAAACCAGTTAACATGTCCATAAAGATTCTTCACCTGCTGACTGAGAGGAGGCTTTGTGCTCAGAGTCGGGAGGGCTTTCTCTGTGCAAGTACCCTCACTGCCCCCATGTGCATCGCCCTGCCAGCATTTCTTTAAGAGGTGCTCCAACGTCATCTAACATCGTTTCAAAAGTCACTGGTGTTTCTACACTCCTCTGTTGTAAAAATATAAACAGTCTTTATTTCAAGCAGTCAAGTTCAAATGATTAGAAAACAATCAAGGGATCAAATCATCTCAAAGCAACAGCCTTTTTGTTGAGTTATTTCTTAATGACGTTTTCACCATGTTTTAAGATGAGACTTCCCATATATCACAAATATGCAATAGCGAGGCCTCTGTGTTCCATGAAGAGTCCCTTTAATGGAGTTCAATTTGGTCTACTTACTGTTTCTTAGTCACAATAACAAAAATGCAAAATAGAGAGCTTGTGTAATGCATATCTTTTATGATTGCAAGCATGCCATTAGCTCTGGAGAAACACGCTGGCTCAGAACCGTGAAAGAGATTGAGTTCTGTGGTTAGCACAACCACAGACCACAGGTGTCCTTAAAGGCTGAGGTCTGTGTCGAGGTCAAGGTCAGGATGCCAGACAATCATTTAGGAGGGAGAAAAATTCTTCTTTAAGGAGAAGGGTTTATTGAGAGTGGTTCTTGGTGGGTTTAATAGCAGCCATAAAACTCAACACATTCAATTTAGTGTTGTTTTGAGGAAATGAGGAAACGATATGAAAAACACAAAACCAGAAGGCTTAGAGTGGCGCATGACAAAACAGTTTTACCGATTGTATGAATCAATTTTAAAACATTTACTTCCATTTTAAAAAGTCATCCTCAAAGAATAAAGACTTGAAAGAAGTGCTGTCAATGTCTTCAAAACTGTCATCCATTCTACTAGAGTGGGCAACAGAATGAAGATCTTTCAATTCTGAAATACAGTTAGGGTGGAATCGGGGCTTGTCTTATAATCCAGGGACACCTGTTAGTAACGTGATGTGCTCCCTTACACTCAACTGTTACTTAAGTTCCAAGAAACGCAAGAATTGCGGACAGCATTGTTGACATGTGGGTCAGTGACATTGTCACTCCTACGCACTCTGTCTCAGTCGTCAGGCTTCTACTGAAGTAATTGATTGTGTAACTTTTGTCCACTCCCAGAACATGGGCTCCATCAGGGCCACTCTCATGCCTGTCTCCGTGACCCCTTGATCTCCAGTGCTGAGTGCTGAGATCATAGTAGGTCTCTCTCCATTTTTGTTGGTTAAGGGAATCCCATAGTTGTGAGAAGCATTATAAGCAGTTTGTTTGCATCACTGTGATAGTCCCTCACTTATTTTCCATCTGTTCCTGTGAGAGTTTGTTGGGTATCCACTCAGTCTAGTTGATGTTTTTATACAGGAGAAAACAAAGTTGTGCATTCACAGGTACAGGAAATTATCTTGGTTTCCTAACGAGGAAGGACTGCTGGACCCCTTGTCCTGGAAGGCAGGCTGCCATTCCTCCTTTGATGGGCCTTCTCTCCACCTTCCTGAGCCCTTTCTGTGTCCATTTCTCTTTCCTTTTCTTTTCTTCTGCTTCCTCTTTTGTCTTCTCAAAGGCAACATGAGTTGCTTCTCTCTTCTCTCACCCTGGGTCTCCCCAGCCTTGAGTCATCTGGAAGGTCCTGTGTCATTGTTCTAAACTCTCTCTCTTTTCTGCTATGAAGGATGCCATCTAGATGAGTTACAAAGTTTCTGCAAATTCTAAAATTTTATGTGGTCATATATGAATTTTAGAATTCAGTCATATATGACTGCGCACAATTTTAGAATTTACAGAAACTTTGTAACTCATCTAGATGGCATCCTTCATAGCAAAACAATAACCCACGACCTCCCAGATGACGGTGTGTTCCAGACCGACACACAGAGCCTCTGCCGGTGTCTCCTGGTGATGATGAAGGTTTACCTGGGGACGAAGACAAATGGTGAATTAAACCAATTGTCTTTAATAACAAAATGTGTGAGGAAAAATACCGTCTGATTTAGGAGGTTTAATTTATAAGATAGTTTTAAAAATAGGTGACTGTGAAGCAACACTAACACTGTTATTTGGTGTCTTTTCAACATTAATAAATACATGACAATTAACTAATTTAAGCATTTTTATTCATTCTGCCTCTAAACACTTTAGAATTCCTGAAAACAAGGCACTTTCTTCTGTGTTAAAATGTCATATCACATGCAGTTTTAAATACTAACAGGATTATATGATATATATGAATATCAGATTTGCGAAACTGAGGACAACTTTGAAATGAGATTCCAAATGAATTGTGTTAGGTTTTGATATGGAAATGTGTTCTACAATTCATCACATCCTAGTACAGGTCTGTGTCCTATGTAATACACATGGAAACGGGGCAGGCCCTCCTCCGGTGTGTGTCTGTGTGTACAAATGCTTTATTTTCCTGAATTCTCACACAAAACAACTTCAGCCAAAATATGCCAATGGGAAGGCTTGGTCTATGGCTGATTTGGAAAAGTGGCCAAGCTACTTAACCTGTAAGTTCTCACTTGTAAAGCTTCCCCGGTCCTGCTGAGAGTATAAATGAAAAGTTGTGTTTCACAGAGGGAGCTCCTTGGAAAATAAGTATTAATTCAAGATATTTTGTTTAGTGTGAAGCATAACACCCATTTTTGACCCCCTGGAGAATCGCTTTTAAAGCAAAAAAAAAGAAGGCATATACTTGCATACTCCTTGAAGAGCATGTATAATTAATAACAGAATCGAGGTAACATTAGTGCTTAGGAAGCATCTGAATATTCTAGAAAACAATTTTATATAAAAGGAGATTAATGTCATTTCATCAGTGTCATGACAATTGATGTATAGGACAAAAATTACAATACTGTCAAAGATTTTTAGCCACTGGAATCACTGAAAATGTGTACAACTGTGCTCAGAATACTTCAAATTTTTCTCTGCTTTGTTTATATATTTTCATCACAATAGAGTCAATGAAACACTTTGAAATTAATAAAATTTGGAAAAAAGGAATGAATTTGAAATGTTGGAGAAAATGTATATTTATTGCAGCATATGTAGTAAATTCATTATTTCTTCCTTCAACTATTCTCCGTTTAATTAACTGATCAAAATCAAAGTGGATTTTAAATATAAATATTCATTTTCAAGTGGAAAATAATATGATTTCATCTTTGAAAAGTAGACAGAAATTAAGATCAGTCTCAAACCTTTTCAATATCAGAAAAAAAGAACATGAACGCTTCATGTAACTATTGTACGTTTTCATAATTTACTTAAGCAATGACACTGTTTCCTCAGGAAATATTATTGTGAAGAGGGAAAATAAAAAATAAATAAAAAGTGGGAAAAAAAACTGTGTCCTGAATCATTCATTATGTGAAATGATTACACATTCCTCTTTATGTGAGGAAATGTTTTAGAATTTCAACATTTAATAATATAAAAGTGGAGAGTGAGGTGGGAAGATTACTTGTGCCCAGGAGTTCGAGACCAGTCCAGGCAACATAGCGGGACCTACTCTCTACAAAAAACTTAAAAAAATAGCTGGGTGTGGTTATGCATCTGTGGTCCCAGCTACTTAGGAGGCTGAGGCACGAGGATCGCTTGAGTTGGGGAGGTTGAGGCTGCAGTTAGCAGTGACCACACTACTGAACTCCAGCCTCAGCAGCAGAGAAAGACCCTGTCCCAATAATAATAATATATATCTACATTATGTGAAGTAGTTAAATATATCTTCTTAAAGTATTTATACAATTAATTAACTATGGAATATGTAGTGAAAATTTAAGAAATTTTAAAGTCTTTTGTTTCTTGAAGCTAGATGGAAATGAGAATAATTGTGAAACCATCCTCAACTCCATAAAAATGAAGATAAAGTATTATCTAGCTGGTGAAAGAATCTTTTTTCCGTGTTTAGGTAATGTTTTATTTAAAAGATAATGTTTGATTTGGACTTACAAATATTATATTGTTATAAAAAGACGTTAGTTTCAATCCATAAGCTGAAAAAAAAAACAACAAAAAATGTTTACATCTAACCTCAAAACAACTAAAACAGTCAATCACAAATGGCTTCCATTTTGAGCAGCAAATTTTGCAAATTAGTTTATTTGAGTATCACTTACCACTGAATGAAGAAAAATTATTTGTAGATAGCAACATCTTGGGAAGGGTTAAGAAGCAAATTATAATTTTTTTTCTGTTTCTACATGTAAGCCAGTTTTTAAAAATATGGTTTAAACTGAAAGAGAAAAAACACAGTATCTTATTTGGATCAGGAACTTCTTCATTATATTTCATTTTCTGGGAAACATGATAAGCTCCTAATTCTTAATAAAATGTGATAAAGTACAATCAGAAGAACTTTTTTTTTAAGGCAATTACTTTCATTGTGTTGTTGATTACTTGATAATTGTATAAGACACGTGAACAAGTAGCTTACAAGGTGATTTCTTTCCTGTTAATCATGGTATTGTGGGTTAACCTAAAGACTGAAAAGCTTTAAAGCACATATTTCGGTGTAGGTTAAGGGTACCAAATTACCATTTAGTTTAGGAAGGAGTCATCCAAGTGTCCTAAGGAACAGAAATTGAAGAAAGAAGATCTGCATTTCCAAGAATAGAAACGATTTCCAAGAATGGAAAGATACCAACATGGTACCCAGCCATAAGGGAAGACCTCCATAATTACAGATCGCAGAGCCAGGAAACTGACAGAGTATAATTAAGGACAGAATAATCTAACACTTGTATAAAGTACAAATTAATAGGACCGTGTCTCCGAAACACAGCTAAGATTGAAAACCCAGAGAAGGTCAGTGGAGACAAAGAAATTTCCAAGTTAAATGAAAACAAATAACCCATGGAAACTGGTGAAAAGATTAAAATTTGCTTTTTATTAAATGAAAATTGTCAAATCACTCTCCAATGAATGAACAAAAACCAAATCAAAATACCAAACCTTTAATATTGGTATTATCTAATAATGTGCATTTAAATATAGAATAATATCATTTCATGCACTTGCTCATAGAGCTACATGGAAAAGTACCTGTAATACTAGGAATCCCTCATGATGAAAGACAAAGGCATGTCTTTGTTATAAGGATGATATTATCAACTAATTTTTGTAATGTCACAATTTTGATATAACAAATTTAGGATATGAATCATATAAATGAAATCCTTTATATGACAGCTGTCTGGCCACTGTGTTCTTATAGTAGTTCCTGAATCTGACCCATAGATCTTGACATAGATTTAACATGATTGATGAGACCAGGCACTCATCAGATCGTGCCAAACGAATCAAACAAGAAGCCATTCAGATCACATTAAAGTTTCTATTTTTCTCAGACCTAGAAGATATGTTATTTAAAATAATTTTTACATAGCTGGTAAAAGAATCTATTTGTTCATATTTAGGTAATGTTTTATTCAAAATAGTATTTTTGATTTGAACTTATGAATATTGGATTGTTATAAAAGGGAAATTGTTTTCCTTCCATGAGCTGAAAAAAATATTACAAAAAAAGAATTCCACCTATTCTTAAGACAACTAAAAAAACCCCGTCACTAATGGCTTCCATTTTGGGCAGTAAAAGTATTAATATAATGGTTTTACTGATGGAAAATGTCAAAGAAAATAGTTTGCGGTAGTATCCTGTATCCTTGAATGAAGGATGTTGTTTTTTGGTACTAAAATTTCATCATCATTATATAGCTGATACTGGATCTTCTTCAAATCACTGGAGAAGTGACTGGTAAAGCTATCATAGGGCTTTGCATGTCTTCCAATTCGTCAAGCTATCAGATGAACCCCTGAAACCTTAGACACGAATGTTTAGGCTATCATAGGAGTCTTCTGTTGTGTGCTACACTCCTGATTATATCTTCTGTAAACGTGGCCTGGATTGTTTTCATCAAAATTATTAAAAGGATAGTGTGAGTGTGAGAATGCTTTATCTCCAAGGAAATATGACTCAAATAACTTTTAAGTGAAAAATAATATGATTTCATCTTTGTAAAGTAGACAAGAGTAGTTTTAGAGAAAACTAGAGAACAAAGTTGCAGAATCTTTAAAGTGACTCAAATTCTGAAGCTGATCTCACTGTTGTTTGGGGAAACCACTGAGTAAAATGAACCTAAACCAAACAAATGAAAACTCAAGTAATGATAATAACTTGCATTTAGTTGAAATCATGTTTTATACCAATGAAAATTTGAAAAACATAAAAAGGTTCTTTCCAAATCCCCTTGCCTGCCTCATTGGCTGCGTAAAGATACATATGGTGCCCACATCAACTTGTAAAATCCAAATTATCTACCTCAGTTAAACACAGAGTCTCCCGGTTAGTACTGATATTAGACCAACGTGCCACTCTGCTTGCAAGCACAGTGAAGCCCTTTCCGTGGAAATCCAGAAGGCTCTCAATGGGACTTTCACGAGAGATACCCAACAAATTCTAGAACAGTTCACAGAAGCATACTGAACACTGGCCAGAAGCCGTGTCTTTCATCCAAGCATCTGTGAAACAGGTATGTAAATAAACAGGACAGAGTGAAATGCACGGAGTAAGTCGTTTTACTGGCATTGAAAGGAGGGTTGGGTGGCTTAAAGTACTTAATTTAAAAAAAAACCTTTAAATTATTACTTAGGAAGAGAACACAATGAATATACTTAAATAACAATGCAAAAGTCTTAGGTTGGAATATGTAGAAGACACTGTGAGCTAGACATCCGAGTGGTTTATTAAAATATATTCTGGAATCTTCTTCTTTAGTGTTTAAAACAACTTCACCATATTGAGCTGTGATGGTTTAGCTATGGCCCTGTCAAAGCAAAGGGCTGGAATCAAAATATACTTTCTTATTATGTTGTGATGTGAATATTTTGCATATATACAGGTCTTTGAGTTTGCCATGTGGTAGAAAATCAGGTGTTGCCTTCCTTCTCATTCACTCATCAAGACCCCGATATCAGACATGATACTGGCACTGACACAGATGATGCTCTCTGTCTCTCTCTCTGTCTCTCTCTCTTTCTCTCTCTCTCTCGTGTGTGTGTGTGTGGGGGGTGGTGATAGAGGAGGCATTTCATTGAGTAAGCAATGTAACAATTGTATGGAAATTAGTGCCATGGGTTCTAATTTGGGGATCTGCAGTCTACTTACTTCATAGTATGATGAGTCACATAAACTCTGGCATAATTTTGCAAAGTATTAAATGCATGAATGAGGGCACACTGCTACCTCACAGGATCGTTCTAAAATAAAATTAGTCAAATTGACTCATTGTAAAGACTTGAGAGGCATGATTATGTTAACTGATAAAGCAACACAATTATGATGACGGTAAAAATACAGAATCACTTCCAAAGAGCTGACAGGAGAAAGAATCAATAGAAACTTATAAAAATGGCGACGATTGAAGAGACGTTACACAATGGGTGTAATAAATGTTGAAAATCACGAGGTTGTGCACAACAGTTTTATTCCACGAGTGGCTCCGGAATTTCAGCAAGTGCTATTAAAGGAACAGATGAACTCGCCCCCAATTACCAAATTGACCGTAAATGAAGCATTTGGCAGGAGGGCGAGTCCTGAGAGAGAAACATTTCAAAGCTGATGCTTAACTGTCAAAGAGTTAAGTCACTTTAAATTGCACACATCGAGACGAGCTATTCTATTTGGAGAGCTATTTTTTTCTTTGCTTGTAATGCAAGAAATGATCCTGTATCCTGGAGGAAAGATGATATTGACGCAAACATAGAGGCTCACTGCTATCGGGTCGCATCTGCTCATCAGACTGAAATCTTCAAGTGCAAGAATTCCACTGAAATATACATCTCAGGAAAAAGATGATTAAGATCATAGAAGTTAATTCTTTCTTGACTCCAACCCTGAGATATTACAGGTGAGAAACAATGATTTCTCAAGAGTAAACATATTTCCTCAGATCAATCCAATAGTTACAAGTCCGAACCTTCCAGGCACCTGTTTTTAAACACACTCACATCCTCAGGCAACTTGGGTACTTAGTCTCTCCAACTTTGTTGGGAAAGATCCATTGTTGGGAGGCACAACAAAGCATTTCTTCAGTGTGACACCATTCTAAGACCTGGACTGTTACCATCAAGGCCCTATGGGCCACATGGAACAGGAAGTGATGGGAGAAGCATTTAGGAACCACCTCTCAGCGGATGAGTGGTTGGAAATATTGTCCTCTGACTTGCCTTTGGAAGAAAACAGAATCTTTCAATAACCATATTACAAAAATTATCCCACACAAGGTTAAAAATTCTGAAGAGCAAAGGAATATTCAGCAAAATGTCATTTAGGTCTAAATGAGCACATATGCTTTTACTATGGAAGGACAGAATTAGTGAATTGTAATGTTGCTTCTGGATTTAAGGTGAAAGGTGCAGTTGAAAGTTTGGAGTATTTTGGCAAGACAAACATATCTAAGAAATCATATTTTTCTCTTAAATGCATAAACAAATGTTTGGTACAATAACAAGGATAGTAGGTTATTTTAACTAAGAGCACCATATAATATTAATATCATAGAAGTAGAAATTAGATGTGACTAGAAATTGAGATACTTTATCCCAAGGTTCACATACAGATGGAGTCTCTAATGAGAAATAAAAATGTTAATTTGCAGTACTACATCTAGGGTCCATAGAACCTTAAAACTGTGCTGTTTCGTGGTGCTTGAAGTTGTACTTTTACCTGTAAGACAAGACAAAGTCGCATACAGAGTATGAACAAACACACACAGAGTACATGACACAAAGTGGACTGTTCTTGTGTTGTGTTACCTTAAACATAGTGAAGGTCATCCTTGTACTTATGAAATAGTTGTTCAATATCTTCTTCCTAAGTAATATTCAAGTGTGGCAGGAAGATAGAACAAAAGGAACCTAAGTCCCTATCTTCTGGAAGATCACAGGTTGCTGGTGAGTGTGGAAGGGAAGTTGGAGTGAGGGGCAGGTGAATGGAGTAGGCAGAGGAGGGTGGGGAAGAGGATGGGTAGGAGAAAGTGGAGGAGGAAGGGGAAGAGCTCTTCTGCTCAGTGGCTGGAAGGCCAAGGAAGGGCTGATGGCTGGGAAAGAATGGGAGGCAAAGGAGGTCTTAGTGGTGGAAGAAGTCTGTGGCCTGAAGCTCTGTGTTGCTTTGCAGAACAGCTGTAGTGGCCATATTGGGAAAGAGAGCAACAAGAACAGAAGGGGACGTTCAGAGAAGAAATACTTCTCATCAATGTTTTGAAGATGATGGAGAGAAGAAGAAAGTGTCCAGAGTCCATGGAAAACAATGATTACTCATGTCAAGTAAAGCTACTGTGGGAACGCACTTGTAATGAAAGGAGAGAGTTTTGACATGCAGAGTCCCTGCAAGGACAAAGGACCAAATCTGGAGAAGACCAGGCCATGTTACTGTTGTGAGCAGTGCAGCATTACTTGAAGGCTAGCTCTGAGAAATTAAAGATGTCTGTTGTAAATGCTGGGCCATCTTTAATTGTTTTTTTAAGGGCATGAATACGTCAACAGTGGAGATAAAATGGAACCATAGCAAATGATCAGTTAGACCAAAAGAAGGAAGAAAAGAGGAAAAAATAAACAAATGAAAGATGAAATAAACAAAAAACCAATAGCAAGATGTTGGATTTTAATCAAACAGTATCATCAAATGTGAGAAGTCTAATCTTACCAATTAAAAGACTGAGGTCCTCAGCTTGTATAAAAAAGCAAGACCTGAATCCCCCTAGCTTCTGGTTCCTGATTACAACCCATCATTCCTCTCATGGAAGCCACTCTTCTGCGGCTCCTGATCATCATTTCCTAGCTTTTAATTACAATGCCATTCCGTATCCAAAATACCGATCGTATCATTTTGCCTGTTTCTTGACATGAATAGACACTCTATGTATATTGTGTGCCTTCCTTACTTTGCAAATACAATGTTTTTAAGGCTAACATATTTTGTTATGAATAGGTTGATATTATTTACTCTATGTTTCTCTAGAGTATTCAATTGAATTATGCCAGAAATTAGATATCTGTTCTATGATAAACATGCAATTAAATTGTTTGAATGTTTACGTCTTACAATTATATATACATCTATATTCATAACAGAATTATGTATAAAAGTCAAAAATTAAAAGAACCTGAAGTCCCTATCCAAACACAAACACTAAAACATCCATATATATGGATGGAACTACACACACATATATATCGGTTCACACACACAACCGTTTCTCCAAGATACACTTAGGGGAGAAATTGGGAGGTGATAGATCTTCATTTTTACCCAATAGCACCGAGTTGTTTTCGGAGTCCTTGTGCTTCATGGCCACGTCTATCCCGCCGTAGCCATTCTTTCAGCCCATCCGAGCTGTGGCCCCCAGCGCTGCCCAGCGACTTTTCACACTGACCTGCTTGACTTGCTTTCCTAAATTCCTTTTTTCAGCCCAAAGCTTTCCTGTGAGCTTTGAATCTCTAAATCCATTCTTCACATGGACATCTCAAAGAAAATCCAAAGCAGGCATGTATGGACACAGGGCCCTCACATCTGGGTCAATTCAGGTGTTTTCTCTGTCACTGCCCTCAAACTTGTTGTCTTTGTCAGCACCCTAGCAGTTCTTCATTACCTTTTCTCACCTGTGCACCTGCCAGACCCCAGCCAGCTGGCTGAACATCCTCACCCACCCAGAGCTCACCACTCCCAGTTGTTCATCCAGGAGCCATGGGCACCTGCCAGACCCCAGCCAGCTGGCTGAACGTCCTCACCCACCCAGAACTCAGCACTCCCAGCTGTTCATCCAGGAGCCATGGGCACCTGCCAGACCCCAGCCAGCTGGCTGAACATCCTTACCCACCCAGAACTCAGCACTCCCAGCTGTTCATCCAGGAGCCATGGGCACCTGCCAGACCCCAGCCAGCTGGCTGAACATCCTCACCCACCCAGAGCTCACCACTCCCAGTTGTTCATCCAGGAGCCATGGGCACCTGCCAGACCCCAGCCAGCTGGCTGAACGTCCTCACCCACCCAGAACTCAGCACTCCCAGCTGTTCATCCAGGAGCCATGGGCACCTGCCAGACCCCAGCCAGCTGGCTGAACATCCTTACCCACCCAGAACTCAGCACTCCCAGCTGTTCATCCAGGAGCCATGTGCACCTACAGGACCCCAGCCAGCTGGCTGAACCTCCTCATCCACCCAGAGCCCACCACCATTGGCTCTTCATCCAGGAGCCCAAAGCCACATTCTTCAAAAGTACCTCCACTCACCATGCTGCCTGCTTTCTGCTGTCCCCACTGAAAAGTACTGGCTGCCCTCAGCGTGAATGCCCAGGTCCTGTCCACGGTCCTAGGGCATCTCTGTGCGTCTTGCCTCCTCCAAACCAGCCTTCCACACATTCCTTCTGCGTGCCATGTCTTCATGGCACAGACCCTGGACCACGCTGCTCTCTCTCTTTCCTTCTTCCCCACAGCCTCATCCTTCAGATCTCAGCAGACTCCTCAAGGTGCGCTTCTCCAGGATCACTTCCTGCCCGCAGCCCATAGAACTCGGTGCTTTTCCTTCCAGGCACGCATCTCACCGAGCAGTCCACATCTTGAGGGTGGTTATTTTGCTTTGCATCCATGTTTTCTTTAACTGTCAGGAGCATGCCATTGCTTTGTCTATTTGTCCATACACTTAACACACTTTTAAG
The DNA here is from genome assembly GCF_009764315.1 of Trachypithecus francoisi. Lineage (NCBI taxonomy): Eukaryota > Metazoa > Chordata > Mammalia > Primates > Cercopithecidae > Trachypithecus > Trachypithecus francoisi. Next base: position 50,333,913 of record NW_022681464.1, on the reverse strand, counting down.
CGTGCTCCCTACCAAGGGAAGGCATTGGTCTAGTTGGTAGCTACATACGAACAAACACAAACACAAATAATGCCCTTAAAGGCTCACATGCTGCAAGAGATGAGAAAGTCCAGTAGAGTGTGAAGGAGCTGTGAGGAAGCCTCATGTGCCACGTCAGGTGAGGTCAGGTGGAAGGGCTCCAACGGTGTGGAAGGCCACCAAGGGGTGGGACGTGCCACGTCAGGTGAGGTCAGGTGGAAGGGCTCCAGTGGTGTGGAAGGCCACCAAGGGGAGGGACGATGAGTGAGCTGTAATGTCATGTTCAAGGTAGAGGGAGGATACTGCTGGGATGGGTGCGCACGAGTGGAAGGCACAGAGACAAATAAGCAGGGAACACCCGGGGAGCTTCCACCAGCTCAGGAAGATGAAGGGTGAATACCAGAGGAAGGCCACAGAGGCACAGTCAGTGACTTAGAGAGAAAAGAACTTGGAATCTGGGACCAGATGTGGAGACATGCAAATCAACAGCATCTCTTACTAAGAATGTGCTGTTTTTCCTTGACTTGGCTAGGTCTGCTTGCAATGTATAATTTAATTGTTGAGGAAACTTACTCCGACTCCAAAGCCTATTGTTGCTGCACCTCAACCATGTTTTTATAATTCGAAAGACTCAGGTGTCTCCTCTACAGACAGACCAGGTGTAGAAATGGAACCTTTTTCCAGATAATGTTAGTATTAGTAACTACCACACAGGCGACTGAGAGTCCAGTTAGCCCACGACGAACAAGTGCTTTAGCTGTGGCCGGGAGATGTGCCGTGCTACTGAGCATTGCTCTGCTCGGAGGTCACAGTGAAATCGAACACATCATTCACGGAAACAGCACCCCCAGTAGGGGTTCCCTTACCAGCTGTGCCTGGACAAGCATATAGATTTTGGGGGCCAAATTAAAAACATGAGTTATCAAATTTTGTTTTCTTTAACAAAATTTCAAAAGATTGAATGTTTTATCTACTGATTTACATTTTGTGCAAGAAATTCCCCCAGGTCCCCATGTGTATATCAGAGGCATGATTCCCTTTGGCCTGATGTCTTCCAGCGCTTTCTTCTTGTCACTTGTGCTGAATTCTAGAAGTCGTCCATCTGGCGTCCTTCTCCCTCTGCCTGGCAAGAAAGTGGTCAGAAGCCTGGTGGCCCGGGAGAGCCTTGGCTGTCATGCTGACGTGACTGTCTTTGTAGGACACCTTGTATGACCCTTACAGAAAGAAGCAGTGCTTCTGCGGGAAGGTTGTAACCTGTAGGGGAGTTACTTTGAAACACTTTGGTTTTTTCTACACTCTTAGCCAATAGTTCTTTTTCTCTTATTTTTACATATTTTATTCAGTTTTTCAGAGGCCAACTTGGGTGTAGTCTTGATATTTTTCCCAGCATGGTGTAATGGATTGAATTTAGTTCATGTAGCATACAAGAGTTATCCTTTTGCTAAAAATAACACTTCAATACATAATGGAGACATGCTTGAGAGTTTTTAGTTGAAAGATAATATTCTTTATACACATCTCCAAAGCGTTCGGTACATATCAGAAAAAAAAAAAGATGAATTCAACATCTCTAGATGTGCAGAGACGGGGGCCAGCGCTTCCCAGTCCCACCCGCCCCGGAGCCCGCCACCTGGAGCCGCACTTTCAGGGAAAGCCGCCAGAGGGCACTGGGCCCAAGACAAGTGAGGGGAGGATCCCAAACTGGACCTGCTGAAATATTGAAGATAAATTTACACTTATTCATTTACACTTACTCATTACACTTACTCATTACACTTATTACACTTACTCATTTACACTTACTCATTACACTTACTCATTACACTTACTCATTTACACTTACTCATTACCAAGAGGGAACATTGATATTTTAAAAGCTAGGCATCACCACAAGCAATTTTTTATTCTTTAAAAAAATAGTTGAATAAAGGCCAAAAATACTAGCTTGAATTTTTTTAGATGATGCTAAATTTACAGAAAAAAGTTACATTTTTGGATATAAATTCATCTCTAAGTACTGGTTCATATAAAAAGAAAAAAAACCCCACAAACTGCCATTTTTCCAGGAAGAGTCCCATGTGTGGGTTGATGCAGGCTTTAAAAATGTTGTTCTCCCGTTTGAATCACCTAAATATGTACGTGGAAAGAAACAAAGAAAATTCACAAATCAAAATACAGCGGCCAGGTGTACCCGGCAATCAGTGCACAAACAACTCGGAAAGAGGCCCCGAACCTTGTCTCCGCCTCTCTATTCTGCTGCTCAGCCTGCCATTGCTAGACCACCCACAGCAGAAATAAAAGAAGGAATTAGAGTTGCTGAATGCTTCTTTCACTTTCCCAGTGGTTTGGCACAACGTTATTATTTAATATTTATCACTGGTATTTCCACAATTGCCGAGCCCCGTGGAAGAAGCACATTGTGCGATGACCCCCAAGACTCCAGCTGTGAGGGACCCCAGCTGGAACCCCAGCCCATGATGCAAACAGACAGGTGCTGGCGTCTGCTGCTCCACGCTCAGCAGACGGGGCTGAACTGTGTGTGGGAGGAGCCTGTTTCCAAAGCCTCTTCAGTGGTTACATCTGGAGAAAAGATGAGAAGTGGACCAAACTTCTGCACAGATGTGGAAGGGAAGTGAGAGCAGACAAGCAAAAGCTGTGTGCCGGGTGTGTGCAAAACCAGAGAGGAAAACTGCATTTTTAAGTCAACTTTAAAAATACTATTCACAGCTATACTAACCTATTATAAAGGATTTGGGCCATGGAATAAAGGCAAAAGAAGAAACCAAAAATGCTGCATGGTCTCTACGCTCAGAGATAACGCTGTGAAAATATGGACCATGTTCTTCTGGATTTTTCCATTTGAAGTTGACCTTAGTTGCCTAACAATATGGATAGTATTTCTTATAGCAGGAGGGCACCCAGAAAATTTCCCCCCTCTCCATGCTGCGGGGCAGAGAGAGTAACATGACTGGGGTCGGGGGGGTGGCGGGGGCGGTGCATCTCCTATCGAGAGTCCAGGTGTCCCAGAAGAGCTCTTCCTGGAAGCTGGGGAAACAAGACTTGAAATCTGACTTCACTACCTACCAGCTCTGTCCCCTCTCTCAAGCCTAGAACCTTTACACTGTTTTCAGACAGGAGATGAATTCTTTTCCTATCAGTGTTTTAAAATGGATTTACACTTAGGATATGTAAAGTGCAGAAGCAATGTGGTACAGAAAATGTTGACTGCATTCAAATGCTCAATCTTTTCCTTTTGAAAATACAGAGTAAAATTCAGAACTTTTCTAAACCTAAAAAAAAGCAAAAAATAAAACCTCGAATGTCTTTGTAGTAAGTGAAATCTGTGTCATAAATACCTTTCTCAAAATTGGAACCTGGGCAAGGAAGCTTCCTGATGAGGCTATGAACTTGCCAGCAGGGCCCAGTAAAGGAGGCAGACATGGTTTACAGTTATGCATTACATCATCAGTTATTTTACAGGACTCCTTTGGGATATTTTGTCTGCAATACGTAACAATTCACATGGGTCCTATTAGAGAATTTCAAATCAGGTCGCTCTTTGAAAGTGTTGTCAGCTATGTGGGACTTTGGCTCTGAGAGCGAAAGCCATCCTCCTGCCTGGGGGTGGCTGTAACTGGACCTTCACACACATGCAGAGGGCCCTTTATCAACACCCGCAAGCTCAACACCAAGGTCTCAGGGTGAACACAGGACAAGGAAAGGAAAGTTGAGGCTGGGAGAACTCAGGAAGGCTTCCAGGCCCTGGCATGGGTGAAGAGTGCCCTACCACTAAGTCCATGTACACCCAGAACCCCTGAGGGTGACCTTATTTGGAAACAATATTTTTTAAGTTACGATTAGGACATATTGGTTTACAACAGGCCCTAAATCTGATGACTGGTGTCCTTACAGGAGAAGAGACACAGACGCATGGAGAAGGCCATGTGATGGTGGGGGCACAGATTGGAGTGATGTGTCTGCATTACATCCCCTGCAAGCCGGGGAATGCCTGGAGACACCAGAGCTAAAGGAGGCTCCAGAAGGAGCCAGCCCTTCTGAGGCCTTGATTTCAGGTGTCTGGCCTCCTGAGCTGTGAGTGAATATATTTCTGTGGTCTTAAGTCACTAATCTGTGGTCGTTTGTGGCAGCCACCCCAGGGCATACACACAGACCCACTCCTGGTCCAGAAACCCACAATAGAGCAGGAAGAACTGGGCTGTGAGATGCTCATCCCTACACACAAGTGCACCATGGGCTTAAAGAGGCCTCAGGAATCAGAGAAGGTGAATTCAGCATCTTGCACATGGAAGATGTTAAAAAGAAATCTGCAGTTCAATGTTGGGTCTGGATCCTCCATACTATCTATGCAATGCATGCATAAAAATGCTCAACAAACTAGATATGAATCTTTGGAGAGGTCAATGTGGACAAATATGTAAATTGCCAGGGAGCAGGAATGTTGTCTGGAGGAGGGGAAGCAGCCAAGAATCTGGGAGAAAGGAAGCCAGCGAGTTTTAGGGTTTCTTTGTGAGCAAAATACAGCCATGTTTGAATAACTAGCCTTTGTGTCCTAGAAAATGCCGCCCTGCTTGATGTGTGCCTATGGTGGGGGGTCATCTGGACTTTGATTGAGGGATAATCATGTTTAGATACTAATTTTTCTATAATTAGTTTATTTTTGCTCTGTTATTATTTTGAGCAAAGGTATTTTGAAAATGACATTGTGTTCCTGCTGTATTAAGAGAGTCTCTTTTTCCCCTTTGTATTCAGACTAAAATGTTAAGTACAATGGAGGAGATATTCTACTAAAAAATTCCCAGTGCTGAGGAATGTTCGGTTATTCATTGTTTTGGTATTTTCTCCAGCACATGCTCAATTGCTTAATTACTATCAGCTGAGAGTGTTCTTACCCAGCGTAGGGAATCACTTACAGCCTCTGACATGCAAGGGTTCAGGAAGGATAGAACAAACACCTATGCAACTAATAACTAGTATGTATTAAAAGTCGTGCCATATAGAATTGTGGAGAAGTGGCTTATCTAATCCATTCCTTCTATAAAAGAGAAAAGTGAGACAGTGAGGTCTTTGGTTTTGCAACCACTAAAAAGATGGATGCACATCTTACAGCTTGTAGAGATGGGTTTCTCTGTAAAATTAATGAGGTTGCATTAATAAAATTCTACATTTTTGAGGCGACAGACTGGACATTTTATTTAAAAGATGTAAGTACAAGAATAAATGGAGAAACAAGCAGCTGCTGCAACAGAGTGATAAACACAGCAGATAGAAGCTGATAGAACAACCAAAGGATAAACAGTGCTAATGCTTGATATCAATGAATTTGCCTCCCAAAACACCTAAGAAAGTAGAAAGAAATACGTAAGAAGAATGATATGGACGTAATTTAGAAAATGTTGGGGGCTTGTTCAATTGTGATTTGAGCATGGCTTCTAAATGACAGAACACAGCTTTCTGTTAATAAGTAGATCACCCTAATAAGTAGGCCACCCTAACCCTAACCCTAACCTCATGGCCACCCATCTGAACCTGATCCTGTGGATGGCATTCCATGTCTTTCCTGGCCTTGTTGGAGCTGCAGGTGCCAGCCTGTTCCACCCAGCAGCAACGACCTCTCTTCTCCCACTGCCCCAAGGAAGCATGAAACTGGACTCACTGCAAGCCTGAAACTGGACTCACTGCAAGCCTGAGATAGACTCAGAAACTTACTTATTGATGATGATGATGATGATGATGATCTACAATGTCGACGACTTCAAATTTTCATGATTTTTCCGAATTGTAATTAAACTCCCTCAAGCGTAAAGCTAACACTGGCACAGAACCACAGAAACATTGGTCACAGCTGTGCCCAGGAGTGGATTCCAATGGGTCAGTGCAGCTGTGATGTTCTAGTCGCCGTGTGTGAATGCGTCTCCTTTGCTCTCAAGACATTGCCCTCACGGAGGAAGAGGAGCCTTTGCCCTGTGTTTATTGAAGTTGTGAAGCCCAGCTCGGCAGGCCACTGGAGGGGTGTGGGATGCCTGCCTGGCCTGCGCGGGGGCTGGCACATGGGTGAGCACATGTGCACAGAGCGCGTGGCCAGCTGCAGGAGGACAGGTGCAGAGTTAGCTAAGGGAAAAGGAAAGGGCAGTAGGCATGGCCTGTGTTGGCACCTACAGCTCCCTGTAGACTGGTCTTGCCACACCAGGATGCCCCTCAGAGTGTGGGAGGCACAGGCTCCCAGGCACACCTGAGTGTTTGTGGCTGACTGGAACATTTGCTCCCTCTTCCCAGCACACAACCGTACACATGCGTATATTCCAACCTCCCTGCCCGGGCTACTAGTGGCAATGCATGTCTGCGGTCCCCTTGTTCACTCCTCCGAGAACACTTAGGGCAATAATGAAAGTTAAATAAGCCCAGTTCTAGAACAGACTACGATTGTTGCACCATGCTCCTCACGTCACATATAATGGGAATGAGGTCAGAGAGGAGAACATTTTCTGGGGCCACCTCCGTGATAGAAAATTTGGGGCTGTAATTCTGGTCAGGAAACAACTCCTTTTTCCATTTCCAAGCATCTTCCAGGAGAGCCTACGCCTGTGCATGAAAGTATTTGCATTTTGGTCTTCCTATTGGTAAATTCAATGTTGGCACATTTTTCAGGACCATTGAATAAAAATATAATAATCTAAACGTTAAAATAAATAAATAATACAAACATATATACACACATAAATTAAAAAGGTGATGCTACTATGGTCAAGAAGAGCAAGCAAATCACACTAGAATACAAAGTGTTGGCTGTCTCTAAAGCATCGATAACCATCTTTATCACAAACCTTCATCCCACGTGGGCTACTCTGTGCCCCCAGCTTCTTTATTTCGGAGTGACCTTGCCCATCCACAGTGTCACAGGACACTGTTCTGAGGGAGGGAGCAAGCGAGCAGGTGAAGAGAATGCATTTCCCGGCAGCAAGCACCTGCTCTCCTAGTTTGGTGATAATGGTGCTAGCATGCTGAAGGAATTCTCTTCTATTGAGTCAACCATTCTCAAACTATTATTAAAACACACCTCCTCCTAAACCACAAAGAACAAAAGGCAGGAAGCTCCACACAAACACACAATTAAAGGTATCCGTGTGAAAAATCCTCTGCATGTGACACATTTGCAAGTCACAAGCCTGGGCCCTGCAAGACAGCGCCTCCCCGGGAGGCAGCCCAGGTGGGAGTCAGGGCCCCACCACTCCATTGCCCATGTTGTGCTCTGCCTGGCCCGGAACATTGCTTTAATGCATTTTTGCTGGATTAATAATGTGGATTAGCAAGTAAGAGGTTGATTAGCTTTATTTTTTTTGCATTGGCAATTATTTTAAACCGAATGTTGAGCATTTTTTAATTAGACTTGCTTACTGTGAGCAAAAGGAAAAACAGAGTGTATGATGCTACTTGAAGCAGACAAAAAATAACATATGTAATTATAAAATCAGCATGTTACAGCAGCAAAGATTCAAATCTAAAATGGTGACAGATAGTGAATCCTTCATGTACAAAGCTTCCTGAAACAGGGTTGGGGCAGTGTTTACTTGGAAGGGGGCTGCGATATCAGTGGAAACCTTATACACGTTTGCAAATGGAGATGACGCAGGAAGCTTGTCCACTGTGTAACTCAATTCACATCCCCCATTATGTGAATGAGATGTGAAAAATAATTTCCTGTATCTCTGAGGTATCCCAGCACTAAGTGGATTGCTGGCTCTGGCTCATGGAAAATAATAAAGTGACACTGCCCACACCACCACATTCAGCAGGGACCCTCTGTCGTCTTCCTTCAAGCTTACTGGGAACAGCTACCGTTCGATTCACAGGGAAACGACAAATTCTGCTCTAGTGAAACAAATTTTAATGAGCCCTCATTGCAATATTGTGTTTTAAGTGGTAGCTTGTAGCTCTTCAAAATTATGTCCACTAATTAGAGACATGTGATCAACCTAGTTATCTCCCAGCTATAAATTATAATACATATTCATAGTCACATGAATTTCATCTTCTATGAAACAGCCCTTATGCAAACAGTAATAGTAGCTATGTCATTAGGATATATCGGCAATTAATTCTCAAAATGATCAATGGGAAGAATGTCCTTTTCCCTCCATATCTGGTTTATTTATGTGTTCCCATTAATTATGCCTAATTTTCTGTTGTCACTTGTCTTCCTAATGTAATTCAATTTAAGCATATCTTTCTAGAGACTTATTAATAGGTAGGGTCATTTATATTGTGTAGCACAAATATTTTATAATCCACTAATCTTGACAAAAAGGCAATGCCTTCCTAATAAAAAATGTATGAGGAGTAATGGTTCCCTATTAATAACTTATTAGGTCAGATCACACAGTTTGAAGTGTCTATTACACTTTAATTTTATCAGATTTCTTCCTCTGGAATTCGCCACACTTCCCTTATCTTTTGATTGAGATTGTTTTTAGCACCATCCCAGCCTCGACAACCCCAAACAGTGCTCTTAGCTTTGCTGTGGCCGTAGTGAGTGGGAGCAACAAGCCCTGCTGTAGCAGGGCCTAGAGAAGGAGCAATTCTGCTGCTGTGAAAGCGCCTTCTCCTCCCTAGAAGAGCATTCATCATCAGACCTTCTTGGATTATTACTGGCCCACACACCCTGTCAACAACAGACCCTTTCTGCAAAATACACACACACACACACGCACACACACACACACACACACGGGAAATTCAAGTACAATTTCAGGGATCCATACAAATCATGAAAATGATCTATGGACTTCTTAGGGGTAAAAGAAACAGAATTTAGACCTTTGGTTAAAATCCACTGTATGTTCATTATGTACGGATACTTTGACTAATAACACAAGCCAGATAAATATTCTTTTCTCAGATTGATGCATCGTGGCCAAGGTGTGTACCGTAACCTATCTGATGTGTTCTTTTAAATCCTTTAATGCTGACTTGAACATGTTTCCATCAAATTGCTCAGATTTTCATGAGGTCCTGTGGGGATAATCTTCCACAGCTCCTGCTCTCAAGTAACTAGAGGAGAAAGATAGAATGTATCCATGAAAATAGAGTTTCTCTTAGGCAAGATGTTTAACCTTTCCTAGATTTCAGGCTTCTCATCAGTGGAGTGAGGGAATTGGACAAAGTTATTTAAAAGGTCTGCTCCAACTCTAGTTTTTCATGACTCTAGTGATCTGATAAAATTATATGAATCTACAAAAGCAGGTCGTATTCACAGTGTCTCAACGAACGTACAAAGGTTAACCTGACTGATGATGAGGAAATGGTCTGTGCCCTCCGGGGCAGGTGTGGACACGAGTTACTGCTGGAGGCCTGGGCACTATTGTGTCAAGACACAGTCACGTTACAGTGAAACGAGTCCTGCACACAGTTTGGGAGCTGGTTATACTAAAAGATAACGTATATGTAAAATTATCAACTCAATAAAATGTAGATTTGATTACTTTTCTCTTCATTGGCAAGCATATGATCTAAGAACTGCTATTGAAGATAATCGGATGGGGTTATGAGAAACTTCAATGGACTTCGAAGCTTCAATAATGAAAGATGAAAAATAGTACCCGAATTAAAGGCATCAAATTTGTGCATATAATTAATAGCTCTTTACAGAGATATATTAATTTGGAAGAATACCTGTATTAAACATCTTTAAGCAAATGGACTCAAGTTATGCCATGACCAAATAAGGCATAATTTTTAAAAATCCTGAATAGAAATTTACCTTAAGATTAAACTCTCCATTTTTTAAAAGATATTTTATTTTGCCTTTTCAAAAAACATGCTATAACTTTTAAATAATAAATATTAGCATCTGTCTATAAATCTCATGATGTTCTAAAGATCAACTTGAATAAAATAAATCTGATGATATTAGATAATATTCTGTTCATCATTAATGCATTAAACTTGTGTGTGTGTGTATGTGTGTGTGCGTGTGTGTGTGTGCGTGTGCATGTGTGTGCGTGTGCATGTGCGTGTGTGTGTGTGTGCGTGTGTGTGTATGTGTGTGCGTGTGTGTGTGTGTTGTTTCCTCCAATAGAGTTGTTAAGTGCCTCATTTGGACAAAGGCATCTAGACCGACACACCTGCAAAAACGTAATTCCTTTGGATTCTACTCATAATTATCTATGCTACACATTTATTAACAAGCAGGCATGGTGCTAGGTCGAGGTGATGTGGATACAGAGAAAAGGAGGCCAGTCCTAGGCATCAGTCCTTAAAGAAGAGAAAGAAACTCAACTTTAACAAGCACATACTATGTCATCAAAGTCTTTGCATGTGACATTGATAGATCGTTGGCTCATCCTTCCACAGTGCTGTGAAGTAATGATCTCCGCCACTATAGGTTTGGAAAGGGGACCACGTGGGTTCAAATCAGCTACTCAGCTTCATAAACATAAAAAAAGTCAAAGTTATAGTTCACACCCAGATCCACCTGGATCGAATCATACTATATTTTTAAACTAAAAATAGAACAGCTAAGTAGCCAAAAAGCTAACAATAAACAACTGGATGGCAAAAGAGTGATTTAGGTAATTCATAGATTATCAAGAGAAATTGCTGTTAGTTAAATGTCCAGGGCACGTTTCACAGAGAAGACTGATGCCTGTGGAGGGTACTGTTTTGGTAAAAAGACATTCAGGGCCAGGCGCGGTGGCTCACGCCTGTCATCTTAGCACTTTGAGAGGCCAAGGCAGGCGGATCACGACGTCAGGAGATTGAGACCATCCTGGCCAACACTGTACTACTAAAGTCCCCATCTCTACTAAACTACAAAAATTAGCTGGGCATGGTGGCACATGCCTGTAGTCCCAGCTACTTGGGAGATTGAGGCAGGAGAATGATGTGAACCCAGGATGTGGAGGTTTCAGCGAGGCGAGATTGCGCCACTGCACTCCAGCCTGGTGACAGAGCGAGACTCCATCTCAGGAATAAAAGGACATTCAGGACTTCTGAGCAGGTAGAAGGGCATCTGGAGCAAAAGAAAGAGACACCCCTGAGCTCTGTCTATTCTGGGAGAAAAGTAAATGGATTTGAGAGGAAGTAATAATGAGAGATAAGGGTGAACACTTTGTAGAGGACCTTCTGTCTGGAGCTCAGAGACTTATAAATTTTTTCCCATGAAACTTAGAACTTCACAAGTTTTTGAACCAGGTTTCTTGCATGGCCATGAATGTAAAGGAGATTAATTTCCAGTGCTCCTTAGGATGTGCTAGGATAACAGTTAAGATGCTATTCCAATAACACAGTTAGGGATTTATAAAAGAAGAAACATGGTAGGTCACAGACTCTGTAGAAATGAAAAGGCAGGCAGAAAACATGAAGAAACAGTCGTCTCGGTGATAGGTGGAGGAGGAAGACCATGGGAAAGAAAGGAGTCAGAGCGGATGAAGTCTTTCAGCCTGTGTAACTGTGGGAAGTTGAAAGCTTTTCTGAAATGACATTGGAAAAGGGAGCTGGAAGTTCTGGCAAGAGACGGTTCACTTCTGATCACTGAGGCTGTGTCTAAGAGGCAGTGTCTTACTGTGGACTGAAGCGTCTCACCTTGAGATCTGAAAAGTTGTTAGAGTGAGAACTTTGACTTTGCTACTCGTTTGCATTGAGATGATACCTTAAATCTTCAGGATAAATAATTTATCTCCTGAAAAGAGAAAAGTGTGCAAGTAAACGAACTTTGAGGAACATCCTTTGGAGGAAGAGGATGCAAGGGAACAGTTAGAGCCCTGGACTCCAGGAATGAGCTTGCTCTGCGTGGAGATGCCTGCAACAGGAAAGAGCCCTGAAAAGCCAAGGGCTACAGAGTCCTCACAGGGATTGAGAATGATGGTAACAACCTGGAGTTGTGTTTTCTAATGGCCTCCCAGAGGAAATTTTAATAGAAGAGCCAGACGAGAGGAAATGAAGGACAGTTGTTGGCTGTTGTATAGTAGATGGAAACAATGGACATGACCCTTTTGTTAAATACAACTGCTTGTCAAAAGAGAGGCAGATATTGGCCACCAGCAGCAAGGATCAACAGGAACCAAAAAATGTGTTTCCTGTGCTTTTCCCCTTAGTCTGGAAGACATAGAACTTTGGACACAAACACAAATTGGGGAAAGATGAAGAGAGAGAACGGGAGGCAGAGCTGCTCAACATCACACAGATTGCTTGAGAGAGAGAGCATGCTGAGGAGGTCCTGTATGTTGCCCTTTGAAATAAATACTATTTCACCCAGCCTGAGTAAAGAATAAAATAGTCTAAGTGATGCATAGACTTGCCTTCACATGGAGAGTGGGATGATCATGGCTGGGTGGTTAGTGTGGACACCCTCGTTCATCTCTGCAGGGTAGATATGAACCTTCACCAAGAGTGAGCGCACGTGGCCTGACATGAGGACTTGGAGGAAAAGCATTCTTACTAACAGACGTTCCATGAAGACCGACTACGTGCATGCCAGAGCTTAGTGCTGGAAGCCGGGAATGCTTCTTGGAATAAGAGAATTTTTAAAGAGTTGAATCAAAAAACCACTGTGCATAGTGAACTCATCAGCAGGTTGTTTTGTGCAGTGTGGTCCAGATCAAGAATGGAGAAGAGATGCTGAGTGTAGCCAGGTCGTTAGGATGTTAGTTGTTGGGGCATTGATTCAACACCAGGACAACAATCAAGTGGGCCCAAGAGTCCAGGGCCTTATCTGGGATATTATTTAAGTAGTTCATTACAACATCTGATTGATGAAGAATCAGCTAGTTTTAGTGAACGTTTTAAAGTGTATAAAGCACTTACATATCCTTTATCTCTGAAAGTCAAATGTAACTACAAACAGGCTAATAGGTTGGGTGAAGTGAGCCGGATTAAGTGATTTGAGGTCACAGTGAAAACAGTCAATTCATAAGATGAGTCAATTAAGGAGGCTGTGATCAAAGACAGGAACTCTCGAGTTTAAGATTGTAGATGGACTTATGAGCCCAATTTAGGACCAAGCAGGTGGATCGGCCAGACTGCGGGTTTTAAGGGATTTTTCGTGGGGAAGTCTACCCTCCTGAAGCTGAGGAAGGGTGAACCCAGCCAGCCACAGATAAATGCCCTCTGAAGTATGAACCGGGGCAAGCCGAGAACCAGTGCTGGACTTAACATTGACTGTCATCAGATCTTAAGTGTGGATGTGAGTGCGAAGTGAGAATTAAGGCAGCATGTAGGAGTCAGGCCTTCCAAACAGTGACTGGGAAGAGAGAGCAGTGAGGAGGAGGTGGTCGTAGCTCCCATCCCTGGGTGCTGCCCTCGTTGGGGCAGCTGGTGGAGTGATGGCAGGGAGCTGCCCTGGACTGTGAGCCCTCAGTGGCCAAGCTTTTATCTTGCACTTGCTGTACCTGCTTCTCCTTAACCCCATGCAATGGAGTGCAGGGGACAGGGCGTCCATCGGGTCTCCTACACCGGCAGGGACGGATGCGTGGGGAGAGACTGGAGAAAGAACCTGGACTCCTGGGGAAGCGCTAAGTAATCCCAAGGGACTGAAAGAGGCCAGTGGAAATAATCAGCACTGAATTTACACAAATACCAAACTCATTGACATAATGATGCTGAATCTACACTTAATCCATTCACATAACAACATTGACTTCACACAAACACCTAACTCATTTACATAATGATGCTGAATTTACACACTTAATCCATTCACATAACAACACTGAATTTACACAAACACCTAACTCATTTACATAATGACACTGAATTTACACAGCTAACTCATTTACATAATGACACTGAATTTACACAAATGCCTAACTCATTTACATAACAACACTGAATTTACACACTTAACTCATTTACACAATGACACTGAATTTACACAAACACCTAACTCATTTACATAACGACACTGAATTTACACAAGCATCTAACTCATTTACAAATTACACTGAATTTTCACAAACAACTCATTTGCATAATGATATTCAACCTAAGAAGAGTCACAGTTTAAAACTCGTCAAAGTGTGTGTCTCACTCTTTTTCTTCACTCTTTCTCACATTTGCAGTCTGAACAGAGACGGTATAGTTTACATCTTTAAATTGTCTCAAACAATAACCATGTTGGAAGAGCAGAAGCAAAACTGTTGAGTGAGAAACAGAGAAGCAGCTCTGTTTAGCTGTTGAAAAGGAAAATAGCACCAAATGCATAGAAAACTTATACACCAATACATGGTCTTCAAGACAGTCTTCTGCTTGACTATCCCGCATTGTGGTTTTTCAAATGTATGAATATCTTTATTCAAATGAGTAATAATAATAACGGGAAATCCATGATCCCTGATTGCATTATTCTCTGAACGTGTTTAAAAACAAAATGGCTAAACTTCCTCTTCTTATTAGCAATCTCACTATGGATTATTTATTTTTTATATTTATAATTAAAGTTTGAAAACATGGGTTAAAGTATAAAAAATGACTTTCTTAAATTTTGAGAACAGGGCTATGTTCCTGTTTTAACTTTCAAAAAGTATTAAAAAGTCTCAAAATTTAATCATGGGTTAAAGTATAAGAAATGACTTCCTCAAAACTTGACTTCCTATAAACGTAGGTTTATTCTTTAACCCAAGTCAAATTTTGAGACTTTCCTAATAATTTTTCCTAATAACTTTCTCATATCAAAGCATGTCTGTAAAAAGGTATTGCTAATTTCCACTAACATAATTTGAAACTCAAGAGCATGCACACTTTTAAATATAAAATAAAACGTAAAAATAGAGAAGGAGTCGACGATTGTCAAAGGAAGCTCTTTGAGAACCAGTTCAGCTCACCACATTCCCTCTCTGCAGTGCTCAGTTTTCCCAGAGTCTAGTGCACTACACGGAGATGGTCTTTAATAATCTGCCGTTCCTTATTAAATTTCAAGCTTGCTGTTTAAGCGAGTGCACTCCATCGACATAATGTTGTGCCCTCCATGATGGCCTGACTTCCCTCCACTCCTTCTAGGTATCAACCTTGGTGATAGGAACCTGAGAGTCACCAGAATATCATTCTGTAAACAAAAACGAAAGCCCAACAACCACTTCTCCACCCTATCGTAAGAATATCAGAAAGAAAATGCAAACAGCAGTTTCCCAATGCTTGTGCAGAATGGTCCTCCCACGGCACGGTGGGTGGAACAAAAGCCCCTTTTTGGCATTTGCAGAACCAGCAGCTGCAGGCTGATGCACTTGGCTTTCTGTTACATAGAGGCTGGAGCATAAAAATAGACACTGGCATTTATTGGAAGCTTAAGCCTGTTGAAGTTTTACAGATTTAGAAAGTTCACTAATCACTATCAATTAAAATCCCTGCCTCCTTGTTGCATAAATTATTCACAATGGTGCACACAATAGTAGGGCTTTTGGAAATATTTATTGTGGCCAAATGTTGGAAATAGTGAAGTGCAAACTAAAGATTTTCAAAAGTGTTTCAATTTGTAAATACAAAGGAAATGGCCACTTCAACATCATTACTGGAATATGCCTTAATGTAAGCGATGAATGATAGGTGTGTACTAGAAAAGTGTTTGGGATCTGTGACACACTTCTAGCAAAATTTAATAAGAGAATTTTCTTTAGTCTTCACTTAAAATCAAAGAAACATTACCTAGCTAAAAATATCAGTCCAGTCAGTCATAAATATGCAAATACGTATGTGTATGTATGTGTGCATATATGACTCAAATACACTCATGTATGACTATATAAACACCTGCACATTTATTAACGTTAATTACTTTCTAATATCTGATTGTTTCATTAAAAATTGGAATTAAAGATCAAAGTGACCAAATGCCCATTCTGAGTTGAACACTGTCACAGGTGGATGCATTTTCAAATCTGTGCTGTTTTTGATTAACATTTTGTAAATAGTCACTTCACTGGCCCCTTTCGCTCTATTGTGAGCTCTGCCACAATATTACACCACGTTCCCCAAGCAGCACTCCTCAGAGGCTTTTCTTAAGCACTTGCGCTGGATCTGTCCCCAGAGAACAAGGTCCGAGGTGAGCACCGCCAGAAGGAATGGGTCAAGAGCGGCCGCCTGGGTTCTGTCACGGCTGTTTGACAATAGGAAACTCAGATATTGCCATTTCCTGAACCGTCCCCCTCACCAGCATCAGTGAAGCTGCTAAAAATTGCTCTAAAAGGGGAAAAGCAAATGGGAGAACACATTCAACAATGATAATAATGCTGTCATTAAAGATTGATGAGGACTTTCAATTAGAACTCATTCCTGATCTGGAACCGCTTAAGCCAGTCCTGCCTACTATGAGCTAAGGCTCCGCAATACAGATAAAAGGTCATTATAATCTATTGAATTCAATCATGACAAGTTCATTTACCTGACGGGAGCATGTATTACATACAAAAAACTAAATTAAAATAACATTGTGGGTTGACTCAAATCCACACAAGAAAAGAAATTCAGAATGAAGGACAGAACTAATCACAGGCTAAGAATAATTTGATTTATAGTCCCTTTTTGTTGCAGAAAAATACTTATTCTATTGCTCATCCTAACTGACAACGTAACCTTCCTTTGAGAGAGTACACTTTGTTATTCAGTACCGCTGCACTCCAATACAACGATGATAATCTCTGACATCTAAGCGGAAAGGTTTAAAGACGTATCATTCATTAAAATGATTTAATAATTCTTACATAAGAATAAATATAACACATATGATTGTGCAAATATGTAGCCAAATATATTTATTTAAATACATTTTAAGGTAGTATTGAAGCTACTACATATCTATAGAAAAATATAATTATAATAAAATATTTGTAAATACTTTGTCACCAATTTTAATGTCTTGAATATTCCATTTTTGACTAGAAAATTCAAAATATTTAAGAGGAGAAAGATAGGCTAAATGTAAAATTATATATTTAAATAATTATATATCAATAAAATATACTTTAATATATATGTATACTCACATTCCTCTTTTTCTAGTAATATTTAACCTATTTGTAAGGCTCTGACCTTTGAAAGATATACTTTCTACCCTAACACCATTTGTATTTGTTCTATTTTCTAAAAGATCTCCCAAGTCTGAGTTCACTGTAATTGATACGTTTTTGAACTTTGTCACTAAGTAATAAAAGGCACGTCGGTCATATTAAAGGGTTAATGAATGAGCTTCTTAACTGAAAAGTTGATAGTTCTACACTGAAATAAATTTTGCAAACTCGAAGGAAAACAGTCTCTCAAGATTTGTTTTATTACTTTTTTTTTAAGAGAGTTAGGTTATCGTTGCACTAACATAAATGATTGGACACCTTTCTTAAATATTATTTTAAAATCTTTAGTGAATGAGGACAGAGTAATTGGAGTCATTTCGTCTACCGGCTTGAACAATGTAATCTGCTTTGAAACGCAAAAGGTTTCAGTCTTACTGAAGGAATTTCAGTACTACGCTAAAACGTTTTTCAAGCCTAAAGCACTTTTTAACTAACTTGACAGTGGATGAAGAAGAAAATTTCTACAATGATTTCCTAGGTATGTTACAAATCAGAATTTATTTCTGTCCTAATTAAGGACATCATTGCTGTTGCTGTCGTCACTCTCAGCGTCTACACTAAGTTCGGGCCGGCAGCAGTCGCAGTCGAGCTCTGAATGTTGAATTTTCCCAGAAACCCATTTTAGTGCCAGTTTAGTAGCAGCTGACGTGTTCACAATTTTAAGCTTCTACTGTTTTCATTCAATAAATTGTTAACATTATCCACACACACAGAGTAAATACCTTAAACCACTAACATGCTGCCCTTCTCCTATGCTGTTACATACAGGGAAAACTATTAATGTCTTCACCGCCCCGAGTATTTTCTTTGTTGAAGGCAGGGAGTGTGAACACGCAAATGGGAGTGGGTGTACCTGGTAGGATCTTTGGATTTAAAATATCCCTTTTATGTCAGAAATGCACTGAGTCTTTCTGAAAACACATTACCCGGCCCTGTGTAGTGGTCTCTACCATCTGGTGGCAGCATTGCACCAGTGTAGACCGCTGGAGCTGCACCTTCCTTTGGAGACGGCAGAAATGAAAGTCCCTGTGGTTTTCTCAGGAAGCGACATTGTACATACACGATGGCTCCCAGAAAATCCCACAGTTACATCTATGACATATTTCATAACACTTATTTAATCATCAAAACAGGACTTAATGTAGGGGTTTAATTTCTATTAACCTAAGTAGGCAGCAGGTAAGTTATACTATTCAATAAAAATCACGATTTTATGAAATTCTTCTATTTATACTCATATCTTAATTTTCATATTTCAAATATCCAGTAAGTGTTCCGCCAGGATAAAAATCCAGCATTTGTTCTATCATTATCACTTAGTCAGTGACTAAACTAACATAACCAACATTTGTTTTCAATCACATCAAAGTTGTGTTTTTGAAATCCTCTACCTAATTTTTAGTGTTTGACAAAAATAATACATATTCTTTAGGAAAGAGTTCTACATGAAAGAATTTTGTAAAACTTATGTTCATGAAAATTCAAAGATGTATGTGCTACAAGTAAAAGTCACTTGAAAAAGAGACATGTTTTTGGTTAAAATATGCTCTCTACCTAAATAAAATAAGTGGAAAAATATATACCTAAAATTTTTCTTTAATGCATAATATGTGTTCTTTACCCCCAACTGCGGGCAAGATAGCTACTATTAAAATAGTCACCTAAATATATTATTGCAATGTATTTTAACTGTGCACACTACTTTCCAGTTTTAATTGTATTTTAACTTTTTATTTATTCAAATATTTAAATTTCAAAGTTTTGAACTGTTATTAATTAAATCCAAGTAGAAATTATTTTTCACCTAAAGCAAACTGACCAGTCAGATGATACTGATGTAAGATAGGTAAGTTGCCCAGGTGGCATGTCTCATAAAAGGCAGAGCATCCCAGCACACGTCCATTTTCTCACGGGACTCACACTGGGAAAGGTGGTCGCCGTGATGCTCACAGCAGCAGCCTTCTTGCTCCCCTGGCCTCCTTCCTTCTAACTCCTACATATCTATCAGTGCCATCAGTTCCTTGATACAAGGGGAATGGAGAAGCAAACAATTTTAAAGCAAAATATCTGAAACCGCACCTTACTTGGAACAGACTGAATGACAGTAAAGAACATTATAAAGGAAGTCAAGATAGCCCCCAAACCTTCCAGTGTTTTGACCTCTGAAATATCGTTGTATTTTCATTCTGTCCCAGTGATCGCGTCTGAAAAGGACATTTATTCCTGGATTCACTACTTCTTTCAGAGATACATAGCAGGCACCATATTTTTACCAGACGCAATTACAGCCAAGATAGAATACGTTTTGGCTCCTAAAAATTCTAGGTCCTAGATTTACTTACTGGAGTTTAATGAATAAACAAAAAGGCTCTAACTAAACAAAATAATTTTAATAGTAACAAAGTGAATTGTTATGTGGTTGATCTGTATAAAAATACAGCTTTTTTAGCCAAAAGAGAAGTTAATGGTTAAACGTGTGGAAGAATCACAGCCAACGCAGAAGTAAGTATGGGTTTTATTACTGTTGCTTTGATCCCTGGAGCCTAACACAGCGCCTGGTGTACAGCAAAGGAGCAATAGATACCGGTAGAAAAGTGAAAGCAAGGGACGCACATCGCTCGGGCTCTTCTTCAGACTCTGCCTCATAACTGCTCCTACACCTGCGGTGGGCAAAGTCACCTTCTTTAGCCTGTGAGCAAAGTAAAAACTAAAAATAAAAATTGGGTTATGTACTGAGAATAATAAATTGTATTTATAATATACTATATATACACATATACATGCATAGATACATGTGAGCCTCTTAACATGTACTTAACTATATATAACACATTGTACGTATAGCACCTATACAGGTATACAGGCACACAGGTATATCCGTACAAATCCATACACACACACACACACATTCATTCATGTATGAACAATACGTAACACATTTTTTATATATACAAATCGGAGTGTATTATATATCATAACAATATATTAAGGAAGGGGAATACAGCGACGTGAGATTTGAAATATTTGGAGAAAGAGTGTGGAGACATTTATTCATTATTCAACAAGCCTCCTTCCCATGTCTACCCTTTTCTGGTCTTGGTATTAGAAGCCAGGGATAAAGCAATAAACAAACACTGAGCCTGAACTCACGAAGCAGAACAAAAACAAATAATGTTCCAATAATTTCACAAATAATGTTTACGTTCTATTTTTATAAGTCCTGTATTTAATAGAGGTAAGAATCCTTTCATATTGGTAGTATAGTGGGAATAGAAGTAGGTCTGGGCAATTTGTCATCTTTGTTAAACACTCTGAGCTCAATTTTCATGAAGAGGCCCCGGATACACTCAGTGGGAGAAGGTGAGGCCTGTCATGACATGTTGGTGCAATCTTAGCTTTTCTATGTATATGATACAGTATCTGGATAAAATTTGAAAATTTCAGTCAATGGATCTAATGCCTCAAATTACCAAAATATTTGGTTGAGTAGAGGTTGCAAGGAGTACCTGGATTGCATTCTTTTGTTTTATATAGGCATTTCACATTTTGCTGTTAAAACTACTTATTTATAAAATAATTTGAACAATCTTATTTCATTAAATGTACAATATGCTTTCTCTTTGCCTAATTAAATTCTTTTTCTTATGTTTTCTTTTTTAATCTCCTTTCATTCTCCCCATGTTGACCAGAGTGAAGGTTCTATGCATTAGACAGGACATTTGGGGCTTAATCTTCACAAAGTATTTAGCATTAAAATCATGTTGCCCTAATTCTAAATTATTTTTATCTTCCCTGACATTACAAATTCCCTTTCGAGAACTATTTTTTGGCGGTGTCTTGTTCCTCATGTCCAGATCCTTAATTGCATGACCATCATGAAGGTGATATACAGTCTATTTAAAGATCACATGTTGCTGTAAATCTCTGGCACAGTGACGTGGTTTATAAGGCAAATTACAACTCTATTGGACTCCTTTAAAGTGATTAAGATTGTTCTTTTTGTTGACTCTTTTTGGTCACAGTAGGCAATGGTTTTTTTAAAGGTTACTTTTGATAAAAGGTATGATGCAATGATAAAGTAAAAGGTTTCTAAGATTAAGACAAACACATTTTCCTGTGATTTTGGTAAATTTACATAGGAAATAAAAAGGTTCTACAGGAGATTTTACCTGTAAATCATGCTCTTGACATCTTGCATTCTATAAATAATGTGGAGCAAAATCAAAGAACAGACTCTACTTGATATTTGTGCTCCCTGATGGGCTGAGCAATCTCTCTATCTCTAGTTATGATGATGTGGTCATGAGGATGTGGTCATGGTGCTGTGGTCCTGGTGTCATGGTCCTGGTGGCATCGCTGTGGTGGCATGGCCGTGATGGAATGGCCATGTTGGAATGGTTTTGGTGGCATAATCCTGATGGTGTGGTCATGGTGGCATTGTCTGGTGATGTGGTCATGATGGTGGGGTCATTTTACAGCCTGACCTCCATCTGCTACTTGCCTTTTTAACCTGCCTTGTTAATTGCTGATAATACAGGCCTGATTTTTCTCAAATATTAGATCTCAAATGCACATTTTACTGCCACTGAAAAACCCTGGGCGTGCTTATTTTTGCTCCCCTCAATGTTACTTTCTGTTCCATAAATCCATAAAGGGATCAATCATAATGCAAATTCAGTGTCTAGAACTGACTATTGTCCGTGTGTGAACAACTAAGGTAACCCCTAGACTGTGTGTGAAATAAATTTAATATTCCTCTCGTCTGTATTTGTTGCAGTGTTCTCAGCTGGCATGGAGACCAGAGCAGGCCTTCTGTAGGCCTGACAAACATACATTTGTTGCTTCCCAGACCTAAAATGGGTGTCAAGCTCAGTCATGAGACATAGGTAGAAACTGCTATTTCTGGATTTCCTATAATTCTTCTCCATGACATTTTGGCGTTTCTGGGTTATACATATTTTAAAATCTGCTACAGTTCCACTGTTAGCTTATATCATACAGGAGATTTGACTTTATGTTGTTGCCTATCTAAAAAGTAATCCACCCGATGGATTCTCTATTTTCCTACTTTAAGACCAGCAAATTAATTTAATTAAAAATGGTTAGTTCTTTAAAAACTTCAAACAGTTAACATGTAATTTTTGTCAATAGGTGTTTTAAAATCTTGCTTATTATTAAACCAATGAGATAATAGTTGTGATCTTAACATTTAATGGTAACTTCCAATATTCTGACTTTGAGAGAAAAGAGTGTAAGTCTAAGATAGCAGGTAAATTAATATTGTTTCTGTTCTATTTCATTTGATAGAAAAGGGCAGTGGGAGATGATTTTGGATGGTTGAAATGTTAATAATGACATTTATTTATTTTATAATACATCTAGACAAAAAGATATGAGTGTGTAGTATGTTTGTGACACTGAAACCTCAGTTCTTTTCCATTCATTATAACATGTTTTACAAAATTGCTTAATTTTTGTTAATTTTCCATTTCAACTCAAAATGAAAAATTCAATGATAATTGACCAGTTCAGTAAACAATGGGCATGGGATTTCAGGACGTTGATCAATACTGAGAGTCCTCTCCATCAGTTTTCCTGGAACCCCTGTAGAATAACTAATACAATTAGATATTGATGGGATGTCACAAGCTTTTTATGATGGGCAAGGAACTCCAATATGCAACAGTATTTCCTCAGTGTGTGTGTGTAAGTGCATGCGCTTACATTACAAGCTAAGACTTTTAGAAAAATAATACCTCGCCCGGCCATTTGCTAGCCTCAAATTCCAGTTTTCTCAGAATTTCACTTCTTGCCTAGTCACATGGTTCAATAATATAATGAGCATTAGAATTATTATGGCTTTGGTTTTCACGTTTACCCTCAATTCCCATTTTTCAGGAAAGGCAATTTTGTACCTTGATGTCACCACAGGTACCTGTCCAA
This sequence comes from Trachypithecus francoisi, assembly GCF_009764315.1. Classification (NCBI taxonomy): domain Eukaryota; kingdom Metazoa; phylum Chordata; class Mammalia; order Primates; family Cercopithecidae; genus Trachypithecus; species Trachypithecus francoisi. The sequence continues at coordinate 50,310,880 of NW_022681464.1, read as the reverse complement.
CACCTCGAAGGAGACTAGGTGTATCGGGGTCATTTCTCTGATGATCTGTGTGGTTCACTCCACAAGCTCAGATCATTTCTGGTCCTTAAGTGTCCATTCTACACAGCTCAGTTTTTTTTTTTTTTTAATGTAATATGTCTAAAACTATCAGAGACTCTACAACTTTAGAAATACACCAGGTTTTCTATGCAGCCTAGGGCTTCCAATTGCAAGTATTCAATGAATAACAGGAAAATTTGAGCCTTGCAGAAGGCACATGTCAATATTCGGTGCATCTTGATTGAATGCAGTATTGTCTCTTTAGCTGTATATGTCAGTCGGCTATCTAAAAAGATGGAAACTACTGAGTCCCTGTAGCCACAGCTTCTTAATGGTCCATGCAAATATGCTTAAGTTTATTTCTTTCGTAACTTTTTGAAAAGTTTCTCATCACTCCCTCTGTAAAAAATTGAATACACAAAAAAACAAATTTCACGTTCACTAAAGTGCATTGAGTTTGAAAGCCAGCAGTGATTTGATTAATGTAGATTGAAAATGAAAATAAGTGGCCGGGCCTGGTGGCTCATGCCTGTAATCCTTCACTCGGCACTTCGGGAGGCTGAGGCGGGTGGATCACAAGGTCAGGAGATCGAGACCATCCTGGCTAACACAGTGAAACCCCATCTCTACTAAAAATACAAAAAAAATTTAGCTGGGTGTGGTGGCGGGTGCTTGTAGTTCCAGCTACTCCAGAGGCTGAGGCAGGAGAATGGCGTGAACCTGGGAGGCGGAGGTTGCAGTGAGCCGAGATCGTGCCACTGCACTCCAGGCTGGGCGACAGAGTGAGACTCCGTCTCAGAACAAAAAAGAAAGAAAGAAAGAAAGGGAGGAGCAAGTGAATGGAAAGAAAGATAGCTCGAAGGGGTATGGCCACAGCAGATGCGGGGAGCAGCCACAGCCCCTAGGACTGAGGTGGACATTGGAGAGTGGCTCCCTAGAGCAGGATTGGGCACTGTGGGGAGGGATAGAGAGTCTCGCTAAATGGCAGGGAAGTCCCTGTGCTGGAGGAGCTTGCCAGAAACTCACCCTGCAGACACTGAGGGACACCTGCCCTGCAGGACGTGCTGGAGAGCTATATCCTCTACAGCAAGCTGGAAATCCACCACCTGGCGCTCTGCGACAGGGGACAGTTCAGGGGAAGGTGTCTCTGGAGGGGTCCCCTGCTGCAAAGTCACCCCAAGGGGCTGCCCATGGCCGCATGCTGGTGACCCTGCCTGTGAGGGAGGAGCCATGGAGGGGAGGACGGGAAAGCAGGAAGGAAAACCTTCTTCCTGCGGTGTCTTTTCTGCACCTTCTTCTGACGAAGCTTGACACTGCATGACTGGCAAAGAAAGATCTGTTAAGGGGCCCAGTTCCATTCACACCCAGAGGCCAATGAAAGTGGATTTGGAGCAGAGATGTGATCAACCTGTCACCAGTGCTAAACTAAATGCAAATGCTTATCATTTTTCACCTCCAATCTTTTACCCATAACGGCATTTATGTGTTCTGGTAACAAACACTGAACATGCCCTTACTACATGGCCTGCACCCAGGACAAAGATGTGCACCCAGGCTCATGCCCTCTGCAGCTCACGGCCTTCACAGGACAACAGACGCCGAGCATACGACCCCCCTCCTCATTAGAGAAGTGCAGACTGTGGGAAATGAGGGGTATTAGCACAGAGAGGCAGGAAAGGTTTCTATGAGAGTGACATTTAAGCTGGGACTGGAAGAATCAATAGGATATAAGCATGCATGGAGTGGGAGAAAAAGCCACAGAAATAGCGTGAGCAGCTGCCTAGAGTCAAGGACAGGTTGGTGGTTTCTGAGAACTGAAAGTTGGGCAGGTCAGGAAGGCTTTCTGTGATGGGATTGTGTAGCCAGACCAGGCCAGGATGGGCGGGGCAGTAGGTCCTGTGTCCCTGTTGTCCAGCATGGCACCTGCAGGTAGAAGCCCAGCAGCACTTGTCACAGTAGGTGGCGTTTCCAGCTCTTCACTCCAGGCTCACCCCGAATGTGGTTAGGCTGCTATGCTGAAGACCTGGGAAGGAGGGAAGCGTGAAATACCACAAGCACTACGTTTAATTTTGTCTTCTTCTGTCTGTTTGGTGTGTTCTTCTATTACCAGTGGCCTTAGTTTATTTATTTTTTGTCTGTGACATCCTGAGTTGGGTCAGCTCTTCTTCTATGTGGAAGAGAGCAGAAGATCTATCCTCAGCGCATTGGGTCACTGTATTTGGGATTAAGGCTAGATTTTGGATGGCGGTGATTGCTAGGGGATTATAGAATATTATATATATATGTATGTACATTGTGTGTATATATATGTGTATATATGTGTGTATATATATGTGTGGTATATACACATATATGTGTATATATACGTATATATGTGTATATATATACACACATATGTGTATATATACGTATATATATGTGTATATATATATATACACACACACACATACACATAAAAAATCAACCAGTCCCACTTGTTAGATTAAGGTAACTTTTGGATTTTCATGGCAAAAATGTTCATCATCCAGCCAGGTGTGATGGCTTATGTTTGTAATGCCAGCACTTTGGGAGGCTGAAGCAGGCAGATGAGTTGAACCCAGGAATTTGAGACCAGCCTGGGCAACATAACTTAATTCTGTATCTACAAAAAATGCAAAAATTAGCCAGGCATGGCGGTGCATGTTTGTAGTTCCAGTTACTTGAGAGGCGGAGGCAAGAGGATCACCTGGGCCCAGGAAAGTCAAGGCTGTAGTGAGCCTAGATCTGCCATTGCACTCTAGCTTGGGCAACAGGGCGATACCCCACCTCAGAAAAAAGAAAAGGAAAAAAATCCTGAGTCATGACCTTTCCTTGGGAATCAGCGTTAAAGTGCCTTATGCCTGTCTTGTGTTCACCACAGTGGAGGGCTAAATCAGCATGCTCAGGAATTTCCTGTAAGGACAGAAATATTCTACGTGAGCACTGCTCAGGACTACCTGGTGCCCAACACCACCTCCCAAATTAACACTCCATATGTGACTTAGATCTATTAGCTCAGTGTGTTCTCCAAGAGAGCATAATCCCCCAAAATGCTTGGGGTGGCCCTGTTGAGGTAACCGGCACAGAGTAACCATACACAGAATGAGATGCCACCGCTATCGTTTTGGGGCCCCATATTTATTTGAATCTGAGAATATAAAAAATTTTTAGTGTATTTTCTTCAGAAGTAGCCATATCCTTATTCTTAATAATCATTCATTCAACAACTATGCATGTTGAGTACGTATTTTGTTTTCTAAATCAGGATATGCCTTAACTTTTTATGTAAAGATCTTTATAAATGTATTTGTGATTTTGAAAGATAGAAACATGTGTATCTACAGATAATTAATAAGGTTACTTTTTAGTTAGGGCTGTGAAAACTATGCTGTGTTCTTAAAAGACAAAGAAATAGACAATCACTCTTTCACTGGGAAGAGATAAGAATACTGTCTTAATCTTTCAGCCCTGTGGAAATGGTGTGGTTGGGCTGTTACAATCTTTAGGGCTAGCCGGAACCTCTTTGATTGGATTTGGGTCTCCCTACCCTCGGAAACACTGGGTGCTGCACAAGGCATTGGTCGTTTGTGTGTCTGCACTGGGCATTTAAATCCAAACGTTCCTGTAAGATGTATTCTTCTTCCATATTTGAATTAGTGGAAAAACTTGGACAAACTTTGCTTGCAGTTCTTGTAATTAGCTTCTGAAACACGGATTCTTCCCTCTGAACGAGCCCTGGAGACTTCATGTAACTGTTTCCATTGTGTTGATGACTGTCTGTGGTCACCATCAGGGAACAGCCCCCATGCCATCCATTTTGGTGTTCCCTATGGGAAATCTGTTCAGGAAATGAGACTAAGAATTAGGAACCTGGGGTCTCCTTAAGCAAAAAGTAAGAATATCACTACCTATTCTAAGTACTCTCCAGAATTAAAATAACACACACCCATTTACTTCCCTTGTGCATGGGGAGTTGTTGGGTTTATGGCACCCAGATCAGCAAGGCGAAGCCGTCTTCCTCTTCTGCACCGCCAGGAAGACACTGCCCCCGAGCTCTGCAGGGCGGCCACCAGACGGTGTGTCGGTCAGTCCACCAGGCTTTTCCTCAGAGCTGGACCTACACAAAACTCCCCCTTAGAGAATGAGGACTTTCTTACTTCTGTGAAGGAAGGTGAATTAAAGAACATGACGACCCAAACTCTTCACTGGGTCATGCAGGGTAGAAAAACTTAAGGGTGATCGGCATAGATAATAATGAATGTACTAAATAACGATGCAAGACCCAGCAACTAAATTCATTTTGTTCTTAACTAAAATTTGAATTTGTATTCATTTAAAATTCTTCTTGAAGGTACCTTTGTTAAATAATTGTTCTGGACCCTTGTATCTCCTCCCTGTATCTTATCATTTCCTAGTATTTTGACAATCTCAAATTAGATAAAATACTCTGTCCTCATTCAGATTTAATCTAACATGCAGTTTAACTACATATTCATTTTGGAGTTAGAATGTTTTGCTTGCTTCGAGTTTAAATCTTGGTCAACTTAGATCTTTTTTTCTCAATATCAGGTAGCCACAATTTTATCTCCAACATTTGTAGGTTTGTGACTCCTGTTTCAGAAAGAGATACATAGTTCTCCTCCCCAAGGAAACACGGTTGTTGGTAGTTTGTGAACGATAGAAAAGGAAGGGAGGAAAGAGGCCAGCATTGGCTCTGTGCTGGCTACGACCAGCCCTGTGCAGGGGTCCCAGCACGTTGCCAACGGTCTGGGCTCACGCAGGGCTCCACGTGGAGTGCCGGCTGTCTTCCTCCTGGTGTGGCTACAGTTTTCGTCACGTGCCGGATGCTACATGCCACCAGCATCATTTCATCACTGTCTCAGATCCTTGTTCCTTTGCTCTGCATCTTAGTTCATTTCGCTTACCTCACTAATGACCTCACTGAATGATAAAAGCCCTATTTTCAAATAATTCACCTTCAATTAGAGGAGTGAGCAGATGACAACATAAAACATGCCAAATGCAGGGATACACTGCACTCTGTAAGAATCCAAGGGATGGCAGCTCTCCCAGCCGGACGGCCGCAGGAAGGCAGTGCCCACTGGACTGTATCCAAAAGGGAAATGATGATGCACCCCATGAAAAACGGAGATGGATTGCACCCTATGAAAATGCACCCCACGAAAAACGGAGATGGATTGCACTCTATGAAAATGCACCCCATGAAAAACGGGGGAGGATCATAGAGACAGAGAAGTGACTACTGTACCTATGGTACAAATCAAATGCATAGACCTGACTAAAAGTCTGAGGTGTCAAGAAATGACACATGTTGCTGGAGAATGCGATGATGGATTTTCACTCAGGTGGGCTTTCCTGTGGCTGTGAAGAAAATATATTTGAGCAGCACAGACTGAAGTCCCCCTGGCCATTTGGAGGCTTGTTTTAGGAATCTCCAAGTTGGCAATGGCTTCAACGGGGATGATGTCTTCTGAAGAGGAAAAGAAAGACAGACTGGTTAAAAATCCCAAAAGGAAAAATGGAAGGGCATTGAGTATATGCAGCCAAAGGCAAGTTAAGAAGCCAGGACAGGCGTAGGGGCCAAGGCGAATATCCAGAGAGGAAGTGCTCATCCATGGAAGGACGTACATCCAGGTCTGAGGACGTCAAGAGCTCATCAATGGGAGGACAGAGATCCAGGTCTGAAGATGTCAAGAGCTCATCAATGGGAGGACAGAGATCCAGGTCTGAAGGTGTCAAGAGCTCATCAATGGGAGGACAGAGATCCAGGTCTGAAGGTGTCAAGAGCCCAGCAATGGGAGGACAGAGATCCAGGTCTGAAGGTGTCAAGAGCTCATCAATGGGAGGACAGAGATCCAGGTCTGAGGGTGTCAAGAGCTCATCAATGGGAGGACAGAGATCCAGGTCTGAAGGTGTCAAGAGCTCATCAATGGGAGGACAGAGATCCAGGTCTGAAGGTGTCAAGAGCTCATCAATGGGAGGACAGAGATCCAGGTCTGAAGGTGTCAAGAGCTCATCAATGGGAGGACAGAGATCCAGGTCTGAGGGTGTCAAGAGCTCATCAATGGGAGGACACCCATCCAGGTCTGAAGGTGTCAAGAGCTCATCAACGAGAGAACGTGTGTCCCAGTCTAAAGGTGTCAGGTTTGAAGTTGTGAAGATGGAGACGACAGTGATGGGTGGTGAATGGTGGAGGAGCCTGAAGCTTGGAGGAGGGGTCTAGGCCCCGTTTGTGAGCAATCACCAAATGGAGGAAGACAGACCCCAGCAAAGTGGGTAAATGAATAGATCCCCTCAGGAGATGATTCCATAGGAGGAAGTCAAGGGACAAAGAAGATGAGGGGAGGAAGGCCGGAGGCCCATGCTTGCCCAAAGTCCAGGCAGTGGAGGTGCAAGGAAAGATGACCAATGAACCTTGAGAAGAAAATGAGCAGTCCACAGTCAGTGGAAGCTCAGCCTTGGAGAATTCCCATTGGGAAAGGGAGGAGAGACAGATGAATAGAGCTAGGGTGGCATGTGCAGGCCAGGGGGGATTTTCTTTGGAGGCAGGTGGGAGAGAACTCAACAAACAGGCTAAAATCAGGGAGTCAGCAGGGAAGGCAGTGCTGGTAATCGCTAAGTCAGCTGCAGAGCTAAGGGGCTGGACTTGCCAGGGCCAGGGGGAAGAGCCCAGTCCCCTGCAATGCAGGCAGTACACTTCCCTGATGGCGCTGGAGGAAGGGGTGGGCCCACTGGACACAGGGGCAGCTGTGACTGTGAGATGGGCAGGAGTGTCACTACACAGGTGCCTGCTGGCTGCACGTTCCTCAATTGCATAAAAGACAAACTGATTTTATGAATGAGTGATGGGGCCAGGTGCGGTGGCTCACGCCTGTAATCCCAGCACTTCGGGAGGCCGAGGCGGGCAGATCACAAGGTCAGGAGTTTGAGACCAGCCTGACCAACATGGTGAAACCGAGTCTCTACCAAAAATACAAAAATTAGCCAGGCATGGTGGTGCGTGCCTGTAATCCCAGCTACTCAGGAGGCTGAGGCAGGAGAATTGTGTAAACCTGGTAGGCAGAGGTTGCAGTGAGTCAAGATTGTGCCACTGCACTCCAGCAGCCTGGGCGACAGAGCTAGACTCTGTCCCCCCCCGCCCAAAAAAAAAAGAGTGATGGGCTCTTGTGCAGGGCTGATGGAGGATGGAGGATCTTGGGACTTGGGACTTTGGGACTTTGGATTTAGCTTGAGAGCAATGAGTGAGCTAACCAAGCAAGGACATGGAAAGAATTAAGGATGGAATGGAGAGCTCACTGGCGTGGGTGAGTTCATTCACGGTGGGCTTTGTCCAGGGCAGAGAGTCTGCGTGACTCAGGGCATTCTCCAGCACCATTCGGCACCAGCGCAGACTGCGGAGGTGGGAGGAAACACAGGCCCCAGGAAGACGCCCCCACCACCCCTGTTGTGCTGCCATGCTGCACCTTGGAATATGTCTCCTTCCATGGAAAAGGAGACTTTGCAGATGTAATTAAGGTTGCTTATCAGTTGACCTTAAAATAAGGATTATCCTTGGTTATCGGGTGGGCCCAGTGTAACTACACACCCTCAAAAAGGTGGACAGAAAACAAAGAGAGATGCAGCAGAAGAAGTCAGATTTGAGGTGTGCAGTGCAGGGGACACTGGCTAAAAGGTGAAAAGGACCTGGCCGTAAGCCGGGGAATGAAGATTGGATCTGGAAGCTCAAGAGGAACCAGGCTGACCACAGTCCCACAACTGCATGGAAGCAAATTGCATAAATTTGGAATAAACCAGCCCAATGAGTTTGGAATAAACCCAGCAGTGGATTCTCCACCAAAACTTCAGATTAGAATTCAAGCTGGCCAACACTTTCACTTTAGCTTTGAAACCCTGAGGAAAGAATCCAGCCGCTCCATGCAGGACCCCTGACCTGACCTCTGACCCACAGCACTGCAAGGTAAAACATCTGTGTTGAGTTGAGTTGATAACTTTGCAGTGATTTGTTTTACAGCAGAAATCGAGAATGGACACAATACCCTTTGTGAAGGTGAGTGACTATTACATTAATCTAGTGTTGGAGTTTCTCTGTGTGTAGATGAGGAACTGATAGAAGCAGGTGGGTATGGGGTGCAGTTGAGTGTGATGAGGATAACCAACCTGTGGCCCAGGTTATGCAGGGAAAAGAGGTACGATAGCCTGGGGAGAACAAGAGCTGGATATCTCAGTGAGCTGAAGACAGGCTCCAGTGAGCTCGAGAGCATCTTCCTAAACACCTGCTTTCAGTAGTCCATTTCCCTAAAGCCAATTCCTATTTTAAAACAGTCCTTGACTCTTAATGTTCACCAAATCATATTTATATTCATGATTTAGACACTCACACTTCCTCAGTGTTTGCTTTCTGACCTGCAGTGTGCTTGCTGCTCCCCATGCTCACCTCCAGCCCAGCTGGTTGTGTAGGTAGAATACCTGCCTCTAATTCTTCACTCCTCCCTAAGAGTGTCATGAGTCTACATGATGGTGTGGGTGTCATAGATACAGAATGGATTTTAGGCTTGGTCATGTGATTTGATTTGTTTATTGAGATACTAGGAGATACGGTGCAAGCAGAGGCTTAAAATGTGTTTCCATGGTGGGACTTGACTTCTTGAAATTCTGCCTTTGCCATGAACAGAAAATACTTGTGTAGCTGTTGCCCCCCTGCCACTAGCCCCAGGATGGGACTTGTGAAGCCCGACCACCCCACTTAACTGTCTGATGCGTGAGTGTAAAATAAACGCATGCTACTGAAATTCGTTTGTTTTGAAGCAAAAGCTCTCTAATAGTGAGAATATCGTATTGCCCTCTTTCCTTTTTACTTTAGCTCATGATGTCCCCTTCTTTCTCTCATACGGAAGGTATTTTCTTTATTCCTCTTTAGCTCGAAAAATCTTACCCATTCTTCATGTTACAAATCACCTCTTTATCACTGTCCTGAAAGTCATTTTAGCACTAAAATCCAAAGAAAATGCCTCTGACTGATATTTTGTTTCTCCCATAAAATTAATGCTTATGCATTATCTTATTTGGCCATTAGACTGATTTTATGGGGTAAGCAGGATAGATAACATTAGATGCACTTGGTAAAACACGCGAAATTTGGGGCTCAGAGAAGTTTAGTGACTAAATCTTACTGTAACAAGCAGTAAAGGACATGGATAGAGTCTGAATCCAGAACTCAGATTCCAAGTTCTGTGTACTCACAACACACTATGGACCGTCTCCAGACAAATCACAGACTCCTACAAGGCTCAGTCTAAATACACTTATTTCTCATAATATTCAGCACAGGGCTTTGCACAGAGCAGGTGTTCGTTAGGTGCTTATTTGCTGAAATAACGTGAACGAACATTAACTCAACTCGGCAGCATGTTTTCACCATCTCTGCTGAATGTGGGCTCCTCCATTCATGCTCCTGCCGGCTGAACCTCTGCTTCCTTCCTCCCGACGGAGTGTGCCCGCTTTCCCTGAGGAAGAGTTGCTCTGGCTTCCCACGAAATGGTATTATTATCCGCAATGCAAGAGGTTGAAGGTTAGGTGGGTTTTCTCTACCTGCTTTCCATATGGTAATAACTACTTAGATTAATCGTAATGAGTCACTATTACGTGCTGTCATTAATTTCCCATCTGAATTGTCCGTACCCAGTGGGAGTTCAGTAGATATTACCTGTTGGCTGACAGATGGACCAGCTGACTGATTATACATCTGTGAAACCTGAACTTGCGGAGCTCCAGAGACATTTTTTTCTGTGATATTTGGGCTATGATAGAAAATAACTGGTAAACACCACCAGTAGCACTGAATGGCGTCTGTGTGTGTTAATATTTCACCTATTTGTGTCATTAAAATGATGTATTTTGTCCTTGGCTGCTTTTATTTAGAGCTTCATTGAGATGTAGTTAATATACTGTAACTCCCACCCTTTTGAAGTGTGTTGTTCAGTGGTCTTTAGTATATTCACAACTATTTAGTATATTCACACCTATAGTAATTTGCAACTATTACTGCTTATTTCAGAACATAGCACATCTTAAAAAATGACATTAACCATTTCTTTCTCTTTTTTTTTTTGAGATGGAGTTTCGCTCTTATTGCCCAGGCTGGAGCGCAATGACATGATCTTGGCTCTCTGCAACCTCTGCCTCCGGGGTTCAAACGATTCTCCTGCCTCAGCCTCCTGAGTAGCTGGGATTACAGGTGCCCGCCACCATGCCCAGATAATTTTCTGTATGTTTTTTTAGTAGAGATGGGGTTTCCCCATGTTGGCCAGGCTGGTCTTGAACTCCTGACTTCAGGTGATCTGCCAGCCTCGGCCTTCCGAAGTGCTGGGATTATAGGCGTGAGCCTGTAATTAAATTTACAGACTTAGGACTACAGAATGGATGCATGGATGGCAGAGAGCAAGAGAACCTTTAAAATCCAGCACCTGCCTACTGTTTTAGGTTCTGAACATAATGCCCTTGAACTTCTGAAATAATTAATACTGTAGGTGGGCCGTGGGAGTTTGACTACAGGAAACAGCTTTCTCTTTATTTCGTGGTCACTGTTCCTGGAAAAAAAATGCCAAGAAAGGCCATCAATGTCAATTTGGTGGGTCTTTTGAGGTTCCAGATACCACATTTAAAACTTGACTAAATGGTCCTTTTGAATGACACTTCCCTGAGAATGCACAGGAGGTGATACTTTTTCAGGTACGACATCTACCACTATTCTTATATCGTTGACTAAAAAATAAAAAGGGCTGGTAGCCATAACTACTGGGCACAAAAAGGGTAAAAGATCTTTAGGATCCTTTGGTAGATTCTTTGTTGGCAAATGTTCTAGTAAATATGCGAGTTGTAAGACCCTCCACCATATTTTGTATGTAAATTATATTTTTAGCTAATAACTTCTGTACATTCCTAAGAGTCAGAGTTTCACTTTCAGCAGAAGTGGATACATTTCGCATGACAGGAGAAATTTCATAGCAGCATCAAATTCATATTAGTTCAGTAAGAAGAATTTTGACCATTGAGAGTAAAAAGAAGAGAGAAGATACGTGGACAAAAAGCACATTTTAACGCTGAAAACTCAAGAAGGAGTCACGAATCAGACATCCAAACATTCTTCAGGTGAGTCTACAGGCCTGACCCTCCACCCGGTTCAATTCCTGAAATTTAAGCCAACAAGAATCTAAATGGGCGATCGTCCAGTGTAATTTCCTTTGCAAAAATTCTGAAGGACGCGACAACATTGGTAAAGTACATTGAGATCCATCAGGGTCACGGTTTTCAGTGAATAACAGGAAACGTTAGAATTGCTATGCTTGTAACTATTACTAACGCTATTCCCAACTTCCAGTTTGTCTTTCCTGTGTAATGTCTTGTCTTTCCCCCACTACCTTTCTGCCTCTTCTATTCATCTTTCTGTGAAGGACTTCCTGTGATGCGATTTAACTGAACAGAGATTTTGATAAACATCGTGGAACTCCTTCATTAACGTGGAATTTACGTAAAAAGGGTCTTCCTGAAATGGCTGACCCAGTCTCCCACTTAATAGAACGTATCTTCTTTTTTCTTCTCTATTTTGGCAGGTACACAACACACAGAAGAAACGAGTTTTGCTGTATTTCTGTGTCGCATGAAGCATTCATTTCTATTCCTCACAGCTAGCAGCATTTTCTGTTCAATTAAAGGGAGAACAGCAACTCACAAAGAAGGCAAAATTTCCTTCCAGAACTTGGAGAAGGAGCTTACAAATTGCTCCATCAAGCCCCGTACCAGCCTTGACAGGTTCTTCTTTACTCAGAGTGGGGAGGAAGGTAAGATTTGATATAATACTTTCTTTAAAATCCTGAGTGAATAAAGTAGTCTTGAGAGAAAGTTTCCAGATATAGATTACCTATAAAAAGAATAAAAGGGATGAACATTGAAGATTTTTCATCGCCGTAAACAAATAATTTGTGATCGCTGTACACTCAAACCACAAATAGAACCAAGAATTAGAAGTGCCCCTAGCTGACCAGCATATGCGTATATCATTGGTCTGGTGTAATGAAGATTGCCTGATAAAGATCACAATATGACAGTTTTCCTTTTGCATTGGCTGCTGAACAGCCAGAAACGGTTTTCTGCGGCCGGCCAGCTATTGATCCAGCTCTCTCTTGTCAGTGATGCAGTTAATGGGAATTCCACAGGCAAATAAAAGCTACATTTTGTCTTCATTTTCATCTGAAATATGAGCTGGTCCTTTGTACTCTAGACAGTCATTTATTACTCATTTTCCTTTATTGATGTTTATGAGCTGAGGCATAAAATGATTCTCAAATGTAGTTTAATTGAGGCATAGGTTGACACTGTAACCATGATTACCGATACGCCATCAGCAGTGTGGAGGCCATGAATCAAGGTTTGCTTTTCATTGGTCTTGGAGGCAGCACACGGTGGAGAGTATCCTTAGAAAGCAACTGGGCTGGAGCTAAAGAAATATGTCGATTTATCTTCATAGGTAGCGAGAGGGAAAGGAGTCTCCCCAGTCCTCATCAGGCAGCCACATGGCAGCCAAGCGTTCCTGGGCACCTGGCATCCAACGGCTCGCTTTCCTAGGATGGGAACGTTCTTCTGAAATAGAATCCTTATTATACGTTTTTAAAATATTTTCAGCCTAATGATTAACCTTAAAAGTCACACGAGAAAGTGCTGCCAGACACAGCCAATACACAGCAAGATGGGGAGGCCCAGTCCTTCAATTCATTCGTAAAATGGTGAGAACAATCAATACGGGGAGAAGTATTTTTTATATGCAGTTATTAACTCATAAGCTACAGTATATCTCATCTCATTTCGACAACAGCTGAGGTCTCCATCTCCCCCTGGAGACCCCTGCAGGTCCCATTATGAGAATCATAAATAATATGTGCTAATGAGATATGAATTGATTATGTTGGAAAAGCTGACGTTTTCATCCATCATTCTAAATGATGTTTAACAATGGATTACCAGCCAGTAATTCCTCTGATATGAGATTAAATAAAATAGCCGGCTGTTTCAGCAGGCTAGCTCAAGGAGATGGCAATAAATCTGCTCAATTACTGTATTACCAATCCGTTTTTCACTGCTAAGGATATTATTATTTCATTTAGACTTGTTCATGCATCATAGATTATTTTATTTCAGGCAGTCAATGGGAGAAACTGCAGCGTTTTATTCACTGAGCCGCGGAGCAGTGGCTTTGCCCGAGTACAGTAAATGTCTCTCCGTGGGCCCCAAACGCCCCGAGGAGAGGCCACCCAGCTGCCCCTGGGCTGAATGGGCAATGCGCAAGACACATTTTAGAAAGAAGCATTTTGCTTTTAACCTAATTTTCTTCACTTATCTGAAAAGTCTCAACCGAAGGATACTGCCTAGGAAACTGATCGATTGAAACAAGATTATTAGATCCTCTAAGATGATTTGGTCTTCATCTCAATCCTGTAGTAGATTGAGAATTAGATCACAGGGACTATCCTTTGGCCTGGAAAATTAGATTAGCAGCCACTGCAATACAAAAGGTGGCCTTTCTCCCCTGTGCCCAACAAACAAACAACACACACACTCTATTGATGAGAAAAGTGGATTGGCAGGAAGCATTTCCCTGGCCCTCCCAGCATCGTTCACCATTTCTGACAACCCTGATGAAGTTTTGCAACTGCATTCAGTGATTGTCTATGAGAGTAAAACAAAAGAGGGATGAATTATCCTAAAACTAAGAGTTCATCAATTCATTCCATCATTCATGCAATTCCCCATTTATTAGTTGACTAAGGAAGACAAGGTCCGCACCTGCCCAGGGCCAGCCCTGCTTTATGCTGTGGGAGATGAGAGAGCCGCACCTGCCAACAGCTCCACCAACACCTCACCTGGGCAACTTCAGGTCCTTGCTACCTGCCCTGGCCCTACGGCCTCACCTGTGCCAGCCTGAGACATGGAGCAGCCTCTGATCGCTTCCCATGCATACAGAGAGCAGGATCAGCCTCTTACCTCCTGCTGTGGGGTTCACAGTGACGCAGGCAAGACATGCCACCTGGGACACCAATGCACACACAGTCAGAAGTGTGAGGGAGTCAGTGTTACAGGCAAAAGACCTTTGATGGGAGCTGATGGTTAAATTCCTTTCTCTTCTTACTGTGGACAGATTGCTCTGAGGAGGCACTTTTATCAGCCTCACCAGGACTAGGTCCAGTGAGACTGAACACTCTGTAACTGGACCCAGCAGAGGCCAGCATGGGGGATGCATACTAATATTACACTCCTCCTCCCTTGCCTCACAACCCTCTCCTCTCACTCATGTGTCCCAGGATTGCACCCCTGAAACAAGAAGTAGCCGCGGAGATTTTGGTCTGCCTCTGGCTTCTGCAACTCGCAAGTGAAAGTGATGTGTCAGCCTGGCCTGCAGACCTCTGAGGTGGGTTGTGGAGCTGGGCAGTTCCATGGAGCACCTGTTGCAGGTGGTGATGCCCTCTCTGAGGATGGGGCAGGACCATTTCTAAGTCAGCATAAAGTACAAGCAGGACACAAGGTGTCTGGATATGTGGTAGCAGGTGGTTCTTGCATGGGATGAGTCACTGACAGCTGCAGGATAAGACTGCGGAATGAACTGACTGGTAATACATTTGGACGTCTTGGCAAGTGGAAATGTTAGGCTCAGAGTAGTCCAATCCCACTCAGACGTTCTGTGCAAGCAACAGATATTGAAGGAGAAGGGCAGCTCCGGCAACGGCAAGAGGACGATGCTGAACACGGGGGTCAGAACCTTCCCGCAGGCACAGCTGAGGGACTGCGGAGGGAGGGAGTGTGCAGCCTTTTTACCTCCCTACTCAAGGGACAACCCTGGGGTCTTGACACCTGAGATGCGGCAGGTGAAGAATCTCCAATGCACAAATTCTTCTAAGGCTTTTGAGTTAGAAGAAAAATGCTCCCCTAAGATCCTGGCAACTTGTGTTGTTCCAGTGAGTGCATGAGTGACTGACAGGATTCTGTCTTGATTTTGTGTAGAAGAGCAATGTTACACTGTACATAAAATACTAAAAATGGGAAATGTTTATTGGCATCTATGATCAGGTATTGCTCAAAATATTCACAATATATATTTTAATTGTGATTTCACCTATGAGGAAAATGAGGATCAGAAAAAATATCCTGCTCCAAACTATTAAAGTCACACAGAGCAGAACTGAAATTTATACCGCTTTTATTTTCCTCTTCCCTTTGTAAATTATTTAATATTATTTCAAGAAATGGAATTACACTTTCCAGTACCCAGTACTGTCTTACCCAGCTGCTTTTATAGAAGGACTGCTATAAAACAAAATATTTCACAAGTAGTTGTACTTATATCTACTGGTTGAAAAAATGTGTGAAAATTATGAAGAACTACAGCAAAACTGTTAATACTTTTACAAATTAATATATATTTTATTAATCACAAAATTGTCACTATGTATTTGACATATCATAAAAAATATCTATGGAAAATGTATATTTAGGTAGAAACAAACACATTCTCACTTAGATTTAGAAACCTGCTTGCGAAATTCTTTATTGCTGACAGGTTTTGAACAACCGATTTGGAACATTAGTTCTACCAAAGTGTCCCTGTTGTCTTTTTGCCTCCGATACCCTGTAACGCTCCCAGGGATGAAGGTGCACCCAGTGGGCGGGAGGGGAGAGGTCTTGGAGGGGTGTTCACTCCCTGGGCTATGGCAGACATTACACACAGACATGAGTGTATATATGGATATTGGGGCTTTGACGGTGTGGAAGTCGGTGTTGATTTATTAGTGGCCTTGAATCTTTGTTCCTCTCTTTATTTACACCTTATGTGATAAGATTTTGTGCTTTATTTCATGAAAAAGTCCAAGTCTATTTCCACTCTGTGAAATCTGGGCTGGCCTTGCAGGTTATTTGGCTAAATCTAGAAACAGTGGAATACGCGGTATCAAATCTTCAGTTATTGTCATGGTGAATTTTGTGTCAACTTGGCTAGATCCTAGCACTCCACCTTTTTCAAACACCATTCTAGATGTGCTGTTATGCCATTTTTTTTTTTTTTTTTTTTTATTATACTTTAAGTTCTAGGGTACATGTGCATGACGTTTATATCATGTATAACTCCCCATGCATCCCTCCCTCTCCCCCTCCCCATGATAGGCCCCAGTGTGTGATGTTCCCCTTCCCGAGTCCAAGTGATCTCATTGTTCAGTTCCCACCTATGAGTGAGAACATGCGGTGTTGGTTTTCTCTTCTTGTGATAGTTTGCTAAGAATGATGGTTTCCAGCTGCATCCATGTCCCTACAAAGGATGCAAACTCATCCTTTTTATGGCTGCATAGTATTCCATGGTGTATATGTGCCACATTTTCTTAATCCAGTCTGTCACAGATGGACATTTGGGTTGATTCCAAGTCTTTGCTATTGTGAATAGTGCCGCAATAAACATACGTGTGCATGTGTCTTTGTAGTAGAGTAATTTATAATCCTTTGGGTATATACCCAGTAGTGGGATGGCTGGGTCATATGGTACATCTAGTTCTAGATCCTTGAGGAAACGCCATACTGTTTTCCATAATGTTGAAGTAGTTTACAATCCCACCAACAGTGTAAAAGTGTTCCTATTTCTCCACATCCTCTCCAACACCTGTTGTTTCCTGACTTCTTAATGATTGCCATTCTAACTGGTGTGAGATGGTATCTCATTGTAGTTTTGATTTGCATTTCTCTGATGGCGAGTGATGACGAGCATTGTTATGCCATTTGTTAGATGTGATTAGCATTTAAAATCAGTAGACTTTGAATAAAACAGATCATGCTCCATAATGTGAGAGGGCCTCGTTCAGTCAGTCGAAGGCGTTAAGAAAGAAACTGACCTGCCCAGGAGAGGAGGGAATTCTGCTTCCCACAGCCTTTGGACTCAAGGGAGTGATTAAAATAGAGGGAACAGGGAAGGCCTCTCTAAGAGGTGGTGCATTTGGGATAAAACAGATAAGAAACAGTCAACCCTTCAAGGGGAGGAACTGCTTCTAGTCATTAGAAAATATTCTTTGAAGGTCCCCCAGAGAGAGCTCCATTTGCGCAGCTGTGGGAGCAGAAGGCTGCAGGCAGAGTTGCATCAACCACAAACCATGACTTTTTGCAGAGTCATGGAATTGGGATGGAACAGTAATTCTTACTACATGTGAAAAGAATATTATGTGTGCAAATAAGTTTTGTGAATATTGCTTGAGACAATGCTAAGTAGTTTTTCATTTTTAACTGTAGGCTTTTCAGAGCCCAATGAATATTACGAATGACCAAGGAGTAAGGGGTCTCATGAGACCATGGATCTACCTATTTTATAAATGAAGCATGTTTTGTGGAGGTCCTAGAATTTGGAAAGTGGTGAACTAGGGGCTCTTAAAGTGTTTTTCTGCTTGAGCTGGAGTAGAAGCAGGAAGAAGCATGTCTGAG
The DNA here is from genome assembly GCF_009764315.1 of Trachypithecus francoisi. Taxonomy (NCBI): domain Eukaryota; kingdom Metazoa; phylum Chordata; class Mammalia; order Primates; family Cercopithecidae; genus Trachypithecus; species Trachypithecus francoisi. Next base: position 50,293,303 of record NW_022681464.1, on the reverse strand, counting down.
TTTCGGGATAGGCAGATGTTTGGCAGAGAAAGATACACAAAGCTAGAGGAAAATACCCGGCCTTTCCAGGACGTTATGCACTCTTCTTTGACTTATGTATGTTAAGAAGACCATTGACGAACCTGACCAGGTGCAGAGGAAAGTCTGAGAGGTCATAGTTAAGGTTGTTATGCTGTCAATGGGTCCAATGTAGGTGCTCAGAGGGAGAAAGGTGTCAGGAAATGGCACCAATATTTCATAAATAGGACACAGAGAACCCTGCTGCAAAACAAAAACATGTTACAGCTTCATACTGATCTTTGCAAATAAAAGGAAAAGAGATGTAGGTTAAATAAAGTAATAATAAGATGAAGCTGGTCATAGTGGCTCATGTCTGTAATCCCAGCACTTTGGGAGGCCGAGGTAGGTAGATTACCTGAGGTCAGGAGTTTGAGACCAGCCTGGCCAACACGGTGAAACCTCGTCTCTACTAAAAATACAAAAATTAGCTGGACGTGTTGGCGGGCACCTGTAATCCCAGTTACTAGGGAGGCTGAGGCAGGAGAATCGCTTGAACCCAGGAGGCGGAGGTTGTGGTGAGCTGAGATTGCGCCACTGCATTCCAGCCTGGGTGACAGAGTGAGACTCCAACTCAAAAAAAAAAAAAAAAGAAAAAGAAATTTCCTTTGAGATGTCCGCATTCTGGATCTTCCTTATGTTGGAGAAGTTCTTTTCTTGTGCAGACTCAGACCTGGCCAGCTGCAAGTTCCCTGCCCACCTGAAGATGTCTTACGTGCTTCCTTTCATGGTCATCTGTGGAATTTTCTCATCTTACTATGCAGTGTAATTCACCCTCTCTTCACCCTCTCGTGGCATAACAGAAATAAGCGATACATCCATTCAATGTCAAAATGTTCTCTTCAAATACTTAGAATCCTCCCTGAATCCATCAAAGGGATTTAAATACTTTTGATCAAAAAGATTTGCATAACCTTCTAATAGGACTATTACTTTAAATCAACCATGAGGGAGAGGCTTCATCCCCATTCAATGGCCTCACTATTCTCTTTTTCCAAGGCGCACTGTCAGAAATTAGAGTTCGCCACAAGTAACTCTGTGACAAAACATGGAGGCATACCGCAGGAGGAGGGTGCCATTCTGCCTCCTCATTCACTGAAACACAGCTGGAAGCTTTTTGTGTCTGTGACTTTGGCTTCCCCCAAATGATGTCATTTTAGTATCCTCTTCCATGCTGTAGAGGTTATCCAACCAGCGGTGTCTCGCTCATCATAACAGAATGTTGGGAGAACAAAGAAACGCCTCCTCTCCAATAAATAGCACTTCGGAGCAGGGAGCAAACTAATGTCGTCTCCCTCTATGCACCGCCCGACATGCACCAAAAATATTTTGTATTATTGGTAAAAAATTAAGAATTAATGAAAATAAGATGAATAATTTTTACCTAAATAATCCAAATGCAGTCATGTAACGTTGGTAGGTATAAAGAAAAAAGAAAAAAACCTGAAGGTTATCCCATAGCTGCCTTGAGATACGGGAAATGTCTTGTTCTGTAAAGTTTGTATTATAGTGGGTTAAAAAGGGGGCTTTAGGCTCAAATAAGCATTATTTGCCTTCAGATAGTATGAAATTCTGCTGTGCATGGAATGGGATAAAATAGCTTCAATTTAAATTGAGTGTGTATGGAGCACCTTAAGTATCAACAAGTTATGATATGTCATTATCATTATACACATTTCATTAAGATAAGCAGAAATGTCAATAAACGTATCCTTTTACCCCCTGAAAAGTCAACCTAAGAGACAAATTTACAAACAAAATGCATAGAAAGTTGCTTGTTCTAGGTGAAAGGGAAAGATCCTTTGTCCTACAGGAAAACCTTGCACTCAAGGCCTAAGGCAATTTTTGAAGTCTGTACACAGAGACTGTCATAGTTTCTAACCTTTCGCTCATCAGGAAGAACTCATCTCATCTTGGGACTTCCTCTCCCTTCTTGAGTCTAACTTAATAGTGCATAAGTGAGACATGATTAATCATATAACTATTCTGGACTGAAGACAGCCTGTTAGTTCTGGTAAGTGGGTTCACTATGACAGTGGAGAAAAGAGAGGAAAGTTTTGTAGTTATCGTTTAGTGAAATGAATATGGAAAGGAGATTTTACCAAACTTGGGTTTCTGAATCCAAAGCATCAAATGAGTTTCTGTCATTGTAGAAAGCTAAGGAGAAGTAGTAGTTAATGGAGTGGTTAGTCTCACAATGTTAATAAATGTGATTCTTATTTCAGTGGTAGTAAATACTTTGTGTTAACTATACACTAAGAGCCAGTATCCTAATCAGTTACAAGGCAATCTAACATGCAGCAATAAACTCAATGATAGATTACATGAGTCAATGAAGAAAGAACCTTAATTTTCATACAGCTTTTCTCAGAGATATCTGTGCTAAATAATCAACAAATCATCACGTATGGAAATAAATGGATTTTGTTTTCTTTTTTTTTAAATTTTACTTTAAGTTCTGTGTGGATACATGTGCAGAATGTGCGGGTTTGTTACAAAGGTACACATGTGTCACGGTGGTTTGCTGCACCTATCAACCCATCACCTAGGTTTTAAACCCCACATGCATTAGGTATTTGTCCTGATGCTCTCCCTCCCCTTCCCCTACAGCCTGTGACAGGCGCCTGTGTGTGATGTTCCCCTCCCTGTGTCCATGTGTTCTCATTGTTCAACTCCCACTTATGAGTGAGAACATGTGGTGTTTGGTTTTCTGTTCCTGTGTTAGTTTGCTGAGAATGATGGTTTCCAGCTTCATTCATGTCCCTAAAAAGGACATGAACTCATCCTTTTTTATGGCTGCATAGTATTCCATGGCGTATATGTGCCACATTTTTTTAATCCAGTCTATCATTGATGAGCATTTGGGTTGGTTCCAAGTCTTTGCTATTGTAAATAGTGCTGCAATAAAAATATACGTTCATGTGTCTTTTTTTTCCTTTATTTTTTATTTTTTATTTTTTTATTATACTTTAAGTTCTAGGGTACATGTGCACAACGTGCAGGTTTGTTACACATGTATACTTATGCCATGTTGGTGTGCTGCACCCATCAACTCGTCAGCACCCATCAATTGATCATTTATATCATGTATAACTCCCCAATGCAATCCCTCCCTCCTCCCCCCTCCCCATGATAGGCCCCAGTGTGTGATATTCCCCTTCCCGAGTCCAAGTGATCTCATTGTTCAGTTCCCACCTATGAGTGAGAACATGCGGTGTTTGGTTTTCTGTTCTTGTGATAGTTTGCTAAGAATGATGGTTTCATAGAATGATTTATAATCCTTTGGATATATACCCAGTAATGGGGCACATGTCTGCAAATTGTATCTGGGAATGTCTGGACAAACACTAGCCCCATGCTCAAAGATTACCACATGTACAAATATAAAAATGGACACCATAGACCCAAATACATCATTTTACATTGTCACAGCACTTGAGAGGTTTAGTCTTTCACATGTTGGAATGATACAATGATATTTATAATCAAATTAATGGATGATATTATTGACTCCTTTTAATTTTGCACTATGAGGTAGTGATATGGTTTGGCTGTGTCCCCACCCAAATCTCATCTTGAATTGTAACTCCCACAATTCCCATGTGTTGTGGAAGGAGCCTGGTGGGAGGTAATTAAATCGTGGGGGCAGGTCTTTCCTGTGCTGATCTCATGACAGTGAATAAGTCTCACAAGATCTGATGGGTTTAAAAATGGGAATTTCCCTGCACAAGCTCTCCTTTCTTCACCAGCTGTCATCCATGTAAGACGTGACTGGCTCCTCTTGCTTTTCACCATGATTGTGAGACCTCCCCAGCCACGTGGAACTGCAAGTCCAAGAAAGCTCTTTCTTTCGTAAGTTGCCCAGTCTTGGGAATATCTTTACCAACAGCATGAAAATGGACTAATACAGGTATTTATTGTTATTACCCATATTTTGAAGATTAAAATTACCTAGCAAAATTACTAAGCAAACGTTAGTCATTTTTCAAAGTCACACCTTTACTAGGTGTTGGAGATAAAGTCAAAACTCAGGTCTCACTGACTCAAAAGTCTGCTGCTGAACAACTGCTGACTGTAAATTGCTAGATCCGGGGCATTTCACTGTTTCCACTCAGTCTTATTCTCCACCTTTATCGTAATTCACCTCAAAATCAAATCGTTCAAATCAAAGCAAACCACAGAGAGTTCATTTTAAATCTTTTCAAATTGATTGTGGAAATCAATGCAGCCAAAGCGATTAAACACTCTGTGCCAGGTACCCTGCTAGGTGCTGAAGGAAAAGAGATAAAAGGTTAGGCGCCTAGCTTGGAAGAAATCAGCATAGAGGAAGCACCATACCTGTGAAGAAGAAACCATCTCACCTGAGCAGGGATGGTCCCAACACGTTCCCAAGGGAGAAGAAGGATGCTGGAGTGTTAGTCTCATCCCACCCTGGTGCGGGTGGCAATAGCTTTTCTGCCTCACATCAGTGGGGGTCGGCAAGGTGTAGAGGGGAGAGAGCCGAGGAGGAACGCTACAGACAAAAGAGGGATTATTTGTAAAGGGAAATTTTCGTGTATTCCAGAAATATCAATGTCCACCTATAAAGGAAACCTACGCACATCCTGGGGTTGGCATCACTGCTCTGCACTGTTGAGGTGATTCTGTGAAGCAGGGAGATAATAAATATTAAATGTCTTCTGTTGATTCCCTGGTCCGTTTCAAGTTGCTATTGTACTGGGTATGAGGTTTAAAGCAAAGTTCATGTTTTTGCCTACAGATGTCCAATTGCCCCAACATAACTTATTTAAGAGCTATTTCTCCTCCTTTGAATTGCTTATTTATATTTGTCAAAAATCTGTTGGGCATATTTGCACGGGTCTATTTCTAGGTTCTCTATTCTGTTTCCTTGATCTGTGTGTTCATCCTTTGGCCACACAGTCTTGATTAATGCAGCTAGATAGTACACCCTACCATCAGAAGACTGACACCTCTCACTTCATTCTGCCTTTGCAAAATGCTTTCGACTGTTCTAGGGCCTTTTTCTTTCTATATAAATGTTTGAACAAACCTGCATATATCTAAAAGTTACATTGCTTGGATTTTAATAGGAGTTGCATTACACTTATAGATTAATTTGGGGAGAATTGACATGTCTACTGTGTGGAAACTGCCCATCTAGGAACACAATATTTCTTGCCATTTATTAAGGTCTTCTCTTATTAATTTTTTGTCAGCATTATTTTTGTAATTTTTAGGGCAAAGATGCTGTCCATGGTTTTATAGATTTATGCTTAAGTACTTAATGTTCTTTGGAGTGCTTTTAGATAGAATCATGCTTTCAGTTTTGGTGTCCACATGTTCATTGCTAGTATATAGAAATGCAATTGGTACTTTTGTGTTGAACTTGTATCTTCTAACCTCACTCAACTCACTCTTAGTTCTAGAAGATTGATTGCAAATTTCTTGAAATTTTTGTACATAGACAATTATGTCTTATGCAAATTGAGTAGTATTTCTTTCTTTCCAATATGTAGGCCATTTATTTATCTAGGCATATCATGCTCACTAAAGCCTCCAGTACTCTGTTGAGTAGCAGTGGTGAGAATTTACGTCATTGGTCTGTTCTTGATTTTAGAGGGGAAACATTCGGTCTTCCATCTGTAAGTACGATGTTCGCTTAAGGTTTTCTGTAGATCTTCTCTATCAGGCTGCAAAAGTTCCCCTCTATTTCCAGTGTGCTGAATTTTGTTTTTAATAATGAATAAGTGTTGAATTTTGTCAAATACATTCTTTTTCTGCATCACTTGATATAGCTATACTATTTTTTCTTCTTTAGGTTTCTGATAGATTGTGTTGATTTTCATGTATTGAACTAACCTTGAATGCTTAGAATAAGTCCCATTTATATGTGATAAATTATACTGTACTTGTACATGGCTGGATTTAATCTGCTAACATTTTATTGAGGAGTTTTGTATCTAGGTTCATGAGACACATTTGTCTATGGTTTTTTTTTTTTTGTATTTCCTATCTATCTATCTATCTATCTAGATATTAATTCACATTTATATGTTTGGTAAAAATCTCCAGTAAAACCATACGGACATGAATATTTTTTTTCAGGAGGTCTTTAGTTACAAATCGATTTACTTCATGGTTACAGAACTATTCCTGTATCTGTTTCTCTTTGAGTGAGTTTTGGTAATTTCTCATTTGTAAAGTATTGTTCATTTTCTCCTAAGTTTTTGAACTTTAGAGGATAAAGTTAATACAAATCCCTAATCATTTTTTTAATGGCTACAAAATTGTAGTATTCTTTGTTCCATTCCTGATATTGGTAATTTGTGTCTTTTCTCTCTTTGTCAGTATTGCCAGAGTTTAATTGATTGCATTGATTGTTTTCCCAAAGAAACCGCTTTTTGTTTCAATGATGTTCTCTCTTCAATTTCATTAATTTCTCCTCTTCATTAATACCTTCTTTCTCCATGTTTGGATTCGTTTTGTTCTCTTTTTCCAGTTGCTCGAGAAGGAACTTGGATTGTTCATGTAAAATCTCTTTTCTAACGTCAGCATTTAGTACTATAGGTTCCTTTCTCAGCACTGTTACAGCTGCATTATATACACTTGATATGTAGAGGTTTTGTTTTCATAACTCTGCAAAAATAGTTTGATGTATCTTTTAAATTTCTTTGAGTTTCCCTCTTTGGCCCATGGATTATTTAGAAGTGTGCTTTTTAGTTTCTTTGTATTTGAAGATGTTTCTGTTGACTTTTAGTTATTCATCAGCAGTTTGCTTTCACTATTGATAGAGGACTATTCTGGATGATTTCAATTTTTAAAATTCATTAAGATTTGTTTTATGTTTGAGGATATGGTCTATCCTGGGAAATGTTCCATGGGTGGTTAAAAAGAATGTGTATTCTCATTTTGTGGCAGAGTTTTCTGTAAATGTCAAATAGTTCCTTGTGATGAATGGCATTGTTTTTCCTTATCTTGCTGATTTTTGGTCAAGTACTATATTTCTATCAATTAATGAAAGTAGGATGTTGAAGCTCCCAACTATAATAGTGGATTTATTTCTCTTTCATTTCTATTAGTCTTTTTTCTTCATGTATATGGAAGCTCTGTTTTTTGGTGCATACAAATTTAGGATTGTCATGTTCCTTTTCTCATTATGTAACAGCTGCCTTTCTTTGATACTAGTAATTTTCTTTGCTCTAGTGTCTATTTTTATCTGATATTAATACAATCACACCTTTAAAGTTTTTTTGTGATGTAACTTTTTGCATTGTTTTACATGTTTAAAGTGAGTTTCTATAGATAGCATATCATTGTTTCATGTTTTTTTCTACTCAGCCAATCTGCCTTTTGAAGCATATTTAGATCACTTACTCTTAAAGGAACTGTTGCAAAGTAGCAAAGTAATTGTCAAGTCATCAATTTGCCATTTTCATGTTTGTTTTCTGTGGGTGCTCTCAGTTTCCTGTTCCTCTGTTTCTTTTTCTCTCTTTTATTTCCTGTGGCATACTTGAACATTTTCTTTAGAATTCTGTGTTTTTCTTTCTTTTTTTTTTTTAGAGGGAATCTTGCTCTGTCACCTAGGCTGGAGTGCAGTGGCGTGATCTTTGCTCACTGCAACCTCTGCCTCCTAGGTTCAAGCTATTCTCCTGCCTCAGCCTCCTGAGTAGCTGGAATTATAGGCATGCGCCACCCTGCCCAGCTAAATGTGTGTGTGTGTGTGTGTGTGTGCGTTTTTTAGTGAAGACACGGTTTCAACATGTTGGCCAGGCTGGTCTTGAACTCCTGACCTCAAGTGATCTGTCTGCCTTGGCCTCCCAAAGTTCTGGGATTACAGGCGTGCACCACCGCACCTGGTCTAGCATGATTATATTGCCATAAACAGTTTTATTTGTTGTTGCTCTAGATATTACAATATATATGTATCTTATCTCAGCCTATTAGCATCAGTGTTTTACCTTTTCAACTGAAGTACTGAAACCTTACTTCTAATTCAATCCCTTACCCTGCCTACTTTTTAAACTTTACTTTCTTAAAAGTTTCCTCTGTGTACATTGAGCACCATAGCTAACGGTGTTACAATTTGTGCTTCAACAGTGAAATATGATTAAGAAATTCATGAAGTTAAATATTGTTTATTATGTTAATTCCCATTTTTCTACATTTCATTGTCCTTTTTGTTCCTTCATGACATTTATGGTGTTTGTCATTATTGACTTTCTATATATTTGTTGGCCTTTAGCTATTCAGTGTAAGTTTTCTAGTGACAAGTTAGCTTAATTTGCCTTCAACTGGCAATGTCTTACCTTTTCCTTCACTCCTGAAGGATAGTTTTGTTAGCTATAAAATTCTTTTCTTGGCCAGGCGTGGTGGCTCATGCCTGAAATCCCAGCACTTTGGGAGGCCAAGATGGGTGGATCGCCTGAGGTCGGGAATTCGACACCAGCCTGGTTAATGTGGCGAAACCCCGTTTCTACTAAAAACACACACGAAAAATTAGCTGGGCATGGTTGTGTGCACCTGTAATCCCAGCTGCTTAGGAGGCTGAGGCCGGAGAATCGTTTGAACCTGGGAGGCAGAGGTTGCAGTGAGCTGAGATCACGCCACTGCACTCCAGCCTGGGCAACAAGGGTAAAACCTGGTCTCAAAAAAGAAATGTATTTTCTTTCAGTGCCGGTAAAATGTTGTGATGCTCCTGGCTTCCATGGTTTCTGATGAGAAACTCATGTTTATTAGGATGGCCTTCCTTTACAAATGATGTCATTTCTCTATGGCTATTTTTTAAAGATATGTGTGTATATATATATATATATATATATATATATACTTAGATTTTAGAACTTTAATTATCATGCATTTTGTTTGGGATTTCTTTGGATTCATACTCTTTGAAATTTGTTAAGTTTCTTGAATATATAGAGTTATGATTTTTGCCAAATTGGAGAAGTTTTCAGCCATTACATATTTATTATATAGAATTTACCAAAATTATATAATTATTTCTTCAAACACATCTGCAGTTTTACAATTTCTTCTCTCCTGGGATTTTGATGATACAAACACTAGAGCCTCTGCTATAGTCCCAAAAGTCCTTGACACTCTGTTCTCTCTCTTTTTTCAGGTTAGTTTTTCTCCATTGTACAAACTTTCATAATCTGTCTTCATGTTCACTGATTTTATCCTTTGTTATAGCCACTGTACTTTTTAGATAATCCTATGAATGTTTTACTTTGAATTTTATATTTTTCAGTTCCATAATTTCCATTCAGGTCTTTTTAAAAATGTACAAAATGGTATGTATTTGTAGAGATTTTCTATCATTTGATTTGTTTTGAGAAAATTTATTATAATATATTTTTAAATCCTTGTTACAACAATTCCAATATTTAATATATCTCAGTGTTGGAGGAAGAGAGGTCAGTTGATTTTCTTTTCTCATTCAGGTTATATTTTTGCTGTTTACTTATATCATGAGTGATTTTTCAAAATCCTTAATACTTAGATATTATCACAGGAAACCCTTGGTTCTATTTAAATCTTCCATTTATGCATGTACCCTATTTATGTATAGGATATGCACCCTGGCTTACTTTTGTAACATAATTTCAATGATAATTTAATTATATTTTGAGAGCCTTTTAAATGTGAAGCCCAGAAACTCCCTCTTCTGCCTTCCTCTAGTCTTCAGGTCTTCAGTTGGTCTATTTTCCCATCACCTTTTAGGGGCCTTTTGTGGTTTTCTGTCAAGTTATTTGTTCCAAGAGTATTTAGTCATATTTAGAGGGAGGTGCAGGGAAAAGTGAGTCTGTGTCATCAAACCTTAGGCTTTCTACTTTTAAGTCTAGTATGCCTCTCCTTCCCCTTGGTGATATTTTTGTATCAGGGATGAGCCACTTATCACCTTGCAAACGGTCCTCAACTTTAAGAAGAGAGACAGTGAGTTCAAAATGCTTAGCTTCTCCATTCCTCCACTGTAGAGTCAAAGGATGGTGAGCCCGAAGCAAGGACGTAAGCTGAGGTCTGCCCTGCAATCCACATTCAAGGTGCCTGGAAATAAGAAACTAAAATTCAACACATAACCTCAAAGGAGAAATATAAGTGTTTGGGGAAGCCAAATGTTCCACACAAACCCATCATGTTTCACTTTTACATAATCAGTGCTATTCTCCTTGGTAGAAAGGGTTGTAATTTTACCACATCATCATGAGAGTTAAAATATCTGCTTTTTAGCATTCTAAAGGCAACAGATTAAATCTAAAGGCAACAGATTAATCATATGAAGTAATAAAGCTGAAACCACTATGAAATAATCTCAGCTGGATGCTAGAAGTCAACATGTACAAATAAATAAAACTATATCAGTGGCAGAATATTTGATTGCTAAAATGCAGTCAATACTTATGCAATGAGTCTAACTGGCAATGATGCCCATAAACAACATTTAGATGGCAAGATCGTTGAACATTTATTGAAGTATTCTGACTACCCCAACAACTACTGTTGCATGTTCCTGAGAAAGTTTTTCACCACAAATGAAGTTTAATCGCATTAGTTTTACTTTACTTTGATTATTATACAACTTACCCCAAGACCTGCGGACTTGTGAGCACTTGATTTATGGCGGATAAATCATGCCCACTGCCCCAGGGTCAAAGCTTCTTCATTCTCTTTTCCTGAGGTCAAGTGACACATGACAAAACGGGTTAAGGGTCCCTCTGATGGCCTTCTTGTCTGGGGGAATAGTCAATTTTAGCCTGGAATCTATCAGAACTCATTCAAACACAGTGATTTTATTTTTTTAACAAAAGTAATTCCTGAGGTTAGGAAGGAACACAGACATCTGGACCCCAATCACCCAAGAGAGAGACAACAAGAGGAAAAAGAAAACTCAGGGTCACAAACCCTCAAGTGACTTTGATTAGAAGTTAAGATGGACTTCAAAATGAAATACTGGTTATCCAGGCTAAGAATATGGAAAACTTCATGAATATGACATGCTGTTAACTAAAATTATAAACAAGACTAGGTGACTTATTGTGGATCCACATATAAATGAACACATTTAATTTTTAATGTTGTAATACTACTGTAAGACATATTACATATTCACATGGCTGATGATTTCATGTGCTATTCCAAGCATATGAATGTGCAGCTAGAAGGTAACAAGAAAAAAATAAACTTAAATGACATGTAAATAAAAATAAGGAGCAGAAATTAAGTGATAAACATGTGGATCAGAGTTCCTCTAAGAATTGTTTCTTCCAAGTATTTTTTGAACTGAAGAGGAGCAGTATTTAATTTTTATTGACATTGTATATATTTATTGCATACAGCATGAGGTTTTGATATACATAGACATAGTGAACAAATGACTGCAGTCAAGCTAATTGGCATATCCAGTTCTTCACATATCACTTCATAGTTTCCATTCCTTTTTATTCTGAGAACACGTAAGGTCTATTCTTTTAGCAAATTTCAAGTACATAATATGTGTGGGCCATCTAATATTTGTGAAAATTTCTATATTCTCAAGTTTGTCAATCCAATATTCACCTGTTATCTTAAAATCTGAAGATAATTTTTTACACCCAATTTAAGCTGGCTTTAAAATTATGTGAATAATGTCCTTTTTCATTTAATGACCATCAGTGTTCCAGATTTTATACTTTTTATTTTGAAGCTGTAGCTTTGGGATAACCAAGGTTTTTAAAAACTTGAACTTCAGACAGTACAATGTTCCCTCTTCAAAACTCTGAAGACTAGCACATCTAAAAAACAGAAAAAATCTCAAAATTTTCCTTGCACTTGTAAGTCAGTATTCATCTATTGACCCTAGATCATTGAAGAGGTGCTGCCACTGAATTGCTCAGGCACTCCAGCCTAATTAAGACTCTGCTTATGTCCTCTGTCTATTAGTTAATGTGGGTGAAACCAGACAAGTGAAGTGTACCAGCTGTAAGATTATGCAAGAAAACTACTCCTAGACCAGAGCACTGAAGAGAACACACAGGTTTGAACAATTTAATCTGTCATACATGTGGTTCTGAATCTTCCCAGTGTATCGAAATGGAGCTTCACGTGGTAAATACTGGGATATACCCGATGTAAATTTGTCCCAGTGTAACGATGAATATAAAGCTTGAGAAAAGTCTTGTTTGAAAAATATACAGAAAGTATAGGAAATCAGAAACACAGTGAAATCACAGCTGAGTCTTTGTTCACAGTATGGATGCACCAGTTTCTCTAACCATTCACTTACTATAGGCTACTTCAGCTGTTTCGAATCTTTAGCTGTTACTAGAAAAGCTGCTATATACATTTGTGTCTAAGATTTTGTGTGAACATAGATCTTTAATTCTCTGGGATATGTGCTCAGGAATATAATTGTTGGATCAGTTGATAGTTGCATGTTTAGTTTTCTTCTTTTAACTCCCATTTTTTTCTCCCTAATATCGGTGCAATTTCATATTCTCACCTGTGATGTCTGAGTGATCCGGTTTCTCCACATCTTCATCAGCATTTGGTGTTGTCTACTTATTTCAGCCATTCTGAAAAAATACGCAGTGGTACACCATGACTTTAACAGGCATTCTCCTATTAACTAAAGATATTGAATGCCTTTTCATGTACTTATTTGCCATCTGTATATTTTCCTTGATGAAATATCTCTTCCTGATTTTTGCCCAGATTGTAATTGGATTGTTTGCTTTCCAATCTACAAGCAGAATACGTCTCTAAATTACGTATCTTCTTTGATTTCTGTCATGAACATTTTTGCAGTTTTCAGCATACAGATATTGTATATGTTTTGTTAGATTTATATCCAAGTATTTTTTGAGTGATTGTAAATGATATTTTATTTTAAATTTTGGTATCCATATATTCATAGATACTATACAGAAAATGCATTTTGCATGTTTATCTTGCATCCTGTGAACTCGCTCAACCCATGTATTAGTTCTGGAAAATTTTATGTATCCTTCTTACTAATTTGAGGTACATAACCATGTGATCTGCAAATTGGAACAGTTTTCTTCCTTTCTGATCAGGATGACTGTTATTTCCTTTTATTGACTTATTGTACTGGATAGAACTTCCAGCATCATGTTGAACAAAATTGATAAAAGTAAACATCCTTGCTTTGTTCCCTATTTTAGAGGGAAGGCATTAGATGTTTTGTCATTAAGTATAATGTTAGGTGCAAGTGTTTTGGAAATACTTTTTATCACGTCCATCTTTTTTCTGAGAGTTATATCATGAATAGATGTTCAATTTTGCTACATGCTTTTTGTTCATTAATTGATATGATCATGTGGTTTTCTTTAGCCTATTAATAAGTTAGATTATACTGATTGATTTTCCAAGACTGAACTTGCCTTGCACCCCTTGAATAAACCTCATGGAATCATGGTATATGATTTTTTATATATTGTGGAATTCTAATTGGTAATCTTTTGTTAAGGATTTCTACATCTATATTCACAAGAATTATTGATTATTAATCTCTAGTTTTATTTTCCTTTTCTGTATTGTCTGTCTATTTTGGTATCAGGATAATAGTAGCGTCACAAAATGAAATAGGAGTGCTCCTGTCTCCTCTATTTCTTGGATGAAATTATATAGAATTGAAATTAAATTCTTCTGTGAAACCATATTAGTCTGGAGAGTTCTCTTCTGAGTGTTTTTAAAGTTATTTTTCCTAATAATTATAGGACTATTCAAATAATTTCATATTGGGTGAGTTGAGGTACTTGGGTTTTTTTTAAGGAACTTATTCATATCACCTAAGTGGGTGAACATTTGTGTGTAGAGTTGCTCTTTAGAGTCAGTTATTATCTTTTTGATGTCTGCGTGATCTGTAGTGATGTCTCTTATTTCCTCCTTGATGTTGGTAATTTGTGTCTTCTTTCTTTGTTTCTGTGTCAATATTATCAAGAAGAATGCCAATTCTTTGACTTTTTCTCAAATAACCAGTGATTTCCTCTATTGTTTTTGTGTTTTTGGTTTCATTGATTTCTGCCCTTGCCTTTATTACTCCTTTTCTTCTAATTTGCACTTGCTTTACTCTTCATTTGCTAGGCTCTTGAAGTGGAAATTTAGGCTATTTGATTTTTTCCCTCTGTCTTTAATGTAAGCATTCAATTCTATAAATTTCTCTCTCAGCAATGTTTTAGCTTTGTCCCACAAATTTTGACCTTTTTTTCACTTTCATTAAGTTCAATATACTTTATATTTTCCTTGAAATTCACTTTTTGACCCATGGGTTATTTAGAAAGATGCTGTTTAATTTCCAAATGTTTGAAGATTTTACTGTTATCTATTACCAGTTTGATTTTATTGTGTCATGAACATACATTCTGTGCTCATACTCTGTATGATTTCAATTTTATAATTTGTTGACTTTAGTTTTCTGTCTACTCATTTTTATGTTTCATCTGTATAAGTAAATTGGAGAAATCTTCATCCCCATGTCCCTTTCTTTTCCTCCTTTGTAATATATTTTTCTTGAATATTTCTTTGATGTAATGTAAGAACCATTTGACACAGTATTAAAGTTTTTGCCTCAACTGCCAAACATAATTTAAAAATCTCAAGAGGAAAATGAATATTTATCATTTATCCATATTTTTACTCTTTTCTTTGATTTTTATTTCTGCTGTTTCAAAATTCCTTCTTTTATCCTCTTTGTTTTTGTTTAGAGAACTATCTTTAGCTATTTTTTGTAGGGTAGGGATACCAGCCATCCATCTCTCAGTTTTCCTTCAGCTGAGAATGTCTTGATTCTCCTCAATACTGGAATGTACTTCCACTGGATATAGAATTCTATGTTGATAATTCTTCTCTTCCAGCATTGGAAAATGATGCCTTGCTGGTTTCTTATGAGAAATCCACTGTCACATGAATGTTTTCCCACTGGGTGAGGTGTTAGTGCTCTTTCTTCCTGCTCCTTTGAGATTTTTTTTCTTTGTATTTAATTTTCAGATGGTTTACTAAGATGTGTCTTGGCGTAGATTTGTTTGTTTGTTTGGTTTGTTATGCTGCTAGAGTTTTGCCCAGTTTCTTAAATTTGTTGTTCTATGCCTTTTACCAAATTTGTTAAATTTTGAGATACTTTTACTTCAAATGTTGTTCAATCGTACCTTCTTCATTTTTCTCTTTCTAGGGTTCTGATGACATGAATTTTAGATTTTTTTTGTTTATGATAACACCGTATGTCTTCAGATCCTTTTTTTGTTTGTTTTCAATCTACTTTTCTCTCTATTGTTCAGTTTGAATACTTTTTATTGTTTTCTCTTCAGTTCACTGTTTGTTTGCTTTGTTTCCTCTGCTCTGCTCTTTAGAAAATCCATTGACTTTCATTTCTTTAATTAGACTTTTATAGTTTTTAGTTTTAAAATTTCTATTTGGTTCTTTTTATATCATTCACTTCTGGGCTGAGGTTTTCCTTTTTTAAATTTGTTTCAAGTATGTGCATAATTGCTCATTGCAGCATTTTTATGATGACTGCTTTAAGTCTGTGTCAGATAGTTCTAACATCTTGGTATTCTTTGTATTGGCATCTATTGATGGCATTCTTCATTTGGTTTTAAATCTTCCTGCCTCTTGGCATGACGAATGGGTTTTATTAAATCCTGGACTCCTGCATATTATGTTATGAGACTCTGGATCTTCTTCCAGGTGGGAATGGAAGCACAGTTTCCTTCTCTCCCTCCTTGACACCTGGAGGGGGCAGGAGTGCCTTGCTGCTGTTTTCCACACAGCCTCCAGTGGCACCTGCTTGGTGGGGATCGTCGTTGCCACTGGGTGACTGTAAAATTTCTAATTCCCCACTAGGCTTCTTCTGACAGGACCCCTGGCTTGTCACCACCATCTAGGAGTGAAGGTTCTGGGCTCCCCTGGTCTGTCTGACCTGCCCCCCTTCACCTGGCAGGGATGTGAGATGTTGCTCTGCTTTTGGCTTCCTCCAACACTGCCAGGCAAAGGAATTGAGTTCCCTTTTTATGACCTGGTGAAGATGGACATCTTGGCTTTCCCTGGGCCGTTGCTGGCAGAAGTAGAGGTCAGAATTGAGTATTTTCATGGTGTTTGGCTGGAGTGGGACTGTTATTTTCTAAACATTTACTGTCTTGCTAGGTTGGCTTTTCCCTGTTCCTTTGTCTACAGAAAACACACTTTTGTTAGGACTTGTGTGTGTATATGTGTGTGTGTGTATGTACGTGTGTATGTGTCTGTGTGTATATGTGTGTGTGTTTATGTGTGTATGTGCATGTGTGTGTGTTTGTGTATGCATGTCCATGCATGTGTGCATGCGTGTTTGTGTGCATACATATGTGTATGTGCACGAATGTTTTTATGCATGAGTGTGTGCATGTTCATGTGTCTGTGTGTGCATGCATGTGTGTATGTGTATATGTGTGTGCATGTGTGTGTATTCGAGTGTGTATATGTGTTTACATGTGTATGTGGGTATGTGTGTGTATGTCTGTGTGCATGTGCATGCGTGTGTACGTGTGTATATGTATGTGTGTGTATTCGAGTGTGTATATGTGTTTACATGTGTATGTGGGTATGTGTGTGTATGTCTGTGTGCATGTGCATGCATGTGTACATGTGTATATGCGTGTGTGTGCATGTGCATGCCTATATGTGTGCATGTATGTGTGCATGTGTGTGTATTCATGTGTGTATATGTATGTATGTGTGTATGTGTGTGCATGTGTGTGTATGTGTATATATGCATATGTGTGTGTGTGTATCTGCACTTTTTTAGTGCATCCAGGCGATTACTTCTCTAGAAACTCATCTGGTAAACATGTGGCAAAAAAGAGGCCCATTCAACCCACTGCTGTGCTGCTCCTGCACAAGGTTCTGTGGCCCTGTGATATGGTTTGGCTGTGTCCCCACCCAAATCTCATATGGTAGCTCCCATAATTGCTGTGTGTTATGGGAGATACCTGGTGGGAGATAATTCAGTCATGGGGACAGGTCTTTCCCATGCTGTTCTTGTGATAGTGAATAAGTCTCAATAGATTTAATGGCTTTGAAAACAAACATTTCCCTGCACAAGCTGTCTCTTTGCCTGCTGCCATCCACATAAGATGTGACTTTGCTCCTCCTTGCCTTCTGCCATGATTCTGAGGCCTCCCTAGCCATGTGGAACTGTAAGTTTGTTAAACCTTTTTCTTTTGTAAATTGCCCAGTTTCAGGTGTGTCTTTACCAGCAGTGTGAAAATGGATTGATAGACCCTGCCCATCTACCTTCCTCCCTCCAACCTTGGAATCCTGTGTTTGGTTTGCATACAGTGTTCACGGGGTTAAGTTGTCAGGGGAAAAAGAAAATATATCTCTTTTCTAGTTTTCATGAAGTGGAAGTCTTGACTGGTTACTTCAGTTTTAACTATTTCCTGGTTCCTTTACCTTTGATGAGATTGATTGATGGCAAACAACCTGCTGGCGTGAAAAACACTAGGTACAAAGTCAAAAAACAAATGTGGGCCTTTGCTTTTCCACTTGCAAAGAAAACACTGAAGACATAATAATGAATACACAGTAGAATGTAAGCATAAGTGGGCATCTGCCAGACTGGTGGTGTTCCGGAAAGACAGTGAGGTAGAAGAAGGGAACTAATGGCAGTTAACAGTCTTTGACCTCACCGGATTCCTGGAAGGCTGTGTGGTGATCAGTTAAAAATATATACAGTTGAATCACATTTTGTCTATTATACCCATCAATTCCTACCTGTCTTTCCTCTGTCCAGCTTTTCAGGGTGAACTTCTCGTTAATAGCAGATGCAGTCTCATTACACTAGGACCGAAAATATCCAACAAGGTATCATGAAAATCACTCCAGCCTAAAGAACCTTGAGGATTTGGAAACAATCCTGACTGCTCCTCTAAAACTTTGGTAGTGTCGGAAACGTGCTGTACTTGATCTTAGCGCAACTCTCCCCTGCTCCCCAGCTAACATTTTGCTCCTTAAGAAACCAGGCTGTTTATTTTGTTCTTTCCCATCTCAGGTTTTGGTATATGCTAAATATTTTCTCTGCTGTTTATTTCAGGGAACTGGAAAGTTGGCTCAGAGTTGGGCTGGATCTGTCTTGCCCTGATTAGGTGACACTCAGCCCACATCCCCTCCATGTGTCTGCCCTGGTTCCTTTGGTTTTCACTCCACCTCCCTGGCTTTGAGCCACCGCCCCTCCCAGCATGCCCATGTTCTCACCTCTGCTAAGAGCAGGTGCTCATTACCCAGGTGGCTATCATTAAAGAAACTGTGGTGGAAATTTCTTTTGACCATATCAAACAAAGTAAATCATTTTACAGCCTTGCAAATCATTCCCTATTAAATTAATGTTGTAACTGTGCATGCCATAGTGGGACTTCATAAAGTGTGTGCCCGTGATTATTTTGGTTAAAAGTCAAAGACGTGAATCCGAGGAGCTAAGAGAAGAGCCACTGTCATGCTCTTGCGTCTCAGGGAATCTTCCTACTCAGTGACTCCCAGGACAGGCTGCGAGTTAGAGTTCCCTGGTAGGTTGTTTGAGAGCTGCTAATCTCCACTCCCTCCCAGAATGATCCAGTCATAATCTCTTAGAGATGGTGTCCGGGCAAAGGATGGGGCCCTCTCCATCAACTTAGAGCCTGAAATTCAGGCATATTTCTGCACTCTGTAACATATCAGAGTGATTTGACATACAACTTAGCTTTTGATAGGACCTGATTTGACATTTCAAAATAACTGAAAAAGAAAAATAGCTTGAATATATGTGTCCATAAGACAATTATTAAGAAATTATGTGGTTTCATAATTTAAACCCATTAACAAAAGAATGCAATAGCAATGGTCTTATCCTTCCTCATGGAAATTATCATGAGACTCCTATTTTATTGAGTTCTGGGTTTCTTTCCACTGGGGAAAGCTTTGCCGCGATGTGGGGGTCCAGTTAGGTAGGGACGGCCTATCCTGCAGTCATCCTTGCCCTTCACATTTTGGTTCAAAAAAGTAGGCTGTCAGGGGAATCGTTGTAGAGCTGGGTCTTCCATACCCTAAGAACAGGCAGGTAGCTACTTCCTCCTTTGTGAGCCTGCAGTCTTACCACGTTGGTACTCTGAGAGAAGGTGCTTGGGCTGAATTTTGCAAAGAGAAAGTTGGCACCATTATCAGAGATTTCTATCTCTAATATCACAGAAAACATAAATGAGTACCTGTGGCTCCACAGGTGAAATTGAATGTGGTCTAGAAAGAAATATGCTTTTTGGGGAAGTTCCTTTTAGAATATAGGAGATTTTTAAAAAGCATTGATGAGAATTTATGGTTCACAAGTTCAAAGACACAGAGAACGTAGTGAATGCTATAAGGTTCCTGAGTCTTTGGGGGTGGATTTCACAGCACTGATCTTTTACTTATTTATTTATTGAGAGGGAGTCTCACTTTGTTGCCCAGGCTGGAGTGCAGTGGCGCAGTCTCGGTTCACTGCAACCTCCACCTCCCAGGTTCAAGCGATTCTCCTGTCTCAGCCTCCCAAGTAATGGGGATTACAGGCGCCCACCACCACACCTGGCTAATTTTTGTATTTTTAGTAGAGATGGGGTTTCACCATGTTGGCCATGCTGGTCTCCAAGTCCTAACCTCAAGTGATCTGCTCATCTTGGCCTCCCGAAGGGCTGGGATTACAGGCATGAGCCACTGGGCCTGGCCAACTGGTCTTGGATTAAGTGGAGCCTCCCTCTTCTTCTTATGTAGAGGGGAGAGAAAGGGAGCGTTCAGATGGCGGCCGGAGTGTGCAGTAGTTCATATCTCATGGCTGCATCTTCTCTGTAAATTACAACTCAAGTCACTTTCTGAAGTTGAGGAAGAAGTAGAGACGATCAGTGTTTGCTGAAAATGAGAAGTTTTTAAGTTCTGTAGAGGGCAAGTTGTATAAGTTAGCTGATCATAAGATCACACATTTATAGCAGTACCAATGAATTGCTGACCTCTTGGAGCAACCCAGGTGCAGGCGTGGGGAAGGTTCACTGTTCTGTTCACCTGGGGTGCAGCATCTTCCGCAAGAAAATGTATGTCAAGGACAAACAGGCAAAGGAGCTTAGGGTACTATCATGTGAGTCATCAGAATGACAAGCAGGAATGTGAGCTGTGTGGAGCTGCTGGACAGGGAGACTGGAAAGGGTTATATGGTCATAGACAGGAGGTGGGGACTCAGCCTCGGGAACTGTGTTGTTCTCATTCTTGTAACAGCCTTTTCAGACAGCCTTTCCTTTCCCAACAGATCGGTCGTGTTTTCTGTCCGCAGCACAACCACATGGAGGCTGAGTCCTTCAGGCCCCCGTTAAGGCCCCACTGAGAGGGCAGCCCCGAGAGCTAGCTGATGTCACTGGCCCTGGCCTCCCAGGTTGGCCATCACAGGCTTCCGAGCAGGCCTGGGGGGAAGGTAGGCAACAGGTGGCCCAGGAGGTAGGCATGGCCCAGACAGGGCCACTGGGACTGTAAACCACACTGTCATTTTCTGTGAGGTTTGAATAGGAGATGCATTCAAACCTCACAGAAAAAGAAAGATGTCAGATGTGGAACTGAAAGGCCATGAGACTGAGTGTGTATGAGAAGGCAAACACCAAACACATAGGAAACAAGGTATGCTGTGCAGGGAGAGCCAGAGGGGTCATAGGGAGGGAGTGGGGGAAACACAATAGGCTGTGCAGGGAGAGCTGGGGGTGGGGTGCGGAGGGAATGGGGGGAATACAGCGGGCTGTTCAGAGTGTAGGCGGGGAGGGAGTGGGGGAATAGAGTGGACTGTGCAGAGTGTAGGGGGCAGGAGGGAGTAGGGGGAATACAGCAGGCTGTGCAGAGTGTTGGGGGGAGGGAGTGGGGGAACACAGCAGGCTGTGCAAAGTGTGGGGGGTGTGGAGAGGTGGGAGTGGGGGAAGCTCAGCTGCAGCAGAGGTGGCCTGTGGGCATCGAACACCTGGCCCCAGAGTCCTCCCAGCGCCATATCCTGGGGTCCGCACACTGGGAAGGTCCTGTTGCTGAGCTCCAGGGATCTCAGAGCTCCTTGCTGAGATTTCAATTTTTCTTAGTTCTATGAGAATTCTATAAATAAAACTATTTTTTTCTTTGAGTTACCTAAATGGGCCCCCATTCTCTTTAAAAAGAATACAGCTAGATGGTATTTCTACACGCCCCCTGGCACACAGCATGCCCTGTGTGTGTGCACCCTGCTATGGTTTGGAGGTGTCCTTCAAACCTCATGTTGAAACATGATCCCCGTTTTTGGCAGTGGGGCCAGGTGGGAGGTATTGGGTGATGGGGTTGCTGGAGGATCCCCCATGAAAGGCTTAACGCCCTCCCCTTGGTGATGAATGAGCTCTTGCTCAGTTAGTTCACACAGAACCTTGCTGTTGAACAATCCAGGCCAGGTAAGAGGGCTCACAGCTGTAACCCTAACACCGTGGGGGACTGAGGCAGGCAGATCACCTGAGCTCAGGAGTTCAAGAACAGCCTGGGCAACATAGCGAGACCCCGACTCTACCCAAAAATACCGGGCATGGTGGCGTGTGACTGTGATCCCAGCTACTTGGGATTGTAAGGCAGGAGGATTGCCTGAGCCTGGGAGGTGGAGGTTGCAAAGAAAAAAAACGCGACCCCCCCAACTTTCTCTCTTAGTCGACTCTCACCATGTGACTTGCTGGCTCCCTGTCACCTTCCACCATGACTGGAAGCTTCCCAAGGCCTCCCCAGAAGCCAAGCAGATGCCAGCACCATGCTTCCTGCACAGCCTGCAAAACCCTGAGCCAATGACACCTCTTTTCTCTATAAATTACCCAGCCTCAGGCACTTCTTTACAGCAACGCGGTAACAGACTGACACACTCCATCTCTGCAGCTGGGCCCCAAGACCAGGCCAGGGAGGGCTGTGCCGATGCTTCCTGCTGCACTCAAGTCCCTGTTGGTGAGAGATTTCGTGCTGCAGGCAGATGTGGAGAAATGGACACTCTGTGTCCGCAAAGGCTTTCAGCAAACTGTGGCACCGTGGCATGGGAGTCATCTTTGTGGGAAATGTTCTTGTCTGCGGCAGCTTCAGTGACCCCCACCCACAACCACAGTACCAGCTTTTCCTGAATCTTTTCTCAAAATACAGCCCCTTCAGAAAAGGACTTATGTTCAGAGATGAACTCATTAACTGTCCAGATATCACACATGGATATTTGATATTTTAGCATGAGACTGAGGCTGTTTAATAATGGGTTATTGCCTTGGAGCGACCTAAGTCCATACTGTTCTCATGTGGATGATAGGCTTGAAAGTGCCACATACTGTGTCTGATGTTTGCATACATGTAATTCTGAATTCTGGCTAGGAAAAAATAATACATCTCCTGTACTCTAACAGGGAAGCCTCACTGGTGCCATGCCACACTAATTTTGGTCCTATGGCACCTGAAAATGTGTGCCTGGGCATCCGTTACTCTTTCATTAATTGAAGCCAAGAAACGCCACTGCCAGGCTCTGCCAGAGCAGCAGAAACCAAGCAAACACCCCAACGTGGGGCCCACAGCGCTATCGGCTTTTCACTTTTGTGGTTTTACTTGGTAGAAACAGTGTAGGCTGCTTGACCTTTTATTTTATTCCGAGACAAGACTTTCTAGGTCTCTAGAGAGAGGAGCATTATCTACGCAAAAAGCCAAACAGAATTCAAGCAGGCGGGCAAGACCAGTCCTTCAAAATGCTGATTCATCCACAGGCAGCACCACCTTCCTGTTTAGAAGGGTGGAGGGTGATGGCCAAGGCCGACCAGATCAGGCCACTGCATTGTGGGCTTTCTCTCGCTCGCTGGGAGGCCGGGGACTCAAGGTCAAGGTCAAGGCCGAGGTGAGGGAGCAGCCGTGCCGTTCCATCGCACTGCCTTTCAATCTCCCTGGTCGGTGGATAGAGATCTTCAGCTCTTAGTCCTACCAGTCTCTTCACTGCACAATCAACTGACAAGCACAAGTAATTTCCTGCTGTGATCCCTTCAGCGATATCCTGAAAAGAGAAGAAAATAAAAAGGGGGAAAAAACTGCAGCAAACCAAAATATCCCTTAAGTGCATTGCCTAGAAAGAGAGAAGAGATTTTAGTTAACACATGTTAAATGCTTGCAGCTACCATTCCTTTCAAACTGGAAATTATTTATTTATTCTTTCTAATTCTCTAAAGCATTTGCTCCCCCAAATTGCACATGTGTGACCTATTACCTCTTTTCTGCTTTACTTTTATTGCTCAGAGAAGAAAAATGAAGGCATGTTTTCCCTTTTTATTCAACTTAGAAATCTCTAGCCATTTAATATTGACTGACAAATTAATGAATGAAACTGGATAAATGAGTAAAAGGCCATTCTCTGTAATAGAGCTTTGAGCTTAGACTATGTGTTGAGCCACCCATTTTTTTCCCATTAAGTTGTACTTTCAGCTGGGATTTTGAGAGTGTGACATCAGAAGAAACAATAGCTTATTTCTGTTTTTCCACCTTCCCCTTCTTACCATGGGCATTTGGTGGTAGGGAATGAGGTGGCCTCCATATTTAAATTGTGGGTTTATTTAGAAAGCATGAACAATACCAGAGACTTTTTTTTTTTATGTTGCCTCTGATTTTTCCTAACCTTATTGTGTAAGGTGCCACCTTCCAGATAATTTCGACCCCAGTGGTAGCACGAGTTTTTCTGAATGCGCTGTGGAAAGTGTGCAGCACAGCTCTGTGTGTTCTTCTGTGACACAATGAAGTAGGTACCTTATCCCTGTATAGTGACAATTAAACTGAGGCTTAGAGAGTTTAGGATAATTGCCCAACAGCACACTAATTTGGATTCTAGTCCGCTACAAATATTTAATTCGTGTCTGATTTCATCACGCTCTAACTCTTACACGGTGAGTGTCCTTGCAGTCAGCCCTCACCCTGCAGCACAGAGTTCTGCAAGGCCCGTTTAACAAGAGACACTGGGGCACCTTATCCCCAACTATAGCCACCAAACACCTAAGGCAATGAGAACGTGAGATAAATACATCATCATGGGGGATTTTCATGGCATGGGCGTGGAAAATGAGGACGATTCCTATAACCCGAGCCTTTTCAGTAATTTACAAAACCACCACCACCACCACCACCTTCTGAAGACTGTGTTTATTTGCTCTTTTCTCTCATATGCTGTAGGGTATCTATGTGTTCGAAGCCTCTAAAGTCAAGTTTTGCATACAGAAGAAAACAAAAGCAGCCACCATGTACTGCACAGCTAGTTGGGACATCCTAGGTATGAATAATAACAGAGCAAAGCCCACTGAGACCACAGGGAATGACAGGATAAATGAGAGGGCGGGACTCATGTGCTGGACAAAACCAAGGGCTACACAAGACGAGGGAATCTGCTGAGTCAAGTCTACAATACCCAATTCCTTGAAATGCTTTCAGAAATAAGAGCAACTCAGGGTTCAAAAATAAGGGCAATTCAGGGAGACAATAAAGACTTTGTGAAAAAAAATCTGTAGTATCAGTTTGGTAACTCCCAGGATCTAGAAGGAAAAAAAAAAATATGCAGAACATAAAAAATGTCCAGACTGAGGTGCTTGAAGCATTAGAGACATTTCGTCAATTAACACGATAATAATGAAATTTTATTTTTATGGACCATAAGATCTCATTTTTTTACCATAATTTAAAAAACTACGATAAAAATGATAATACCGTTTAAGAATATATACATATCTCAGAAAATCAAGCTATTATAGTCTGTGGGTTTTATAAAAAATACAATTGGTCTTATTTTTTAATCTGATAATCACCTCTTTCCACAAGGCATGAATCAATGCGATATCAATGATAGAGCACAGATCTTATGGCCACTTGCTTGGAAGAAAACTAGAATATAATTATAAAAAAGCTAGAGCGGCTGTCACAATTCTACTTTAGTTTGCAGAAAATTTAGAACTTCAAGCCTCTTTCTACATAGAATATAGTGAGTGGTTCTTTGAATTAGAATATTCAATTCAGTTAATCAGTTTGCAAAAATTAAGGGGCGAGTGTGCCTCAGATGACCACTCACCCCCAACAGGCAAGGAAGCGAATGCCTGATTACTAAGTCCTTGAGGCCAAGCAGCCTACAGGTGGAATTTGAACCAGAGTTCCTGGCTTCCAGTTCAGAGAAATATTGCCCACCCACCTGCCATTGGTTTAAAAGTGATTTGACGTGCTGGTTGCCTGCATTGGATCATTTTCTCGTTTACATGCAGATGGAGACATATATTGGTCAGATATTTTTGGGGTGGAGCAGAACACTTTGATCGCTAACTAGAGAGTCGGATTCTACTGCACAAATTAGCAACAAAGAAGGAAAAGGCAGCCTAAAAATTCAGCTCTGAAAACAGAATTGAAATGTGGTCAAACAACAGACTTTTTTTTTTTTTTTTAATCTTGTTTTGGTTTTGTTTGTTTTTAATGAGTCCACTCTGATCTCCCGAATCTGTGTACCTTCTATTTTTGCCTTCATAAACGAGTCAACAATCTTCCCTTGTTTCTGACTAAACCAGATCCCTGACTGACAGTTTCTAAAGAACTTGAAAAGTTCCTTTGTTGAAACCATGTTGGGGGGTTGTGAATATGAATAAAGAAATAGCACAGAAGTAAAAATAGGGTCATTGATATTTCTCAGGAGGGCAGGGTGGTATTTCTGCCAATGGTCCCTGATTAGCGGGCTTCATTGTTACGCGTTTATTAACTCAGATGAAATCAATATATTCACCAAGACCCCAGGGTTTTCTTGGACATTGTTCCTCGAAGCACTATTGTGTTTATATCAGGGCAAAGTGGGGCATCTTCTAATGTAACATTCAGCCATGATGGATCAAATTACCTTTTATTTAAGAAAAATCAAAATTCCCCTTTTGGACATTTAGTGAATGACAGGCTTGACCTTTCCCGGTTTGTTTTCGAGTTCATTGTACTCAGGACCCTGCTGGCAATGGAAAATATATTTCCTTTTTCCTCTCACAACCTAATCTGACCTCCCTAGGATGAAATTGAGACAATACAAGTTCAGAAGGCTTCTGTTGTGCAATCCAGAATTCAGAATCTGTCCTGAACCATGCTCATGGGTATGATATCTAATGGGAATTTGTCTTATTATTTGTACGTGAACTTTATCGTTCACATTAAAATTATCATTATGCAACATTTTCATCATCAAATCATTAAAAACATCAAATGTGTGACAATTCCAATTTTTAGAGTGAGATGAAATGCCTGCCACTTTCATTTTGTTTGCTGTTGGCTTTTTACCTTAAAAGACTTACTTTTATAGCGCTTTGACTCTGGTTTGTCATAGTATTACACAGAAGTATGGAAACTCTTTGATATGTATTTCACCTCTTGGTTTTAACATGCATTTGTTTTTACTGAGACTCTAATTTCACACAAGCTTTACTGTGCTCTTCCTCCTCATTCACACACATGATGTTTCTCCCCACTAAGCTTCTAGCAGGTGTCATTGAGACACAAATTTCTTGGAGCTGTTTCCCCACAGAATACTTTTTAGGGGCTTGATTATAGACAGACTCTTACAAAAAGATTTTGATGGAAAAAAATACAGAGGACATTATCATTTTGCATATGAATTGGGGATAATATGCAATAATATATATTTTCAATCTTGGAATGAGCTGTAATCAACACAGTATGTACTTCCTTTCAGCTAGGCAATGTGTGACAGGTTCTCATGTAAATTTGTTGACACTGTAGATGGTAATGTCAACAAATTCCAAATAAAGTCAGCCAAATAAGCTAGTGTAAGCAATGCAGCCTACACAAATCAAAAGGTTGTTATTGTAAGGTTGAGGATATTGATGCTGTAGTGACTCAGAAACATGCATCTGCTCTTGATGTGTCAATGGTTGGAAGCAGGGTGGGACATGTCATCTCCCCATTTTATCTGAACACTCAAGCCTAGAGAAGCTATTTGAGGTCACGTAAGTCAACTTCTAATTTTACAGATGAAGATAAAGATTCTAAATGGGATTGTGACTTAGCTCAGGCTTGACTCATTAGAAATGGGTCTGGAGCCAGAAACAGCTCTAATGATTTCGAATTCAATGTTTGTTCCAAAGCTCCAAAACACTCTTGGTGTGAAAATGTAAAAATTAACAATGTAAGAAAGCAAAGTATAAACACATCATGTGTAATACTAAAAATTGCTTTAACATATGGAAAATTTGTTCATTTTTAGACGATATTTGTGTTAATGTGGATGAGATTTATTTTGTACAGTTTCCAAGTTGGAATTTTTATTTGAACCAAAATAAAAATCTATCAGAAGAGATTCGCCAGCCCCTTTGAGGAAGGCTGAGGTGAACAGAGCACACAGGCATGTGGAAACAGCATTCCAAAGGCCTTACAAAATGGTAACAGGAATGAATAAAATCTAGAGATATCAATAGAACTCAATATTTTAAAAAATTATGCTTGAAGTAACATTTCCTTACAAAGCTCTAACTTGGTAAAATAAGGCTTTCAATGTCCATATACATGGGTAGAGTCATGCTTTGTAGGCATAGCAAATCAAATTTTCAAATATCATTTTTTCTGAGAGTACCAAGAGACGATGCAGCTTCAGCCCGATTCTCTTGGGACACTTGCTGTGGACACCTAACCACCATGCTGGAAGGAAGTTCAAGCTTCCCTGAGGAGAAGCTCATGTGGGAAGGAACTGACAGGCAGCACCACGGTGTATCTTAGGGGTGGATCCTCCAGCTCCAGTTGAGTAACCCCAGCTAATGCTGCAGGAAGCAGAGACGAACCCTCCCTACAGAGCCCTGTCCACTCTGATTTTAGAGTCATTGGTGAATACACTTTATGTTCCTAAGCCCTGTTTTCATGGTTAGAATACCAAGGATTAGAAATATAGGTAATTTTCATATTTAAATGATAGAAAAAATATATATTATTTTTAAACACAATATTTACTTCGGAAATAACTGGAAAAAAGAGAAAAAAAATTCATACATTTGCAAACTTTGTTTTTTTTCCACCTGTCAATAGCACTAATCATTACTTGTTTTTAACTGTCAGTATACCTATATAGATCTATTTATAGAGAGAAAAAATGTATATTATGGTCCCAAAATTTTACATGATGAATAACTGAATTCTAAAAGAGTTAAAGTATAATTACAATTTGAACCAATCAATAATTTAGGGATATTTAATGTTACTAGTTAGTTTGTGCAATCTAATCAACTCCATATTTTTATGGACCTACCCTTGAAACCATTTCCATGATTTACAAATTCTAGAGAGAAAGTTTTCTATCTTATAAGACCATTTCAGCCCATGATAACTGTATTCATAATTCCATGTGGTCTCTCTGTCTGGACTCTTCTTAGAGTTATGATCCCAGTAGTTTGCTACTTGTTGCAAATGTAAATATTTTGTGTCCTTTACTTTCAGAAACAACAAAGAGTTCTTCAGATGCAACAGTTTGGCCTGTCCTAAAGACAAGGGAGAATGTGAGGAAACAGGAGCAGTTCCGCTCCTGTGCTCAGTGGATTGGGAAAAGAAGACGAAGAGTAAAGGCTGTGCCGACTTGTTTCTGGTGACTTTTATACACCACTCAATTCCTACGTGAACTGGGTTATGCCATTTGTAATGCAAATAAAATATAGCATTCATTCATGATTTACATGATACTAAATAAAATGAAAATTAAGCATGCAGAATTCCTAAATTCACCCGTTCAATAAATATTTATTAAGCATTACTCTTAGCAGGCATGTCTCTGATCAGCAAGGGTGTCATCCTTTTTTGTGTTTGTTTCTTTAGAGACCAGGTCTTGTTCTGTTGCTCAGGCCAGTCTCAAACTCCTGGGCTCAAGCCATCCTGCTGTTTCTGCCTCCTGAGTAGTTGGGACTACAGGTGCACACCATCATGCCCAGCTCGTAAAAGTATCATCTTGAAGAAGGCTGTGAGGTTCCTGCTTTCATGGAACTTACACTGTAGTAATTTTATTGGGAGGAGTTTTAGCCTTTAGAATTCATGCACAGCAAAGGGATGCTGTCCTTGAATAGGAGTTCTAGAATTTGCTCCATTGCCAATTTTCTTCTAATTAATACAAATCTTTCATCAATCGAATTTATCATTTCTTCAATTCCCTCATGTAACAGGGTGGTAGGCTTAACAAAAATAATTACTGTTAATATAGTTTAAGGT